>NC_092826.1:26784531-27124185 GCF_039878825.1 Excalfactoria chinensis
CGTATGATCAAAAAATAAGAAACGTTTCTCAAGATATATGTACGGTAAAAGCGTATTGTTGATAAGAATGGCTCACACTATGCCACCAAAGTCATTGAACAGAAGGCACAGAAGGCACTGGTAGGCATAATTTCCACACATGGCCCAGCGCTTTAGCAGCATGTTGTATATGGTCCGTTTACTTCACTTCTTTAGCCAAAACAGTGAAATGGTTTACACAGTCTGGTGGTTATAAAATTGAAAAGTAGACAACACTTGGATTTGTAAATTCCTGGGGGGAAAAAAAGGCACTTTAAAACAGAGCGGGAACATCAGAAATTAAGGATGGTACCTAAGTTATTTTTTTATTTTTGCAAGACTTGCAAATATAAAAGATATAGTCAAACCTATTTAACGTAGTACCATTCATGGCATCCATGTTCCAATCACATTTGCCAATTGGAAAGGCTGCAAGCTCTTCCGTTGGAAAATAATCAGCTCTTAGAAAGTGGAGTTCAGAGCTGTAGCATTTGGCATTAGTGAAATAAATTGTTTTGCTTTACACTGTGAAAAACACTAAGCTTTACTGCTTAAGTCTTAATACATCACAGATAGAGTCAAGGATTGGAAAAGAAGCGGCTTGAGGGAAGGAGAAACCTCTGTCAACACTGAAATAATTTGGCTTTGCTTGGCAAAACAAGTACACTCATCACTCTCGACATATCTACTGATTCACTAAATACAGGAAAGCTTAAAGAAAAGTGGGTAACAGGAAAAAATATAATGAAAACTTTAATGGGCTACATGCCATACTGGGCCATTACAGCACAGCAGGAAAGAAGATACAGCCCGAGAAAAAGACAAAATCAGATTACAGCCATCTGTTCATAGCCTTGAATCTGGGCTGCTTCCAGAACTGAAGAAATTTCCACTATCATCTCCCTGCCTACTTGCTGGATCTCCAAAGGAAACCAAGCAATTTGCTGTACATCAGTTGACCTCACTCTGTAGGTCCGTCTGCACATGTATGGTCTTACATGAGCAGTTCCTTCCAGCTATGCAGCAAGTTACTCAGTTGCATAAATAACTCCAAGTGTTAAACTTGTCTATTCTTAAGACAGATGTCTCCACCACAGAAAACAAAACAAAACAAAAATTCAATACAGAATGTGTGTGTACAGATGTGTAAAACATTAAAGCAAAGCTACACTTATTTTTCTGGAACTGACTTTGACTGCAAGGTTACACAAGTGTGCCACTGCTAAAGTGGGCTCAACTCTATATGAGTTAGGTTTGGTAAAGACTTGTAAGTGTATATGTTAGTGTTAGTGACTTCCTTTTTCATTCCCAGCTTGGCAACATCCAGGTGTGGAAGAGAATTACAAAAAGAATAAATTAATCACAGCAAAAATGATCATAGAGGAGACACTGTGAAACCACAAACGTGGAAGGACTTTTTGTGAGGATTAAAAATGAACTCTTACCAAACATAACATCTACAAGTGGTTCAGATCCATCATGTCTCACATCTGCGGACACTTCACAGTTCCTGTTAGTGGCCTGGATTCTTTTATGGTTTATACACTGAAGAAATTTTCTGAAAATATGTTTTAAAATACAGATTAAAATTACAGTTAATATATGAGAGATGCATCCAAAACATATTTGAATAGTTTGACATTGCTGGGTATAAACAGAATTGGATTTATATTCAATAATTTCAGACACCCGCTTCTTTCCAGGCAGCAATCCAGACAATTACTGGCATGCTAATGGACTCTCCTTATATACTAACATGGAAAATGCATACCAAACAATTGTGGAAATTTCAGAGTATACACTTTCTGAATTTCTCTGATGAGTTAATAATAATAATAATATAAGAGTCAGCAAAGTAACTTTCATTTTTCTTTATACACTGCTTGCTTACCACTGTTTTATTTTTTGGCTTTGAGGCCGCATTCACGTATATACTACGTCCTCAGTAGATAGGTGAAAAGCACACCATCCAGCTCACATTTTGGTAGCTTAAAGACATTCCAAGCTAAGCTGTGATAACAGTGCATTTCAAAAGTAGACATGTCTGAAAATCTATTGCAAAACGGCACTTTACAATCCTCCGGTGTAGAGCTTACATCCCTCAAGAAGCCTAATTACTTAAGATTTCCCCAACAGACAATTACCAGGAATACTGCCTCCCACTATCACCACTTGGATGAGGAACTGCAGCTTCTCATCTGTGAGCTCAACAGCTCTAAGAGGAGCATCTCCAGGGGCTGTTGGTAAAGCCAGATGCTCATGCTTGTACAGAATATCCCAAGCCGGAAGGGCACCATAAGGATCACTGAGTCCACACACAGAAGTGTACACGGAGACACTGACGTCCTTTACAGAGCTACACAAAACAAACACATCTTCCCCAGTATAGACAAGACAGGGATTTCCTGGGTCAGTCCAGCGGAGGGCATGAAGATGATACAAGGGCCTGTTGTACCTCGGTTCGGGTCGGAAGGGACCTTAAAGGTCATGTGGATCCACCCCCCTCATACCGGCGGTAACACGCGGCACCGAGTCCCGCTCCAGGCCGGGCACCGCTCGGCTCGCAGCCCCAGGGCCGGGACACGCCGATGCCCCTCACCTGGTGCTCTCCACGTTGGACTCGAAGGGGCAGAAGCGGACTACGATACTCTTCACGGGCCGCAGCACCACATGGATCCGGGACGCCATCTTCTTCCCTTCTCAGTACTACGAGTCCCGGCAGCCCCTCGCAGCGGCGGGCCGGCGCTGGCGGCCGCATGCCCCGGAGCCGCCTGGGAAATGGAGTCTGCAGGTAACAGCCGCGGCCATGTTCTCAGCGCCGGGCCGGGGCTGTCCGCTTTTGTAACGACCTGCTGCTAAACAGCGCTTGGTTTTACGCGTTCCAGATAGCAGCCGGCTGCTCTGCTTTCGTGCAGTTATACCTTGGCTGTGGTTGCGTTTGTTCCGATAATATTCCTTGTCTGGAACTTCTCGATTGGAGTCGGTGTCTTGATACGTTGTTATCGTACCTGTGATCCTCTGAGGATACTGGAAAAAGGAAAGGAGTAAAAGGTTTACAGTGTTTCTTGTTAGAGCAGTTAATTCTGTTCCCGTCTGATTTGGGTGTCATTCAGAAGTACTCTAGTTTATTCAATATGAATAATGAAGGCAGGCTGAGGGAGGGAGCTGGGCTTGTTCAGCCTGGAGAAGAGAAGGCTGTGGGGAGACCTCAGTACAGCCTTCCAGTACCTAAAGGGAGCCTATAAACAGGAGGAAAGTCAACTCTTTACAAGGGGAAAAGGCTAGTTGAAGGAGGGAGGATCGAGGTTGAATACCAGGGGGAAGTTCTTTACAGAGAGAGTGGTGAGGTGCTGGCACAGGCTGCACAGAGAGGCTGTGGATGCCCCATCCCTGGAGGTGTTCAAGGCCAGGTTGGATGGGGCCCTGGGCAGCCTGGTCTAGTATTAAATGTGGAGGTTGGTGACCCTGCCTGTGGCAGGGGGGTTGGAGCTTCATGATCCTTGGGTTCCTTTCCAACCCTGGCCATTCTACAACTCGCTGATGACTGAAAAAAAAATGAGGATATGAGTGAAGGTAATTATAAGGGGAAATGAGGATTTGAGTGAGGATGATTACAAGGGGTAGCCAATATGACCAAGGATCATTTAGAGGCAGTATTTTCCAACGCATCAATCCAAACAGCGGCCTGCTGTAAAAGGTGATGCTACTGGAAGGGAGCGCAATTGATAAGATGGGTTGGGTTCAGCAGTTGCGTGCCCAATCCTTGAACAAAGGTTTCGGATCTTGGTGTGGCTGCTGCAAGCAATGTATTTTTCCGCTAGATGGCAGAAACCTCCTTGATAAATGGTTGCAACGGTCTAGTACTTTGTTCAGCTCAGCACTGTGGAGAGCTTACTGAGGATTAGGGATGGGATGGAAGGAACACAGTAGTAATGGCATTTGAGCACGATGAGAATTTGTATTTAGTATTCACTACAGACCTATGTTTCCAATGTTCATTAAACATCTGGCATCCTTTGTAAAGGGTAACCTATTCATAGAGCTTATCTTTGTTTTTTGAACGTCCTCCGTTATATTTTTCTAAATTATACAGTTACTGAGAAAAATCATTCTCTTTTCTCTATTTATTCAATAGAAATTAAATAGCAAAACTAATCTTAGACGTGTTGATACAGTTTTAATGTTTTTATTCTCCCTCCCAAAATGCATTACACTTTCCATTATGAAAAAACAATGCATTTCTGTGAGATGTCTTTTGAACAAATCCTCTGTAACATATAAGTGGTCGATGTAAATAAGAATTTTTCCCGAGTAAGATATCAGATTTAAGACCAGGTAAATCGAATAGTTTATACTTAGGAGGCAAAAGTAACTTATAATATCTCAATATATGTTTGTTTATCATATCACAAAGAGCTTCATTTATTCCACTTGAAAATCTGTAGCAAAATTTCTATAAGCTTCTGTGACAGCACTGAAAGAATAGAAACAGCAGAGGAATGATGATGAGTGAATGATCACCGTTTGTTCTAAGGATTCCACTCTACGCACTGGTTCTACTGTCACACTTAATGGCTTCAAAATAGACATGAAAAAAATATATTTCTTCCTTTTGATAGTAATTTCACATAGAATTTTTAAATTATGCTTCACAATTAAACAAAGAGATGATGTTATTTTCCACACTCAGATCGGTTAACTTTTTAATCTTTATTGCCAGCAGTAAGCTTAACCATTCTTCATAGGATAGGTGCTCCAGCCCTCTGATCAGCTCCTCCTCTGGACCTGTTCCAGAGTTCTGTGTCTTTCTTGTGCTGGGAGCCTCAGGTCTGGACGCATTACTCCAGATGGGGCCTCACAAGAGCTGAGTAGAGGGGGACAATCACCTCCTTCTCCCTGCCGGCCACCCTTTGTTAATGCAGCCCAGAACACAGTTG
Organism: Excalfactoria chinensis; assembly: GCF_039878825.1. NCBI lineage: Eukaryota > Metazoa > Chordata > Aves > Galliformes > Phasianidae > Excalfactoria > Excalfactoria chinensis. The sequence continues at coordinate 26,789,487 of NC_092826.1, forward strand.
GCCTTCTGGGCTGCAAGCACACACTGCTGGCTCATGTCCAGCCTCTTGTCTACCAGGACCCCCAAATGCTTCTCTGCAGGGCTGCTCTCAATGAGATCTTCATCCAGTTTGTATAAATACCTGTGATTGCTCTGATCCAAGTGCAGGATGCTGTGCTTGGCCTTACTGAACCTCATTAGCAGGGGATTGGAACTTGATGGTCTGTAAGGTCCCTTCCAACCCTAGCCATTCTATAATTCTATGATTTTTAGACTTTGTTTTTTAAGACTGAGAGTTTGGCATTAACATGAAAGAATGGGTATCTGGGAACTGAAAGGCTTTGTGTTATTTTATTCAGAGAATAAAATGTGTCTGCATAGAGATACCAAAGGGCTATGGATCCTTCCTTACATGCTGATGAGCATGATTTCTCCATATAGTCTAGAAGCGGTAATTTTAGCTTATGGTAATTCTACTGAAAGAGTGCTACATTAGATAGGTAGCCTGCAAGGTGACATGGCTATTAAAAAGAACACAATTTCTTCATCTGCCTTTAAGCCCAGGTGGTACTAAACACAAGTATGTCAGACTACCCTCAATTTACAACAGTGTAATTCAAGCTGACCTCCGCAGAAAAACATTTTTATGCCTTTTCAGAAAAACTGATTATTTATCCCTGAAAGACCTCGGATTAGTACATCCAACTCGAGCAAGTAATCTGGGAATGCTCAAATGCCCATATGTTCTCCAAGGATGTGCTTTGGAAACTGATTGATTCATGATTCCTGTACCCGTTGACATTCCCAAAGTAACATGAAGATGAGTAAAATATATTATAACTATTTCAGTATTCCTTTCACTAGGTTGATCTTTTTTAATATAAATGGTGCCTCATCCCAAGTCTACAGACTTTCATGTCATTAGTTTCACAGAAGTGTATCATGACTGTAGGTGATTTATACATAGGCACAATATATAGCAGGGAAAAAATGCAGTCACCTTTTACATTTTAATGACAAAGATGTTCAGGAAAAGGCCATCGTATTAATTATAGTCGATCAGTTTTCATGTTTTCTCATTAATCCTCACAGTTCTCTTAGATCCAGGGAGGATTCTTTACTTACCACTTCGCCTTTCTGTAATGTTTTCTGACTATGAAAAGATTAACATTTCAGATGTCTTGGAGTCTAATGTCTTTACAGTTTGGGCATGTCTGGTTTTTAGCATCTTGGCTAGGGCTTTTGATTGCTCTTTAGTTTATTTCTTCCCTTAAAATCTGTTTGTCTTCCAGATTCTCATCCAAGACACTGCATGGCAGGGGGTTCTCAGGCTTCACTGCAGGTATAGCATTATACCACCATGCACTTATTGGTTCTGGAGTTCATTATCTATGCTTACTCTCAGCTGATTCCTTCCTTTGCAACTTTATCCTTTTTCCTTTTCACCAAGTCTTGTCGCAAATATTGTTAGTTGTGGTACTTAGCAGTCGACAGTTCACATCCATACACCTAGCTGTAACATTGTGCAGTCTAGGAATAAAATCTAATACTGCCTTCAGGGCAGTAGCCACTGCTGAGGAGAGGTGAGCCAACACAAATCCAGCAGCATGCCTGTTCTGTATGGAGGTGATGATTCTGCACAGCAACCCAGCTGAGGCCCTTGGAGGAGGACGATGTACTGGGGCTGACAGCAAAAACGAGCTTTCTCCAGAAGCAGAAAAACACTCTGACACCTTGAAGTATATCCTTGCAAGAGCTACAGGCAGAGAAGGTCAAGATCACAAAGGGTCTGTAGGAAGTCATTATAAAATAGTAGTACCATGCTGAAGGACACTGGGATAAATCCCCTGCTGTACTGGAGGAGTGCTGCTTATTGTACTGAGTCATAAAAGTATAAACCACACTGTGTTTTCTGCCTTGGTTTGTTTCTTCCTTCAAACCAAATGTTCTTACTTGCCGTTTACTGTTATTTTTCCCCAAAGAGAAGAGCTCACAAAGGTACTTTATACCTCTGAAAACTGTGGAAGTTAAACATGGTTCTATACTAATAACACTACTGAATTTATATACAACTTGTAAACCAACTAACAGTTGAATGCTGTTAATGTCGTTTCCAGAAATAAACTCAACTTGCAAAAATGCTGCTTATGATGAGCTTGGTTTATAGTTCATTCTGAAATAGTAACTCTGCATATCAGTTAAGGAAAGCTTTTATGGGAGTGAATAAACAGATTCCCTGGTTGCTCTTTACTCCTCTGCAAACATGTATTTCTACTGCCTGAGGCTACCAATTGCCAGCAGAAATGTTTGCTAAAATAATATGCAGTATTTATCAGGCTAAGAACATACTGTGCTGGTTCCTGGCTTTTGTAACTTAATTTCTTGATAATAGCTACATCTTCATATGAGACAGAACAAAGGCTTTACTTCATCTGCTTTTCTTCTCTGACTAATAAATACTGCATTGAATTCATGCAGCTATCATTTGGATTCTCATGCTGATTTAAAATATGCAGTTGCTTCCTGCAAATAAAGCTCATTATCATAATAGCGCAAGGCACAGAGGTGAGCTGAAATGAATGGCAAACTCCCAAGGTTAGCACCCGAGTCCTTGAGGTCTGGAACTGTACGGAACTCCAGGTAGATGAAATGTCCATGTTTTGACTGTAAAGGTCCTGACACGTCATGACCCACAGGCACATTCCCATTTGAGTGGCCTACTTTTGGCAGAAACTTTGTCATAATTTAAGAGAGAGAAGCTTACAGAAGGGCCCTCACTGCAGAATTTGGAGAAGCAGTTACATGAATTTTGACCTATATTTTCAAGTGCTTCCTGAAAGTTTGCCTGTTCTCTGGATAACTTATTACACATTGTGTGGAGCTCAGCAGTATTGACATTAGGACCGCTCCTCTAAGCATATGCTTCAGTGTTCTGAATACTGTAAGCAAAGCAGTTTGTTTTCCCTGTGTTCTGCTAAGAATAGCTGTGCCTGTAGATTGATGTCTAAAGCTATTAGTATTGTCAGCAAACTCTACCAATACTGCTCAATTGAACCTGGTGACGAACCAGAAGAGTCTCTCTATACACTTTGATTATTTCCACGGCAGGAACTTCCATCTGATATTCTTGAGATTATTTATGTGTCGGTTTTTACCTCTATTTTTATAGACTTCAGGAAGATAACTAGACATTACCCACAAGAACTACAGATGACAGTATAGAATACTGTCTTAACACAGATAGAATTTCAAGCATTAAGTGCCTAGTTAGCAGACCAGAAGGGAAGCAGATAAAAAATAGAGCATTTCTATCTAAGAATGTTCTGTAACCAATTTCATTTTATTTTATCTAGTAATTACCATGAGATATCTCAAGAGAGTCACTCTAGAGAATTCTTTCCACCTATGTAACAAGAAGACCGTATTACTTTAAACTTGGAAACATCAACCCTGCAATAAGATAATGTAATTCCAGTATAAAGCTACTTTCCATGTTTGGGAGTCCATATGCTGTATGTTAAATCTAAATACAGCAATTTTTTCTGAATGAAATCCTTCCCATGGAACTCATTCAGTCTTTGCAGTTTTGTGTTCCCTTATGAAGAAACTGAAACAAACCCCCTAGCAACTGGATCATGAATATATTGGATTAGAATAACAGACGTATGTGTGGTTAAAAACCTGTGTAGCACAAGAAAAGTATGGTTCTGTTGGTTTCACACAAGAACCTGAGATGCAGTGCAGCCAGTGATAAGCACAGACAGTGCAGCAATTAGTAGGATACAGATCTGAGCCATTTCAGCATATTTGTCAGGTGATTATAATAATAGTGTGATAATTACATTATTCTGTTCTAAATGAAGTAAGCACATCAGGAGGTAGAAGGGAACAAATAACACAGGAGTTGTTACAGATAGAGGAAGTATGCTGTATAAACAGTAGGCAGCAGATGACAATTTAGATAGGTATTCCCAGGGAAATAATACTAAACAGATGAAATTAGTAATATGGAATGCCATATTAATAGCAAAACTGGTGAATTTTATTTAAGCGTATTTTACCAGTTTATAAATAAAAAAAGCAAATACCATTTCTTAAAGTGGTAGTTTTCCACCTTTGGACCCTTAGGATTTGTAGTGGGCTCATGAAGGATTATTGCCAGCAGTACCAGCTACTGCTTGTAGGCTTCCAGTTAGGATCAAGGAGGCTCAGCCTGCACTGGAGAATTGTGAGGATCCACAGATCAAAAAAAGATCAATCACCACCACCAGTGTAAGTGGTCATGGTTCAGTTCTGATGATATGAGATAGCAGAGTGTTGGTTATTAGGCTACTTCTACTTTTTTCTTTTTCCAGACAGCTGTTCCCAATGTTTTAATAATACCATAAATTCTTCCCTGTATCACTCCAAGCCCATTCCTACAAGGTTTTGTTCATGTTCTCTGCTGTCCGAACTGATCGGAATGGTGCTGTTGCTTTGCTTAATCCGAAACGAGCACGCTGTTGGAGAACAGCAAAAAGGAAACTGCCTGTAGGGTCTCCCAAGATACATTTATGGCAGCAGACAGCTCCTGTGGAATGCTTGTGGTGAGCCAGTTCTCCATCACATTGCCCATGCCTCCTTTTGTTTGGCTTTTATATATTTGTAATTAAGCAGAGAAGTTCAGCTCTGAGGTAGAATTTCATCTCCCAGTCTCACAGAAATGTACATACACTATTTCAGTTATTGATTGGGGCTGTTTGATAGTGATATATGTAAGTTCTAAATCCTCCGTGCTGCTCATTTTCTTAATAAGCTTCTTCTGCCTCACTCTCTCCTGGGGCTTTCAGGACATCGTCAATACCTATAAACTCTATGGCTGTGACAGGAAGTTTTACCTCATTAAAGTGCTTCACACGTGGAGATTTCTTTATTCCCTTTTGTGATTTGTGTCCACCATTTCTGACCTTTAATATCAGTGTTGACTCACAGATGCCTTGGGAGCCCCTGGGGAGCATAATCACGTCTGTCAGATGAGATACACGAGGATTTTCGCTTTATGTTACATACCTTCCTTATCCCTGTCAGTGTTCTCCACTGTTTATATTCTTACTGCAACAGTGCAATGAGTCATAAAACCTTTCTTCTCAGAGATTCTTTCTATTCTTCAGATTGCTTTCAGATATGGCTTCCCTACCATATCTTTTTCACCATGCTTAAATCAATAATGCATTTTTATTTCTCTTTAGATATGTGGTCCCTCAATAAAGGCCAGTTATCTTCAGGAATACCATAGCTGTCGTTTCTTTTGCTGTTCTTATCATAGTTGTGGTTCTGACTATGGCATGATCCCTAGGTTTCACAAACCCGCATTATGACTCACCCTCTTTCTCCCTCTTAGATCACCCCCAAAAGGCTTAAAGGAGTCACAAAATAAAAATACATGTGAAGGAACAGCTACCCAGCTGCTGCCCCCTGCTAGAAATGTGGGGAGGGCGAGCTGAAAGGAGCTTCATGAAGGCAGATGGGGCATGGAAGAAGCTGTCGAAGAAATGCTGGTGTAAACCATTCTCCTTTCTCTGTGTTGCTAAAATTTCATTTTACTAAGAGGATTCAGATCCTCATCAGAAACTTGCTGAAGTCAACAACAAATTTACTGAAGCTGCTAACTTTTGGGTGATACCACACACTCTTGCAGGCCATATAATGGCTCTTTCCGTCAACATGAGATTTAAATCTATGCATAACTGGCTTCCCATCCGCTGAGAATGATCAAATTATAGGAGAAAAATGAGGAAGCCATCTGAAGAGAAGCTCCGTGCCAATGACAAGGTCGTTTATATATTTATGAAACTTTTCTGTTAGGAAAAGTCAAATTTGAAACAGTTTTAAGCCTGCTTTCATAGGTGCCAGGTTCCATAGGCACACAGGTTGCATAGGACTCACCCAGCACAAGGGTATGCACGAGAATACATGCTGTTTAGGTATGATGTGGTATCAATTCTTTTCTCACTGTCAATACATCAGAGCGATTGCTCTGCCCCTTTGGGAGCCTGATGTGGTCCATGCAGCACTGCTGGGTCCCTCCTTGAAAACCCAGCTGAAAAGGCTGATGGTCACTTTGCCTTGTTCTACTTTTGCACAGAGGAAGCATTCCAGAGAAATACCAGATGTGTTGACCTGAAAAAAATTTCAGACGGCATTCAGTAAAGAGATACCTCAATTAAATGGATATTCTTTAAAGCCTTTAAATATTGCATCAGTTGCACTATCAAAATGAAGAAATAAGTTGCTTGGAAACTGTTGATTAATGGTAAAGGTAATGACTAGCACTGGAAAGAGAAAGAATGGCACCGTTGGGGTACAAGACCTGTGCTCATTTGGAATCAATGATTAGCTGGCATTACATTTATCCAGGTGACACTGCTTCCACAGTTTTGTTGCAGTTTCTGAATACAACTAAATAAAAGCCCTTTAATGCAAGGATAGCAATCTTAACTAATACCAAATTAACATGGATTCCTCAAGAAGTGTCAAGGAAATAACAGCAGTGCCTAACTGGGCCAACATGAGGAGCTCACACTTTCAGCTAGACAAGTCAGATGAGATTTTCCTTAATGGATTTTCCCAGAAAGCATTTTCTCAAACTACAGCTGAACACCCAGAGCTTGTGTAGTTTTTTTTCTTGGATATTTCACAATGGTATTTTTCTGCTCCCTAAATGTGAGATTCCAATTGAAGTAGCAGAGCATGTAATGCTGGCAATAGAAGCAGGTAATGTGAAATTCATACCTCACACCTGCTTTTTTTTCACCGCTTAAGCTGTGCCAAAATGCTACTCTCTTGTTGGAAGCTAAGCAAATATCAGATGCCTTTCATTTCCCTGACATGTGTGCCACATGGCACGATGTACTCCAAATCTTATTTGCATTTGAAGAAGAAAGAATCAGTCTTTTGTGTGCTTTTCTTGCAGTCATTACTGTTACAAAGCTATGTCTTTCCTGGCAGGTAAAGATTGTCTAATTGGCCCTGTCCATCCGAGTTTGTTTTTTTCTCTATTATCATCCTGTCTGCAAGACTTGTGCTACCCTGATTTCTTTTCCCGTTGCTGTAAACATGTCTGATGAATTTACGCAAATGCAAGCTAAAAGGCATCACACTACATTTCTCATGCTTTTCTTGCTGTTTTTCCTGGGTGCTGTTGTTTTTCTTTTGTCCTCCAAGAACTCCAGAGTGTCTTTGGTGACTTATGAGTGTGGCAAGCTCATCACGGCCCATTCTGTGTACTTAGAGAGCCCAGGACTTCCCTGATGCCGCCCACCTTCTCTGTGCTTTTATTTCTAATTTTTTATGTATTTTTCCATGGTTGTTTTTTTTTGTGTGTGTGTGTGTGTGTGTTTGTTTGTTTGTTTGTTTTGTTTTTTAGAGCATACAGTTGGTTCATGAGTAGAGATCAGCACACAGAAAATAAAGGAGGGGAGAACATGCATCAGTGTTGTTATGACAAGTCAGGAAAGAACTGATAGTTTGCTTGTGACATATTCTCCTTGATAGGAGAAGGAAAGGTCAGTGATAAATAATTTCAATTGAAGAATGCAGCTAGATTTGGAGGATTTCCTGGCAATGCAATTTTCTTCTTCCTGCCCCAAGCTATCAAGGAGAATGAAAGTAAACAAATGGCAGCAGCCTGTGAGATGTCAGTGAAGATAGTTACTGACAAGTCTACCTCACTGCTAATTTCCTTCGTCTTCGCTGTGAGATGAGGTCAGGATAGCTGAACACAGTGTCAGCTATGGCAGCAGATGACCTTAGTTTCCTATGTAGCTCACCTGCCATGCCTTCCCAATTAAACAGATAATCTGTAAGTTCTTTCTCACCTACCTGGATGAATTTTTGTGCCAACAAAAAAAAAAAAGCCATCATTTTGGATCAAAGGTGCTGAAATGCTCTCATGTGTCTGGGGAGTACAGCCAGTACAGTACAGGCAGCTTTAAACCAGAGTGGTAAAAGTCCATTGCTAAAGCACATGACTACATCTGCAGCTTATGCATTTTACACAGCCTTCTTCATTCAGCAATTATGCAGTGGGTTTTTAGCTATAACAAAGGGACGTTTGTGCTCTTTGGATTGAACTGAACAATCAGATAATTCGATAAAGCACTCAAGGCAGAAAAATGGTGTTTTTCCCACTGTATAGTACACCGTAAGATGAAGAATTTTTGCCAGGGAATTTTGAACGTTAATATGCTCAAATGAATGTTCCTTAGATAATTACAGGGATCACTCTCAGGGTACTTAGATGTGAATCATTTCAATGACTACTTCAGCTGTTGGGAAGCGTTGTGCAGTGACCTCACAAAGACAGGAAGATAACATCAGGTTTGCTTTCCTCCTAAAAATATATATTCTCCACTTGAAACTACTGTTAATTACCATTTCTTGTACTAGCAGGCTGACAGGTAGGGTTCAGCGTAAAAATAAGGGTGAAGATTGAAATAAATTTGGAGGACCTTATATGAAATAAAAAGCCATGTTGCAAATGAACACACAGAACAGGAAGTTTTCTATGGTTCCTCATCAGTCTTTAAAATTAGAGTGACTGTGATGGTGACAGTACTGCCAGGGGGGAATGGAAAGAGAAGTTCCTCTAGACAGAGGTAAAATACATGATTTTAATCTTTCCAGGTCCCATCATAAAAACATTAGCAGATTGATCTGTTCAGGTAGAAGCCGTATGAAGGTACCCAAGTGGCTTCAGCTGGATGTGATTGTCTGTTTTCTGTTCACAGAGTGTACATAATTCCTTAAATTTATGTGACAAGGATTTTAATACTGAACAGTTAAAATTTAAGTGGTAAGATTTTGCCGTAATTGATCAGATTTGTCCTAAGGCATTCCCTGGCCGAATGACTACATATAGCTGCAACATTTCTTTTACGTCCATGCTTTTCCCAACAGCTTTGAAATACACTCTTTGAACTTCACTGTCAGCCTGATAGATGTTGTTGGGGCTTTGTCGAAAGCCTCACAGGAAGAAAACATAAAAGCAGGCTTAAAAGTATAAATGGCTTAAAAACAGGATTAGACAAAATCACGAAGAACAGTTTTATCATATGCCATTAACTACAGCAGCTCCACTGCATTTCAGTTCCCTAAGCCTTTGACTACAAAAACAGAGCAGGAAAGCTGTCCCTCAGTATTGGTTTGTTTCCTTCTACTACTCCCTTATATCCCAAAGTAATGCCTCCTATTTTATTCTGTTGGCCCAACACATCAGAAGTGGATGTTGGTGGTGTAAGAACATCCCACTGATATTCTGCTCCATGTTGTTGCCATGTGACTGATGGCAGCAGAGGGGCACTCTGACGCAATGGTGCCTGACATGGACATGTGGATGAAGCAAATACGTGTCACTGAACTTGTTCATGTGGAAAAAAACTGCACCCTCTTGTCGGTATTCACTGATGTTTGCTGAATGTTTACGGAGCCCAAACAGTGGAGGTGAGAACCGTGAGGTGGTGGGTGGTGCATTTCAGCAGTGGTGCCAGTGATGTGAATGACAAGGGGTGAGCTTTCTGGCTTTCATGGAACCTGGACAGACCATCAACTCTGACCACTACATCACAATGCTGACTGAGATGAAGGCTCAAACTTCCAGAGTCAGGCCAGAGAAGAAGACAACCTTGCTCTTGCAACACGGTAACACCAGGCCCCCTGCCAGTTTGAAGTCTGTGGAGCACATTGCCTATCTTGGCTGGACTGTCCTACCACACTCATTGTACAATCCAGATTTGGCAACTTCTGATTCCCATCTGTTTAGGCCAATGAAAGAGGGACAGTATGGGCAACATTTTCCTAGCAACAATGCTGTCATAGCAGCTGTGGATCATCTGTGATGGTGAAAATGTTTATGAGTGCAGCATGTAGGCTCTGGTTCACTGCTGGTAAAAATGCATAGCTAATGGTGGTGACTGTGTAGAAAAACAGTGTTTCGTAGCTGAGAATGTGCTCTATCAAACAATGTTATCATGCTCTTTATATCTGTTGTAGTTTCCATGGATATAAATAAGAGGCATTACTTCCAGAGAAACGTCTGTATTGTTTTCTGGGCAGCCAAAAACAAGATGCAGGGACATTCAAACAACAGGAGATAAAAACAACTCTAGAGCACAGTTAGGAGGGCTGCAGTACCTCTGTGCCAGGCTTTAAGTACATACCCAGTATCTTCTCCTGCAGGAGCTTTTTAGTGGGGCTGAATTGGGGCCCTACTGGGACCGTGGGGGCTGCAAAGGGCAGAATTCACATGTGATCTGGACAATAGCACAACACTAATTGGCAGATGTTAGCATTAGAGGAACAGTAATAAAGTAAAGATGATTTTGTTATTCCTCTGCACAGACACAGGCTTTCCAACACGCAATTATCTGAAGAAAATACCCAAAACTAAACAAATCCCTGTGTCAGGGCGGTTCAGAACTCCAAGGCTCTATTCTTTTGGCCACAATCCTGTGAATCTAGCTTAATCCTATTTGTATGCAAGGAGTTCCTCCTGACTTACAGTAGTATGGATTACAGCAAAACCTACACCTATCTTTTCCCCCTGGTTATCTGATGCATTTTGGACTTTGATTTGAGGTTTTAAGCAAGTGACATACTGCTGAAGAAATCTGTCCATTTGTGAGATGTGTAACAATATTGTTCACAGTCTCAATAGCAACAATCAGGCCCCACTGAGGCTCTTGAAGGTTTGGGCTTTGGTGACAGGTGCTGGTGATTTACTGCCGTCAGCATGAGAACCAAGCAATGCAGATTTGCCTTGGTTTCTGACAGATTGGATCCATGAATTTTTTTGTTAATAGTCCTTCAAGGATCAAGGCTAATGGAATTAATTCCTGGGGGATTCTTCCATGCTGAAGAAAATATAAGAATATCTACCCAAGTATGTTCTGCACTGAGGCAGTCACGACACCTCTTCTTTGCGTGGACTCCCTGATTTAGAGTTACACTCTTCATGTTTCAGTCATTCCTTTAAGAAGGTGAAGAGCTGCCCATTTCTCCCAAAGAAACTTGCTCATATTTAAACCACTAACTTTCTGTCAACTGTACTTCCAGCTGGATGCTGGACATGGGAGAAGTTTAGATCAGGTATCAGGAAGAACTTCTTCACAGAGTAGGCATTGGAACAGGCTGTCCGAGGAGGTGGTGGTGTTTCCGTCTCTGGGGATATTTAAGAGATGTATGGATGTGGCACTTAGGGACATGCATTAGTGGTGTACTTGGTAGTATTAGGTGATAATTGGACTTAATGATCTCAGTAGAATTCTCTAACCTAAATGATTCCATGACTCTAAGTATGAGAATCTTCTCAGAATGAGAAGATGGGGAATTACAGTCTGACAGACCCTGCATGCAGACAACAGGAGCGACAGAACCCTGCTTCCAAATGAGGGCAAGTTGAAAATGTTACCAAATAAGAACTTCCATTGACTACTGTACGTAACCACAAGAGCTACCGCAAAAATTACAAGATGTGACCACAGGCCAGACACTTGCTGTGTCATCCTGATAATGAGAGATGTTATAAAACTTCATGTCTGCAGAGTCTTCCCCTTCCTTTGCTGTTTTAATAAACAACGATTGAGTGCATGGTAATTTATATCTGAATGAAGGGGAAAAGCTCTTAATGGCATTGCTTAAGCTGTGTGGAAGCTGGCATGCATTGCAGCTTTGACATGTGCTGGAGGTACAATCAGAAAAAAATCTTTGAATGAAATTTGGATTCTTGAGTATTGGATGTCAAACAGGATTTGAAAATACAGCTTGCTGAGCCATTACAGGCCTGCTAATTAGACTTCTGCTTTCTCCAGAGCAGCCTTAAGAATGATTTGACAGCATACCATGAGTAAAATAACACTATTTCTAGAACAACAGAGCAGTGAGACAAGATTTATTGATATACAAAACACACATTTTTTGGTACAGTTTTGACACAAACTGTTTATTTATAATATACATTTAGAATGAGTAAAATGGTTTACATGGTAATTTGTTGTACAGATTATTGTGTGACGTGGATCTAAACATAAATAAAAAGACTGCTATAAAGATTGAGGCGCTCTTCTGCTTTTTCCTAAATTGCCTTTGCAGTGTCTGAATGGCCACTCTTACCGTAATAAAACCATTCAGTACCACAAGTATTTTCAAACACCAGCAATAAGAAGAGCCCTTTCTCCTATAAGCTCTACATTTAATATACAAAAAGGTGAAATCCCGTTCAAGTCACTGGGACTTCTGTAACTCAGGAGCCGACCCACCTCTCTAATTTACTGCACCAGCTCTCTTAACACATGTCCTCCCAAACTGCCTGAATAAATGATGCCACGCAAGAAAAAATCACTGGGATAGTACAATGGGCCCTTCATAAGGGCTCCTTCTGCACGTTCTGGTCAGTCATAACCCAGCTGTTATCGTCTGCTGGAAAGAGCTCTTGGCAGGAGACATGTTACAAAAGTCTGCCAAGCACCAGCCCCTTGACAAAGCAGCCCATTTGAATCCTCGCAGGCTGAGTCCCTTCCAGAGATGAAGAGTTCATAGACCTGGGGACAGCTGCAGCAGTACTTGCTAACCTCATATCTCCAGGTAGCTGTCTGAAGGAAGAAGACTTTTATGGGTTGAATCCATAAAAGTGAAATAGTAATTTTTCATGGGTAATTAGGAAAAGCTGATTTGAATTTTAAGTACAGATATTGCGGTTATTGTAAAAGCAACATCTTTTGGGGGCATTTAATTTCCTCTAAGCAATCTTTAATAATCATTATGTTGTTATTAAATTTCTAGCCCTAGGACTAACTGTTAGCACTGATTTAAAGAATAAATTACCGATATGAAAAGTTTTTCCATCACAATTTCACCCTGGTCACGCTTAGATACTGAAAACTGTCAAGCTACCGTCATGAAAAATAGTTAATCTCGCTCTAAAATTAAGCAGTTAAATTTATCTGCAGAAGGATGAATTGACATCTTTAATCCCACAGAGAAAATTCCATATTCCCGATACCAGATCCTGTCATTTAAGATTTTGTTGGGTGTTAAAGTCCAGATATCCTCTTAACATATGATTTATTTTTAATGTTTTCACTGAAATTATAAAGTGATCGCCTTTCCATTCAATGGAGTTAAGATTTTTCCTATCCAGCTGTGCTTGAGCACTGCACAAAGGTTTGAAACCATCGATGCATCACCTTTGGAACAGTCTTCAGAAGGATAAATGATTCCTCAACCAGCTTTATAGGAACTTGCCTTAAAAACACTCATACAGCCTAATGTACAGTATGAGAGGAAAGGACAACTGTAGTAGGAAACCAGTGATATATTCCAGAATGAAAGGTCCATCATATATTAAAATACAGATTGATTGTTTCTGCCTCCATAAATTATGTAGCTTTGGACTTGTTTGTGGCAAATCACATAATTTAAGACACCAAGTCTGTTGTAGCCTCTGTAACAAAAGTCTTGATTTAAATAGCTCATCATCTATGGACATGTAGAAACTCTTTGAATGACAGGTGTACACGCTGCTTTAATACCTGCAGCTGTTCCAGTTCATTAAACCCAGCTGTTCCTTACTTTTCCTCTCTTCCCCTTATTGTTCAGTGGCAGAAAAGCCATCCCTACGAGGCCTTAAACTAAAATCAGAGAAGGTGGTAGCTACAAACAGGCAGAGAAATATCAGCATTACCACCTTCCTTGGTTTTCCATGCTTAAGTGTAAATCAATCCACAAAGTACACTCATTTCACAGAAACAAAGCCAACTTTACTTTGGAACGGGAAGTCACACCAAGCCATGCTGATGTTTTTACAGCCTTGTAATCACACATGCTGGTTGCAATGGAAATGTTGAAGTCCTCTTAGGCCAACTGAGAAATCCTGTTATGAAGAAGCTTGCTCACCTATACACAAGAAACACGCCTGTAATTTTTATGACAGTAATTGGTGAGCAATCTTTCTATCCTTATCTTGAACCTTGAGCCCATTTTAATCATATTTTCTCCCTCACTTCCCTTGAGAAGGGGCGATGAGGGAGTGTTGTGTTCATTTGTCCATCAGGGTAAAACCATCACAACTCTATTTCAATGAGATCCCTTAAGAGTGAGTGGTATTACTATGACATTACAAGGCTGACCTTGCCCTCATTGGCATGTAAGGACAAAACATGCTGCACTTGATGCTCATCTACGCTACCGTATGTCATATCCGATTCTTAAAACTAGGATTCCCTGCTGTTGCACTGAGAAAGAGGCCCCCTGATATCTTGATATTCCTATGGAAGTCTAAATAAGCAGCTTGTTCCCTTTTCCTCATGGCAGCAACGGCATGCTGGGAAGTGGGAATTGTGCACATAGATGTTGTAAGGAGTTTTGCAGATGTCTTCTACTCCACGTAGCACAAGACTTCCTCAGAGCCCTGCACCTTACTGCACAGGCATGGCAGGGCTAGAAGGGCTGCAGTGCAGAGGGATGCTAGATGGGAAAGGAAACCTGAAATCCTTATGAAGAAGTTTTGACTTTTGCATCCACAGTGGATTATTGGTAGTATTAACACAGGATTTTGTTTTTCTTTTTGCCACACTGCACTACAGCAAGTGTCCTTAAACATAAACTTTGTTTGTGTTTTGGACCCTAGTTTCAGGCTAAGCCATTAATGATAGTTATTGTTTCTACAAGTTTGGCAAGGAATTCACCCTGGATGAGCCCACAGCTGTATCTGGTGGTTATTATGGTTTACCAAATGCATTTTTTAAATCAGGATGAGACTGGCAGCAGCCTTGGAGAAAGCTCAGAGAGCAGAAGTAGGACTGAACCCCAGCCCTGATGAAGACCCTGGAAGCACACACACAAGAAAGCATTTGTAGGAACATTTGGGTAAAACTCAAGAACAAACTAGAGAAGGAGCATCATCAGCACTGGAGTCAGCTTCATTCAAGCTGATGCTGCCTGGAGAAATGTTCCATGTAATGTCACAACGGGTGATTGCAGTTATTTTGGTAGATATTACATGCTATAGGATTACCCTTATATCAGTCTAGAGAAGTGATGTGTCTTTCTGCCACCACTATCATGTGCAGTCCCAGACGAAGGAGAGCTCTGATCAAAGCCTGCAGCTGGGGACTTTTTCTGCTAGCCTTTAGCTGAACATGGCTTTGTAAGTATTTAAAATGGCAGACAGTAGAAGTGACTGTATATATGTATAGTCCATCTATCTATATACATAGTATATACTGATTTTAAGAAACAAATACTGGCATGAAGACTGGGAGGTCTCTGCTATGAATTCATCTGGCTGTGTTGACTGGAGAAGCAGGTGAAGAGGTAACTCTGAGGGTCTCTCTGTGTATTCTCTGAGCATGGGTGAAATGATAAGATGGATTGGCTGTGAAGACGCTTCTGTATCACAGCTCAGCATCCTGATTTTTTGCCTACATTTTGTTAGTATTGGTTGATGAGGCCTTGAGATTTTGAACTCAAAGGAGTCACTGCAGTTCTTACTCCCTCCTGTGACTCACAGTTCCTCACCCATTGATTTGCTGCTCCACTACCGAGTGACAAAAGGCTTTTCAGCACAGAAACAGTTTTATGTAAGAGCTGAGAAAATACTGCCTTTTTCAGTTCAGCTCCTGCAATAAATTAGCGTGGAAGGACTGTGATATAAAGACCATAACAAGTAAGAAAGGTCATGTTTGAAGTTTGCCTTGATCATCTGCCAAGATAAAAATTATTTTCTTGATTTTTAGAAAAGTAAGTGAAAATATTGTTTCTGTAAGCTAATAACCTAGGAGGCAAACACTTATTGTAGCCACAGAAACAAAGGCTTAGAGAACTGCCAGAAGTATCCAGCTGTGACCTTGCTATGGTAAGGAATATGAAAAGGTATTTTCTTCCATTACTTTCTTTGGACATAGAAATACTGTGATTCATTCATTCTTACGTGCCAGGACTTGAACTTTTTGTAGACTGCAGCAGGTGTGAAAGGCTTTGGAGAAGAGAATTTTAGTCACCAGGTGAAAAGAGGAAGAGCAAGGAACTGCAAAGATGCACAGGCTGAATCTCAGCTTGGATGCCACCATAAACAAGGAGCTAAAGGAGTAGGAGACAGGTTGGCAATAGCCAGAGAGCATAAGGAGATTCTAGAGTGCCACAGGTGCAGCTGGACAATGAGGAAGGGGCACAAAGGAAAGGGGACTGGGCAGTATATCTCTTCATATCCCCAGCTCCAGCACAGGTTAGGTCTTATAGCACTCAGAAAATGATGCCGTGGGCATGAGTTGGTCAGGACATCAGGTCTGAGCTCTTCCCTCCCTCCTCTGCCCACCACAATGCTGGGGAGAGAAGCAAAGATACCAGTAATGCGCAACTCCATCACTGGAAAAGTGACATAATGTGGGATTGGGATCCTCTCTGCACAGAGCATGGAAAGGATTTTGCTGCCATTTGAAACTTTATTTACTTCCCACTCGGCTCTTAGCAAAGCTATTTTTATTATTTTTTAATATCCATTACCTGCTTTAATAAGGACCTTAGATTCACAACTCACTGGTGGGAAAGTGCTTAACAAAACTTGAGGAACAGAAAGACTCATCCAAACTTGTAATGGATTTCAAAATGACACGAGGCAGTTACCAGTTGGCACAGCCATGACAAAGTAACGGTTCTGCATTTCCAAAGGCCGTTTCCCTGTGCATTGCCACTTGCCACGCAAATCTCCAGGCACACAAAGCCCTTTCCATGCCTATCTCTTTTGGACTGCTCCCAATGATGACAGATGAACTTTTCAGTTGCCTGTGCCAGACCTGCAAACCAGTGGTGTCCTGAGCCCATGCCAGCAAAGGCATTTTGTGTTATCTGTGTAATTGTTGTGCCATTTACCTCCCACCCCATGACTCTGAAGAACACCATGCTGCCTGGCATCTCAGCTGGCTTACACACACTGCCATTTTGCTTTCAGTTTGCCTGAAAGTGGTCCTGCTTCCATTAAGCAGCAGCTCAGTGCACAACTGAGCCTTCTTCTGCCAGGTGCTTTCATAGCAGGAGATTGCCTCATCAGCCAGACGTCAGAGGGCACACTGAACTCTCCTGAAATAACAGCACGTACTCATACTTTTTAAAGGAGAAAAGATGCTTTCATATTCAAATTTATTTGGGCCACATAGCACCATCCACATTGCCAAGGTTCCCCACAGTGGTGTTCACAAAGGCTGTGTCTACAATAATAAATTAGATGTGCCTAGGAGCATTCCCTGGTGTTGGGGCCAACTGGCACTGAATAGCTTGCATCTATGATAATAAATTGTCTCATCCTCCAAAACAGGGCTGCTGCATGCAAACCACCTACACGTCTCTAACTGTGCCCAGGAATTACTCAGGAAGCATGCTAGCTGCGATGGGCCAGGCATGGTCTCACAGTCTGATCTAACAGTTTACTAGGATAGATACCTGTAGGCATGCTGGGCACACTTGAATCTGCTAGCATCGGAGCAGCCAAGTTTGCCCTCCTTGAAAACTAAACCATCTTTAATGGTTCTGTATTGTTTCTTGCCGATGTGTCTCCAGAGTCTCTGTAATGATTATGGGAAAGGAATGTTTATGGATTCCACCAGCAGCACTTTGGAACTGTGCTCTCCTCAAGCTGGCTATCACTTCAGAGGCAACAGGAACATCCATCTTTTGTAGCCACAAGCCATTGGTAATGACCACATAAACTCCCACCACCCCTATATGGGGTATCCCGGGGTGGACGAGTCAGGAAGTGGTCAAAGCCAGAGTGGATGCAGCTTTGGGCAACCTTGTCTAGTGGGATGTGTCCCTGTTTATGACAGTGGGGTTAGAACTAGATGGTCCTTAGGGGCTCTTCCAACCTGAGCCATTCTATGATTCCTTATGTGGTAACTGGTTTTCCTTTCTGATCGTCTTATTATCTGCTGGTTGGCATTAGATTGATTTGTCACTGGCTTGTAACAAAAGTCACCACTTACCAGATCTCATCTGCTACAAGCTCTTCTGTTAGTTCTTGCCATCTCGGGTCTGCAGATTAAAGGAGGTGATGATAACTGCAAAATATGAAACCAGCAATATGATAGTAGTGGAAATTCCACTGTCTCATCTTCTTCAGTAATTCCATCTGCGATTTCAGCACAATAAGTAAGAGCAATGGTGATGCAATTTGCCAGTGCCATGAAACTGTTGAGTATCGTGAAAAGAGAGGAGGCTTGGATATCCCATTGGAATTACTGGATGAGCTTCAGTATTGCAACAGAGATGGGATGAATTTTGCTCAAATGAAAGACTATATGTTGGCAGATAACAAAAATCAAATGAATACAAGGGCCTTATTTTTGTCAAACAGAGAGGGAGGTGTGTGTTAGCCAGCTGACCAAAGAATGACTTCGAATAACCAGAGGAGGCAATCACATGAAATGAAAAAGAGATTCTAGTAAGTATTTGCTGTGATGAAGCCTTATGAAGAGTCCTGCCTACTGGACTGGTCACTCACGATAACAGAGATTATGCAACAGGCAGGAGATGCCAGGGAAGGGGGTACAATGTGTTACAAGAGAGCTGTCAGCCCTTAACTTGGTCACCCAAGTGTGGCTGAGTAAGAGAGAGGATGCTCTTGTTTCCTATAACTGTACCAAGGAGAGGCATAGGAACATTTCAGAGGAAGGACAGTGTGGGCACAAACCAGTGTTTGTATGCTAGATAAAAGTACAGTTAGACTGGGAATTGCATGTCCCCTTTTCCAAAATAGTGCTTCCTCAAACAACTGTTCAAGAATAGCATAAATGAAGAGATTTTCAGGCAGTGCCTATTAAGTCCATAAAAAGTCCTAGCAGGGACCAAGGCCTGACAATCCATATTTCTACTACAGCCCTTTTGTCCTATAGGGAAGAAGCAGATGTCTGTGCTAATGTATGTCCTTGTCTCCGTGAGCAGGGGGGGTGCTGACTATGACTAGAGAGGCTGCTGCTTCATCATCTGTCTCCCACACTCCCTCCGGATGGTCTCATGGCCTGCCCCCACTGCTGCAGTCCTCTGAAGATCTTCTCCCAAGTTCCATATTCTTCATTTGCATATCGTATTTGCATAATTGAGAATATTCAATTTGAAGCCTCGTGTTACTGAAGATGTGACTAGTACTGGTGGAAAGAGATAAAAGCCAGGAGCATGCAAGTGGGAAAAGCATCTGTCCCAGAGGTTATCTCCCCCTCTATCAGAAAAGACTGAGTGTGTTTGGAGGAACAAGTGAGAAACATCACATAACTGGAGAAGCCCTGAGACTGGTCAGTATGAAGAGCTGTTAATTGATACAAACCGTTAAGGAGTGACTCATTTGTCATGGCTTGCACAGTGCCTTGGATGAGGAAAATCCTTAAAGACAGAAAAGCATTTGCTGTAGTTGTGTAAAACCATTTGCTGTAGTTGTGGAGGAGTCTCTGGAACAAACTGCACATATGCTTTCTAGCTCTGCTTGATGTCTGCCAGAGCAAGGCTTTTATCGTTCATTTTCTGGTACTCGTACGGATCTTAAATGAGCAACCATCACAGTTGGTAGCTGATGCCAGTTCTGGCTGGGAAGGATGTGAGGAGCTCTTGCGATAGCATTGGAGTTGCGTTTATTGAAACTGCCTGAAGTGGATGGCAACACCGGCCTCCCTGGAGTGCGGCCCTACCAAGAACGGAGGGAAGGGCTCTGCCAGGGAACCAGGGTGGCAGTGATGGAGGGGACTGCAGGCAGTACCACACAGATAGCATGCTGTCCCATGCCCAGTGAGCATAGCAGGGCACAGTCTGTGACAGCGACAACAGACCAGGTTCAGACCCCAGCAGGAGTAACCCAAAATGATCAAGAATTCAGCTGTCCCACAGGTAAAGCATTTTGTCTTTTGTCAAAGGGAGAAGTTCTGTGCTTAGAAGTCTAGAAGAAGCCTGAGTAGAAGTTACTTTTAGCATTTCTGAGGATGGAGTTCCCATCTCCAGGTCAGTATATGCCCACAGCCCTGTTTCAGGACAGGAACTGTTAAGGGACTTGGAAGCAAGAAGTGAAGTGATGTGGGGTGATGTGAGATGTGAGACCAACTTCTGCAACAGGGGATGCAATAATCTAAATTAACCCCATTCCTCCAGCCAGGAGATGAGTACTTGATAAGTAAGGAGGGATACAGGGACACAGGCCTGCATTCACTGCAGCCCAGCTGAAAACACAAGAAGTTTTTGAGGCAGCTTCAATTGTAGGTGCCTTCTTCCAGGGAAGAAAACATGGCCAAGAACATCATCCTGCTGCTCAGCACAAGGTTGGCCCGACTCAGAGGACAGCAGTTGTTCATGTGCTCCTGCTCCAGCTTCCTCTCTTGACAATCAGGCATGAACCCTGTAGGACTTCACAATCTTTCATCATTTCAGTGACACATCTGCTGCTTTTTGCAGGTCTTTTGGGCCTGTAAGCCATCTTACAGCATGGTGTGGTCTCCAGCATGGTGTGGTCCAATTACTCACTTCTTTCTGCTGGAATCAGGCATTTTTTACTTCAAATACCTCCCCCAGCACACAAAAATCTTAAACTAGTGTAGAACTGGAGGTTTTGACGCTTCTATTGGCTTCAGTGTAATTTTACGGGGAAGGGAGCTGCTAATCTGAGTTTTGTTATCAACCTAGGGAAGAGCCAGAGCATTTACATAGCATGAACAAATACAGGCATTTCCATAGCAATCTGTGCTATTATTGCTAATTTGGCCCGGTGATAAATTTGCATGTGTTTTTCTGTAGTCTGAAGCTTGCTGCTGCCCCTCCTAAGCTGTTAGGTTTACTTTCCCCATGCTCACATGTCTGTGCTGTCTGTAACAACTGAAAGAAAGCCTGGCACACAAAAAGTTACTTTTCTGGTGAGGTAGTTGTTATGCAGAATAACAATAACTGTGCAGTAAATGAGATTTCCATCATTTTCCAAGAACTTCTTTACATCCATCAGATTTCCAAGAACTTCTTTACAGTGAGGGTGACGGAGCACTGGACAGGCTGCCCAGGGGGGTGGTGGAGTCTCCTTCTCTGGAGATATTCAAGACCCGCCTGGACGCCTACTTGTGTGACATGGTGTAGGGAGCCTGTTTTGGCAGGGGGGTTGGACTCGGTGATCTCTAGAGGTCCCTTCCAACCCCTACAATTCTGTGATAATGTGGGAAAAAAAAAGAACCCTCAACAACAACAAAACTAAAACAATCTGTGATCATAGATCTGATCTGGATACACACAATAAAGTGCTTCTCAGATTTGTTGGTTGTGGGAAATCATGACAATGTGTCAAGGCTTGATATACACGCTTGATCTTCTTATATGTGCAGGACGTTAAGCTGCCATCACTGGTCAGGAGCAATTACTGCTGCAAAAACAAAACTCATTTATACCTTCAGAAACTTGGCATTGTTGTAAATTAAGATATTGGTTCGGGCTTAAATTGAAGATACCTGTAAGAAAATGTCCTTGTAAGCCAAATGTGAATGACTACAGCAATCACTAATGTAACAGAGAGTAGGAAAATATTACTGCTGTGAAACCGTAGGTTGTAATTATTGCTGTTATCTCAGTGCTTTATATTCAGAGTTCTCTTTTCTGGATACTATTAATGAAAATTGATTTGGAGAACAGAAAAAAGAATTTCTCAATATTAAAAGCGGTTTAGCTGTATTTAAACCAAGACAGTTCCTTCTTCTTTTTTTTTTTTTTTTTTCTTTTTTTTTTTCTTTTCTTCCTTTTTTCTCTTTTTTTCCCCTGCACTGGCTGTATCTTTAGACCCCCATCTAACGGCAGCTGTGATTTATTCTTAGCTTTTTTTCTTTGCATATGTAAAAGGGTGTTTCCGTATGGTGTGAAGCATAAGCTAGTGTAGCAATTAACTGGCAAAGAGACTGAGCTTTACAATTCCAAATAGCTCAGAAATTAATTTCTGCTACAAATCAAAGACATCTACGTAAAGTGAATGGATTTGTCCATTCAAGGGACTCAGTGGAACATGCCAGCTAAACTCAAAAGAAGACATCAAGAAATGGATTTAAATGCCTGTAACACCATGGCACGAGCTGAACTCTTGTGAGGTTGTCTTTTTAATTCACATTATAAAAATTGAATATTGCAGAAATCAGCAACATCCTTTCAGATTTACCTTGTATATCTAACAAAGCAGGATTCAAAGGCCACATTTGTGTCTATACACAAGAATCTATGCAGGAAATGCAGACTTGTACATGTAAATTGCAACGCTTCTCAGAAACAATCTCCCAAAAGCTCCATCTTCCAGGGGATGATAAATAACTGATTTCACATTGTTGAGATAAGTTACAGTGGTCTTATCAGTCTAGGTGTACTAAACATTAGGAGTTATAAAACTGCAACTATATATATGGTTTTGTTTTACCATGTCTAACTATTCCAACAGCCTCCAGTAGCATGGTTGGGTTGTGGCTGGACTTGGTGATCTTGACGGTCTTTTCCTCAGCAATTCTGTGATTCTAATATGGAAAGGGTTGTTTAGCACTGGAATAGGCTCCCCAGGGAGGTGGCTGAGTCACCATCCCTGGATGTGTTTGAAAACCATTTGGATGTGGTGCTCAGGGACATGATTTAGCGGAGGGTTGCTAGAGTTAGAGTAGTATGGTTAGGTTGTGGTTGGACTTGGTGATCTTGAAGGTCTTTTCCAACCTGAGCAGTTCTATTCTGTTCAAAACAAATGATGAGTTACAGAGCAAACTCTTCCTGTACTTCACTTTCTTAGGAATTAATTAACAAATACACAGAAAGAAATAATTCCTACATCTTCCTTGCTTTTCTGTTTTATTCTTCTAAACAAATTTGATGGGATTTTCACATATAAGACTCAAAAAGCCTTCACAATTAGTGTGCACCCTGAACTTATATTTGTGCACATTAGAATTTCAACAGGACAAATCAGTGCAGGGTTTTTCATACACATAGAAGCCCTTGGAGTCCTCTGTCCAGTCCATTTCTCTTTCATAGACAAGCAGTTGGTTTCTGACCTCTGCGCCCTCATCAGCAGGGATAGGAAGGAAGGGCTTTGCTTTCCTATTCTGCTTTGCTCATTTAAGCTGGTTTACAAGGCAGGCACTTTAAACTTGTTGAATATCTTCACAGGGCAGCCTGAGACCACCCTAGGTCTCCTTCAAGCCTTTCCAAAAGCAATACTCCTTTACACAGCCAATTAAAAACCAGCAGTGAAACCTGCAGAGCTCTGGCCAGACACACAAATCTGCCTTCTCAACTCGTGGCACTCTATCCACCCCAGCTTCCTTGCCCTCAGTTATCACTTCAGCTTGGCCTCCCTCCAAGCTGGATCAGATGTAGCTGGCTGTACCCAGACTGAGCCCTCTGCTGCTTCCCAGCTCATAAAGGGACAGCAAATCCAGCCGCCTGCAGCGCTTAAATTGAGGAACATTTTTGCAAGACACTTCAGAAAGCAGTTTTTTAAGCCTACCGTCACAGCAATTCCCTGGCACATGGGATAGACCCTAACTCCTCTTCATCACGCAGTCACTCCTTCCTCTCCTGCTCCTTTCTGAATATGACTGCAATGCAGTCACTGCCCTTAGAAGGATTGCCATATGGGGTTACACTGCTGCTGTAACAGCAAAAAAGGCCTTGTGCCAAAGGCTACTTCAGCATTCAGCAGATTTCTGCATAGCTCTGTTGTTTTTTGATTGGTTGTCTGAGGCTTCTTGTTTATTATTATTAATTTTAAATTATGTGGAGCACAATTAGGCAAAACTTTTAAAGGTGAAGGTCTGTGCTCTGCACATCTGAAGAGCTGTGCACCCAGCTATTCTGAGGACCACTCGTTTATTTACATGTGTGAATTCAGGTACCCACTTTTTGTGGATACTCGTGTACTTGTATTTTTTAAAAGATAATACATTGGGTAATTGAATTCTCACGACGAGGACTATCTTTCTGCATATCTTCACTCAGCTTTTCTTGACATAAAACAAAGGTCGCCAGTCTTTCTCTTTCTTCTCACAGTACTCAACAGTATCCAGTGTCCACCTTCAAGTATGGTGTATTTGTGCTCACCTCTTTCCAAGAAACCTTTCTTAGTTATTACAGTTGTGTTTATCTGAGGCACTGTAGGGACCTGCTCCCTGTTTTTTTACTCTCTTAATGATTCTCTAACAGTGACAGAAATGGGAGAAGCTTGAGTGAGGGAACAACAATTTGCTACCCCAAATCCAGGACAAGTTTTGGTCAGGGTAAGACAATCCAGAACAGAAGTACTTGTGCTCTGGCTGCAATACTAACAGCTTCCTTTACTGCAGTGGGAGGACCCCTACACCATCATTCAGTTTCTGTTGTGGATCAGGTTTCTGCATGCAGATTTACTGACAGATTTATTGCATGCTGAAATTCTTCTACCAACACCACACGATGCTGCAGCTGTGTAACAGCGCATGCAATACAACCTCCATCCACAGTGCATCAGTGTCCCAACTTGTATCTATTGATCTTTAATGCATTTGGTGTCTCCCTGACATCCATGCAGATACAGGACACCACTATGTTGATCCTACAAACTTGAATCCCTTCAGGATGCAGTCAGCAGAGTTCTGGTCTGCATGTGGCATCCTCTTTGATTAGTTTGTCCTCTTCCTTTCCCCCTCCTTACATGTAGTCTTGAGAGATGTCCTTCTGGGAGCAGCCATCACTTGTAGCAGCTGAAAACATGAAGTATGTTTTCAGATGTTCTTGTGACAAAATCCACAGCACTCAGAGGAGGCTGGTATCCCATTACAGCATTAGGTGCACAGCATGCAACATGGGACAGGAGCTGGCAGAAGGGCAACAAGGGGTGAAATTCCACCTACATACCTTGGTGGATCCAACTTAAGGGTGATGCCTCATATCAGCTACTCCAAGCGTTCATGTCATTGAATGATTGTGGTCATCAGATCACAATTAAAAACATATCTTGAGAACATGGGTGTCTGGTGGGAGCATGTGTTGCATGGTACAACTCATCACTTTTGGTCCTCAGTTCAGATGGTTGGATCAGAGAAGGCTGGAGCTCTCTGAAGAGCAAGGGGAGTAAAATGCCTCTGCTCCTCTGCCAACCAGAGCCTCCTACACCACATCAGTGGCACTAGTAGTAATGCTGCTGTTGCTATGTACCAATGTGCTTGCTCAGAAAAGGAAATCTGTGGACTGCTGAAAAAGCTTTCATTGTTCGTTCATACGTGATTAATTGTTTACATGGCCATCAAATTGCCCTCTGGAGGGCATGATGGGAAAATAAGTCTCAGTGATAAAGTACACTGTCAAAATTGTCCTTATGTAGTTTTAATTACTTTGGGTGTTAAGCATAAAGTCTACTCCAGCCGACAATTATTCCACATATATTTTATAATGGGTCTAGATGTACACATAAAATTAATTGATTTGAAATGGAATACACTGTTTTGACAGCCAGCTTTTGTTAAGGAGTGTGCTCCTATCATTAAAGGAGGGAATATAGCTGAAGTAATTCACGAGTGACAGCTGGAACATAGTATTGAATAGCAATGTGTTGAGCATGCAAGGTAGTGGAAATCTAACAAATATTTTTTATCATCTCTTTGCATATGGGTTGGTGGTACTTTCAGGAGCTATTCTTTCATCTGTGAAGGCTCCAAGTGAGTATGTGAGAAATTAATCAATATGTCATTACACAGTTTAAACTGTGGGACAGCCATAGCTTAGCTAACATAATTAGAGAAGTCTGTCTTCCAGGGTTTCTATTTGTGGTGTCATCCATGAAGCTGAAAATGGCAGTAGCTGTCAGTGAGCTATCCCAGAAAAAATAATAAGTTGTACCCCAGAGATGCCAAAATACATGTCTTTGTCAGAACAGTCATGCTCTGCCCATAGAATCTCACCAGCCAGTAGAGTATGGCCTCTCCTTGATGCAGCGTATGTTGGACCCTGGCCACTTCTATCTTTCTTGGGTTTGCCATTTTTCAGACTGGAAAGGAAAATGTGATTGTAGCATCTTCCAAACATCACCTGGGACATAAGAGTACCACAGTGGGTCAGATCAAAGGTCTATTTGTCTAACCCAGTTTTTCCTCTCCAGCTGGCATTGGTAGCAAATGTCAAAGGAAGGGCATGAGAAAAGGACAAGCACATAATGATATTTCTATGATGGTTTCTTCAAGCTTCCAGTGAGTTGTGGCTCAGGGAATTCCTTAGCTGGAGGTGGTATTTAATAGCCTATTAAATGCACTCAACAGTAGGTACTTAATACATAGCATGTATTTAATAGCGCTCAATAGATTATTCTTCCATTAATTTATCCCAATTGCTTTTTTAACCCGTGGAAATTTTTAGCATCCAACATACCCTGCAGCAAAGCATTTCATAGTTTTAACTACCCTGTAACAAAACTGTTTTATTTTTGTAGCTTTCAATTTGCTGCGTATTAGTTGGATTTGTTGACTCTTATATTAAGAGAGACAGGGAATGATCATTCCCTATTCATTTTCTTCTTGTCACTTGTGATTCTGAAAACTCCACTGTTTCCTCACGGTAGTGAGGATTTTTTCTTTCTTTTTATCTTACTTTTTCTCCCTTGGTATACACATTTCAGTTCTAACTTATACATATTGAGTTAGGGAGACCAGAACTGCATACTGCATTCAAAATGTGAATCGGTATTCTGCATGTAAGTAATTTCTGAATTGTTCTTTATTCATTTCCATGTGTAATTCCTAACATTAGACTTGTTTTTTGTTGTCGTTTTGTTTTGTTTTATCATTGCTAGGTATTAAGCTGATATTTTTAGATAATTATTTTAAACTTTCCTTCTATGTGGTTCAAGTTGGTCAGAAGCCATCACTGCAAATATAAAGTTAGGTGTTTTTTTCCCATGTTCTTCACTTTGCAGTCAAATTTCTTCTTCCGCTTCATTACCCAGCTCACTTAGTTTCATGAAACCCACCTGTATCTGTTCAGAGTTGGTCTCCTTTCCTACACAAATACCTTAGGATCATCACACCGTACTACCTCACACTTCTTCAGTGCCCTCAGGTCTGTTATGAATATGTTGAACAGTGCAGTCTCCTATGCAGATCTCTTCAGGGCTCTGTTTCCCTGGAGTAACGTCTCCCTTCTGTGAAAGCAAACCTTTTATTTTTACCCTTCATTTGTCTTCTTTAACTTGCCATTTATGTAGGTGAAAACTAAACTTTTACATACAATAATAGATTCGTTTTAAGGAGCTTTGGTGGAAAACTCCTTCAAATAGCTTTTTGAAGTCCAAGTAGAACAACAGAATGAGCTGTTCACCTTTGCCAGCTCCTCAAACTTTAGTACATTTTGGAGATACTATATGCTTTCCTCAAAGCAGTGTTCACTCTTAGCACATTAAATTCTTGATGCACCCACTGATTCTGTTATTTATAACAGCTTCTATGAATTCCCATTTTTTGACCTCTTACGTGACCTCCCCCACAGGCCAAACAGGGCCATTCACTTGAATTCCCTATAAACAATGAGCACCTGTGATTTTCCTTTGGGTCTCTTGCATGTCTGATGAGACAGTTGTCAAAACTGGTTGTAAATAAGTGATCTAGACACCTCGATATCTCACTGAACTATGAATGGCCATTTCTCAGAGTGCCATTTCCAGATTTATTGTAGCTGTGTGCAAGAATGTTTGCAGAGACAGCAGTCAGGTCACCTTCATAGGATTTCTCTACAGCTCTAATGAGCACACTGCCTTCATCGGAATCATGAGTGCTATCATCAGAGTGATACGGGTTTGCACACTACTGCATTCACCCCGCGTCTGATTCACATCACTTCCTTCTTGAGCTCAACCCCTGGGTGAGGTGCTGGAGGGGACATGCATTGTGGGCAGTGGCAGCTGAGGGTTTCAAGCACACCTTCTAGATGTGACAACATCTTAAAGATCCAGGCCTAGGCTGTGGTCACAGTATTCTTCTGCTTTGGGAGAAGGATTTGGTACAGCACTTCAGTTACTTTTGGCTCACTGAATTCTATCTTAATTCTAAGTAAAGCAAAAATTACTGTCTGGCTGCTCTCCCTTTACAAGCAAGAGGGAGGCTGGTACCAGGAAGGCTCATCCTGTACAAAAGAGCACCAGGAGATGTGGGTTGTGGTATTACACTTGCTAGATTTACAACCGTGTTTTCATTAATAGATCAAGTATTATACACTTTTCATCTCCACAACTTTATAGTTCTTAAACACACATTAATTTTTTTTTCCAGACTTTTAGAAATAACCTTCTGAACAGTTCTACTAGAAAAATCTGCATTTTAGAAATGATGCTGTCTGCATTTCTACATTAGCATCTCAGTTCAGGTCAGAAGTCTGCTTATGAAGTGAATCTCCTGATAGTACTCTACTGGCCACGTTTCATCTTCATCCTGGAATGGTCTTTGACAGCATGAGATGAACTCTTTTTGATGAGCCAAAACCATAAGCTACCTAATGTGCTTCAACTACAAATGGCTATTCAAACCATAGGACCAGAACTGATTCAGAAACACTCCCTGAAAGATGGGAACTTCTGACTTTCTTACAGAATTGAATCATAAACTTTGTAAAGCTACAGCTTCCTCAAGGGATGTGGATGGTGAGTTTTCATCACCCTCTGCTTTGCTACCCAAATCGCTGATGTGACTTACTAATACAAACAGCCTATAGAGAGAAATCTATGGAGAAATCAGCAACTAATCACAAAAATCTGCTGTGCTCAAATGACTGAGAGGAGAAAGGAAAAAGGATCAGGAAGAGCCCTTCTGAGTGCAGAGGAAAACCGCAAGTACCACGCTCTGAAGTGCAATATTATCAGCTGTCCTCCTCCATCTGCCACCAGCCTCGGTGAAAGCACCTGTGCAGACTGCTTGTGTTGCTTCACTGGAGAGGTTTGCTGGTGGTTGCACCCACTTGTGCTTCTGCTGTGAGAATCATACCAAAAGCAGGAAGAGGAAGGAAGGCAGAGGCCGCGTGGCTACTTCTAGTCTGGGGATTCGAGTAACAGAGATCAGAACACAGCGCCGCAATTAAATTCAACTGAACATTCCTCAGGATGAGGGATCCAACAAGACCTAGCCCAGGAAACCCAGGACTAGAAGTACTGAGCTGTCAATCAGTTACATTTATGTGATGAAATTATTGGTGTATTCCTCCTCAGTAATCCATTTATGATCTTACCACTTTGAATTCTTTTGTACCGAAATTCATAAGAGCAAGTCAGAATATGAAGCCCTTCTTGTACAGCTAGGATAGTGATTTGCATATAGACACAGGCATCCAGTTCCCTTGCTATTTATTCCCAGTATTAAATGTTTGTAAAATTGCAGCCTGTTTAACTGCATTTTGAAGGATGTGCAGCTGTGCAATTCAAATACACGACGTGATAGAAAAGAGCAACTTTAAAATAGTTCAGTAAATTGGGGGGAGAGGGGGGGGGAGGGAAATTGTGCATCTTCTTCCAAGCTTTACCCTTTCTTCTTAGTAATCCTATGTACCAGATCCTCAGGTAGAAGGAAAACAACCTCCATTTACACTGGCTGGGAATCTGTCATGCTGGTGCCTACCCCAAGCTGCTGGAAACCAACTATTTCACATTCAGGCTCTGGTGCCAGGGCTTTACCATGTGATGGTTGGTGTGGCAATACATCTTCCTTATCCCGAATGCAAGTTTGCAGCAGTAGCTCAGAATATATTCAGCGTAGATGAGGTTTAGCAGAGGTGAATCACCAGTGACACCGTGTAACGGTTTGCATTTACACACAGATCTGATGAAAGTGATATAAAATGGGAAATATGGGCAGCACGTCTGTGCTGGTGGGCAGGCTTTTTAAAGCGTAAAGACACGGTAAGGATCATCTAGGACAGCTTTCTGGTGGCAAAGGTAAAGTGGAGTTTTTTGGGGTCACTGGAATGCTTGCTTAGCTGGAAGGAATGTGGAGAAAGATCGCGTATTTGACACACTTTGTGACTGAAGTGCAGTGATATGCAGATGCACGCTGTTTCCTGCCTGATACCTCAAACAGAGGCAGATGAAACAAAACCAGAGATAATGTTTGCACATGTATAGCCACATATTTATCAGTGAGCAGATTCCCATATTCTAACTTAAAGCCAACAGAGCTATATAACCGCTGGCTGCTTCTGCCCATCTCTGCGTCCGGCAGCTGATGTGTGACCGTACATGTGAAATCCCCCATAATGCAAAAAACCCCTTTGTCTGATGCTGTCCATTCTGGTAACCATTCCCAATCAGCCGGACAGGTGTCAATCAAAGTAATGCCTCTCAACACAGAGCCAATCTGTCTGTGGTTGCAGGGTTAGAGCCAATTTAATTTAATTTATTGGAGTTGAAAGGAACCTTTGCCTCTGCGACAATGAGTGAGACAGTTTGTAATGATTCTCATTTAATTGATGAATGTAGACTTGGCACTTGACAATTAACCAGACGCGTTAAAACACCAGGGGTGAAGTCCCAAAAGAATTTCACAAGCATCTTCATGGTGCCTGGGTTTACTTTCCTACAGCAAGTTCATCTGAGCCTCTCCCAGCTGGGCAGAGCAGGAGTTGCTCAGCTGTGTCCCACGGAAGCAGACATCGGCTGCTCAGAAATCATCTTGCTGTGCAGGCTGAGGACCCACATCCCATCTCCACTCTGTAATCCCACGCAGTCCCACACTACACAGACCTTTAGCAGCTGATGCACTGGTGAGGGACATTTAAATATGCAAAAGCTTACAATGAATTAATCATTCTACACAGTGCTGTTCTGCAGGAGAAATGTTGCTTTCTGGGAACACTTTTATTTCCTACCTATTTTCCTGGCACTGAAACTTGTTTCTCTATTTTTTTTGTCCTTTATGGTTGTGTGATTTACCATTCCACTTTGAATAGATTTTCACTATTAATTAATGCACATTTTCAACCCTTCTAATCACATATTGCCCAAGGGTGGTTACTTCAGAGGCAAAGATTTTAATTCCAGGTTGCATCATTGCAAGCTTCTGCATCAGTCCCTATGATTTTACCCTTTACCCTGGGAATGCCTGCTGGATGCCATCAGCTGACTGAACGGAGCGTTTTTTAAGGAAATCTAATCCCGATTTAAAGACTTAACACAAGTAACCGCATCCTGTCATAAGCTGTTTCACTGGTCAAGATCTGCAACTTATTTTTAGCTTGAACTTTTCCGGCCCTGACTTCTACGTGAGTTGCTCCGAAGGTAATGCCTCCTCTTTATTTCAACGGAAACCATTGCAGATACAGAAAGCACAATCACACTATTTGATAGAGAAAATTATCAGCTCTAAAACACTATTTCTCAACTAGTCACCATCATTGGCTGTGTGCTTTCATCAGTGATGAACAAGAGCCTGCATGCTGCACTTGTACAAACCTGCGCCAATGGAGGTGATCTGCTGTCTCTGTCACCACCGTCAAAATGCATGACCCGCCACCTCACTGTGCTCACAGCCACTTCTTGGTCCCCATAAACGTTCAGCAAGCATCAAAGAATGTCAATGGGTGCCATTTTTATTCTGTGTGGAGAAATTCAGTGCCACATCTTTGCTTCATCTGCACTTCCATGTCAGTCACCGTTGTGTCAGAGTGCCCCTCTGTTGCCATCTGTCACACAGCAACTACATGGAGTGGAATATTGGTGGGAAGGTTCAACCTCTACGGCCTCACCACCAACATCCACCTCTGACGCTGTGGACCAACAGAATAAAATAGGAGGCATTACTTTCAGGGCAGCCCTCATGTCTGCTAAATCTATAGGTCTTTGTTTTCTGAACTGTGTTATTTATAAACTGTGACTGGCCACCTCGGAATCTCCTCATATACAGATTAATTAGATTGCTCTATAAATGCTCTTATCTCTCTCACCAGTAGGAAAGCCCTGGTCCTCATGCTCGTGCCTGTGCCTCACAGCAGAGTCTTCTGATTTGAATGGAAGCTGCATGTTTCCCTCCTCATCAGGACAAAATGCCCTGAGGTCTATCAGAGCATCACTGCCCTCCACTCTGCCTATTCTGGTGATCACCCAACTGGCATCAGCACTCGTTGCTGCTTCCATTTTTCCATCATCTTTCTGAAGTGCAGCCTCCAAACTTAGGATGCAATTCAAGTAACGGCCCCAGTACTGCTGTATTTCTTCTTGGCAATCTCCTGCTTCGCCAAGCCTTCCACCAGCTCTCTGTCCCCATGCATCCCACAGGGAGATCATGTTCACCCATGACCCAGGAGGCCACCAAAATCCTTTGCACAACCCCTCATCTCCCCATCAGTGCTCACTTAGGCAAGCTATAGTCATGTGGAGTCTTACTTTTTGTTATTGTCAGATAACGTGTCTTCTTTTATCACATTAGTTCAAGGGTTTATAATTCAGTGCCATTATTCTGAGAGCTCCTCCATGCAATATTTCTAAGTCTAGTTAGCACCTTTATCTCTGTTCGGTTCTTTGGTGCCTGCTCTGTACAAAAGGCTTTCAACATTGTTGTAAAAAGTGATGTTTAGTCTTGTCCTGACACACTTCTGATTTGCTTTACCTCCTTTCCTCCTTTGCCCCACACATCCCTCTGTCTGCTGCCCACGTTTTCTGCCTGCCAGCCTAAAAAGAGATTTCAGAATTTTAAGAAAAGCTATTTAAAAGCAACAAACCAAGGCTGAAATAAAATACAGCAGGGAAGAGCTGTTCTGGGGAAAGGCAGTTAGTTGGAATATGCCAGGGCTTTCCTGCAGGGCGACTGTGCATCTGCATGGATCTAAACCCACACACAGTTATTAGCTGAGCCATCACTGAGAGGTCTGTCTTGTATGTGAAAATAGCCAAATGCAGACTTACTTTGTGAGGAGGAATTCCAAAACCAAAGTAATAAGTTTTATTACGTATTCTTGTGTTTCTATGAAATCTCACTCTTTCATCCTCGGAGTTTACAGGTTAAATCTGGATTTAGATGCCACTGTTCGAACAAATGAAGTCAACCAATTTTGCCCCACAGTATTTAATGAAAAAGAAAATGCCAGAAGATCCTTCCCTTTCAAAATAAGCAGCTGCAGAAAGATTAGGGAAGATATATGTATGTTCAGACTGTCCCTGCAGCGAGGCCAGGGGGTTAGGGGTACATTCATCATCCGCATCTGGATTAACTCAGCTCCTCTTGTAGCACTGCAGTCCTCTCTATCACCACTGACCTACTTTTCAGGTGGCTTGGTGAAAGTCACTCCAAATCCTTCTGGCATTTCAGCGCCATAAAATAGTAATGTTTGACTGGAACAGAGCATCTTCCTGCATCTGCACGTAGTACAAAGGTAAGTCACACAGCTGAACACAGAATCTCACCGCCGGGAAAACAATTCTAGTCTCTGTAACATGAACAAACAAACAGCAGCTGGCATTGAAGGCCTTTGCTAAGATGCCCTTCAGGAATTGGTCTCCAAGGGCAGACCGCGTCCCCAGAGATCTTATCAGCTCTGATGCCTTTGCTCTTCTGCTCCTCTCTTTTCTATAAGAAAGTTACCGGTAGATTCTGTGGGATTTTCTTTTCCCTTTTCTTTTTTTTCTTTTCCTTCGTGCAAAAGAGTAGCTTTACTAAAAACAGGTTTATGTTTATGCAGAACGATGCCAGCTACACAGCACCATCTATCTCATTTGAATACAGTGCTTCTTGAAACTGAGACAGCACCAGCTTTCTCCGCAGCCCCCATGCACTGCCAGCACTGTCCCTGCATGACAGCCATGTAGGAGCGATGCTCAGCCTGGGAGCTGAGAGCCCAGGACTGACATGTCCCACTCCTTTTGCTGCTGTTGGCACTCATACTGGTGGAGCTGGGCATGGGGAAAGCAAAAGCAGCCCAGCATGCTCTTGACACATAGCATTTACATCCCGAAAGACAAAGGGCCACATCTGGTGCCATCAGGCAGAAAAGCATGAGCTTATGGGGAGCAAATCCTTAATCACTCTCCTAAACACAAGGAAGACTTCTCATAAATTTAAATCCACCAGATTATTATCTTAAGTTCTTTAGGGATTTGCTTCTGATTTGATTGTATTGGCTTCAGCGGAAAGTGGAGCAACATTTTCTGCAGTGATGTTACAAACTCCCAAAGTATGCAGTTCTACAGCAGCAGCTCTGGTAGATATCGAATCTGCTGTATCACCAGCACTACAATGGTAAAGTGAGCTGCTGCACCCTTTAGTCCTTTGGAGGCTCCAATGGGGTCATTAGAGAGCATGTTTCTGCTTTCCAGCATTGGTTGTACAAGGGCTGCCCTACAAAAGAGGGCATGTACATGACTCCCAGGCAGCTGAAAATCCACATTGATTTGTCTTGCCCTGTAATTACATGGGTATCTCTGTGGGAGGGTTACCCTGTATAGCCAGTGGGGGAGGCAAGGAAAAGGAACTGGTGAAGGAAAAAAGGACAAAGTCAGCAAATTTATGTCACCCTTAGCCTGAAGGATATGCGTATTATTTCTTCCTCGTCTCTTTCAGATTCGGTCACCAGTTCACAGCATTGAAAAAAATATATATGTTTAAAATCATCTGTATTTCTACAAACAGTGCTGGAGGAAAATGGATATAAATGATATAATAGGTCAAAAAGTGTTCACAACAGCAGCGTGCTGAGTGAGGGAGCTGAGTGGTTCTGCAGTGCTGTGAACTGGGGCTTCTGGACAGGTTTTCCAGCTGCTGCTGGAAGGAGACCCTCCATCTGTGTGCCTTCACTGCCACGGTTGGGACCACCTGAGGTCAGTAAGGACTTCTGTCCCAGGGGACCCTCATGCCCAGGCCCCATCCAGGCTGAGGAAATCATCTGCTGGCAGAGGAGTGGTGCCAGGCAGAGGGATACCCCTAGCAGGTGCCAACCCAAAGCCCTGATTTTATGAGCAGAGAGAATATTCCCTCTGCTGCCCTACCACGTACATTAGAGGCAGGGAAACCAGCTCTCACACATCCAACATACCACAGAGCTACCACAGGACGCAACTCACAGCAAGGTTGCAAAGGCAGGAGGTAACCAAGCAGCCTAAAGCTTGTAAAATACATACATCAAAGAATGTGATAGCATCTAAAAAGTGCTTATATCCCAGGATACGAACATTTTGTGTCCCAGTGGTAAAACTGACCCTCTAACAGGTCCCTTGGAAGTGAATTGGTACTTCCAACCAAGACATTCATTTGCCTTACTTCCTTTCATATTTGTCTTGTTACAACAAAAGAAGTAGCAGGCACTTCAGTGAGTGAATGCCGCATAGTGACACGGGCTGCCAGGAGTTTAAAGAGAGTTCAGAAAATTGAGGATTAAATATCTTTCCTAACATTAACACAGTGCTAAATCAAAAGCGTTACTCTCCCTGAATCTGAAATAGATTTGCCTATATAACCGAGCAGATATCCTTTGAAACAGGGAGACCTTTTTATCAAAAAAGGAAATATTGCCTCGGTTTGCCCAAGGCACGTTTCCTTCCCCAGGATTTGAGAAGGTGGGAAAAGAAAGCGGAAAAATCTCAAATGAAACTCATTCTAAAACACATATTACGTTTTTGCATTTCAAATAATGACTTCCTTTAATTTGATTCCGCCTGTAATTTTTTTCTCTGTGTAATGGGTTTTGTTTGCCCCTCATTTTAAACACATCCCTGTCTCGGGGCACACGGAGTACGCATTTAGCTTGGAATTAATTTCTGTAGTTTTAATTAATTATGATGGCTGCATTAAAACTGAACTTCAAGGTTATTTGTAAAATCCTTTTTTCTTACTTGTAAGATACCAACGGAGAGGGCAGATGCAGCCATATAAGTCATTCTCAAGGTCTAAAACGCATTTATTACATTTCTTTCAGGTCTTCCAGGCTTCTCTTCTGATGGTGTGACAACTCCAATGCCATCTGCAGAATCCTTATTACAGAGGTAGAAGTGAGAGGAGCACAGGAGAGCCAGCCCTCAGATGCCATGGCCGCACATGGGGATGGGGGCACACAGGCACTACAGCCCACTCCTCTGCAGCCACTGTGTCCCTGTGGCCACTCATGCTGCCCGTAGCCCCATGGCAGCGCTTCCCGCTCCACAAGCTGTCATGGTTGTGACCCGTGACACAAGCCCACCCTTCAGCCGCAGCCTCTCATGGACCGTTTCACTCCAATCCTTTCAGTTGACCTCCATCTTCCTGGTGAAGGAGGTCAGAAAGGTCAACTGCTTTAGGTCGCAATCCTTCAAACCTCTTCCCCAACGCAGCCAGCTGTGCAAAGAATTCACTGAGGTGGAGCACTTGTCATTCAAACTGAGGATTCGCTCAGCCCGAGCCCTGCTGTGCTGGAGACCCACACCTGGGCCATGAATGCCTGTGGTGGGAGGCAGGCCCTGGAGCCCCCGGCACTGGCAGCGGCTGTGGTGCCTCATCCGCTGTGCGATGGCCCTAAGGCAGGAGATTCAACTGTTTACCTCAGTGTGAGACAAAGTGGCAGTGGTATACGGATTTTGCTTTCAGTGATCTTTCTTTCAATTGTTTCTTTCCTATTTTTCATTTATCTATCTATCTATCTATTTATTTATTTATTTTCAGGAAGCTACTTTTGAGCGTTAATGGCCACCGTGTGTTCAGGTTCGTTACACTCGGCAGGTGGGCTATTAATTGAAACGTGCATTAGTGAATTCAGAAACTGCTTTTTACTCAGTTCCTCGGGCAGGTTTTGATTTGCTTCCAAATGCTCCCTCCATGTTCTGGCCAGACATTCATAATGGGCTCCGCTATGGTGATGGCTTGGATTTTTCGATGCGTGTTTTTGTGTTTTAAGGATTACTTCAGCTTCTTACACACGATGCAACACAACTTTGTCCTATTCAGGCCATCCCCAATGCTAAAAATAAATAAATCCATAAAAAATAACAATATTTCCCAGCACTGAATCAAGACAAAAAGAACAACCAATTGCTCCTGCACAGCATGACTGAAGCGCTGTCAGCTAAGTGCTGTCACGGACACCTGCTCACTCCCCCTAAAAATAAACTGCTGGATTGTGTCAGCAGAATTGATGAGCCCGAAACTCTAATGTCCCATGGCAATAGGATTCCTGTGTAGAAATCTGTCTATGGAAAACCACTGTGCATATGCCTTGCCCTGGTCTCTTGTAGCTGCACTGTAGAGTAGTTACAGCGGAGTCAGGGCACTGAGGCACGCAAAGCCCTGCGAAACATTTGGATTCACAACCAGGCTTTCAGAGCACATGAGCTCATTTGCAAAGTCTGATCTTAGGGTCTGCTTGACAGACAGCAGCTAACTCATATTTCTCCTCGTGTAACCACTGTAAAAAGCAAACTATGTGTGGAAGTGGGCTTCCCCAGTGCTGGCATCACAAGGAATTATTTGTCACTTTAATAAATTCTTCTCATTTGAGGAAACCTTGGCCCAATGCTTTTGTTAGAAAATAGCTCACTTGCCCACAGGACTGAGCATTAACCAGGATGCAGAGCTAACAGTGACTGCCTCAGACAAAGCGGCCATGCCAGGGGCCATTCCTTTGACAGAACTATTTTACGCACCTCAGCCATAATGTGATTTGTCATTGATTTCAGATGCAGCACGTAGTCGCCCAGGCTTTCACAGGGATTCTTGGCCTGTAAGAAACTTCTATTAGACTATTTAATGTCCTCTTGCCAGTGGCAGTTTCTTACTGATGTGCTCCTTAAATGGAAACAATGCTTTCCTACCAGCCCCCCACATACCCATCAAGGCCTTTAGAGCCCCTTGTCTACCTACACATAGTGGCTCCATTTCCAGAGGTGATGGTATCCTCAGGTCTTTTCTCTGCTAAAAGAATTAAAGCTGCTCAGACTGTTGGAAAATCAAGTGAACAAGGCACATACAGAGGGGTAGTTGTTATCTCTGTGGGCAGGCCAGGACAATTGCACAACGCACTCTACTAAGTAATGCCAAAGCCCACATTAGATGGAGTGGGTGGATGAGAGGCTAGACATGAAACAGGACAGAGGTGAAGAAGGAAACCCATTCAACAGCCCATTCAACATTTTTCTGTGTGTGTCAGTATAAAAGTGGATGGAGAATGATCTTCAGAGCACAGCATGCCCACAGTGTCACAATGAGTGGCGCGGCTGAGGGTCACCAACAGTCTCACTTTCACCCACAGTTCTTCTCTGCATTAGTCACCCACAGGAAATTTACACTGGTGGAGTTTAATGTTGCATGCTTGTTATAAGAGGTTTGCTTATACTACACACTAATGATAATTAGGGGAATAGCTCAATGTTTCTTCAAAAGATATTTCAGTTTCCCCAAACCGCAGAACCCCGCAGGCTGAGAACTCAGAGTTTTCCCCAATTACTTATTAAAACTTCTTTAATGAGTATTTCTGCATGAATAAAATATGTGGAATTAGGACCACACTATATATTACATAAAATAGGAAATAAATGAGTGACTACAGCCACCTGGAGAGCTGCCTGCACTAGCAGAGCTTGTGCAGAGTTGAGTTAATGTATAAATTGGTCCCTAATGCTGTATCACCGAGCACCTAAATGCATCCAATGGCTTTTGTTCCTTCTCTTCCTTTTCCTTCTCCTGTAACTCAGACCTCCCCCAGCCATGGGTCCTTCCTCCTCACTTGTGCTGGCTCTGGAGTTTGGCCATGGGCAGGTTCAACTCATTGACCCAGCAGAAATCTTGACACCTCTTTCTTCCTAGGTCACATTTCTGCTTGGTTAGTAACCAGCATTAAGAGAAGGAATTCTTTGATTCACAGCTGTCAGAGCTGAAACAATGGAAATGATAGGACTGATGGCTGGGAACGGGGCTTCCTTGTTCTGGTGGAGATGAACTGAAGGCTTAGTGCACACCAACTCATCTGAAACTTACAGTGTCTGAGCACCTCAATCCACTGTAAGCATCCGAAAAGCAAAAAGCACCTGCTTTCCTCCAGTGCAGCTGAGGCCATGACCACGCACCTAGACAGAACAAAACACTTGTGGCTGCTTCACAAGACCCTCTGCTCCTCTGCCAGCCCCATCAGCACAGAAGTTGGCATGCTTTCACCTTCAGCTGGACCGGGAATGGATCCAGCTGAAAAATAACTTCTTCCTCCAGCTCACTTACAAAGAGCCACATAGAATAGTGTGGGACAGTAGGGGGATGAACAAGGGGTCAAATGGGCTTCTCCAGGATACGAAGTGAAGGTGGCATGTGTCCAGCTGCACATTGAGGCTGCTGTCTCAAAATGCTATCAGACAAAGGCTGGGACTTCCATCAGTTCTTACACCTTTGCTTGTTGGGTTAGCCCAGCGTGACTAATTGCTACCAACATCAGCCTTTTGCTGAAGATTAAATTGGGCATGTGATTTTTCTCGGTTCTTCAATGGGAAAACAAAACAAAACAGAAGTGGCTGAGATGTACGTATGTTATTTATGTTATTCACATGTGATAATAACTGTGAAGTTGTATAACACAGGTTACAGTGAAGGCTTTCAGCTGCCCTTCCTCTCCTGCTCTATATTTCACATTCTTATGTTGCATTCTGGTTCACGCTAAACTATAAGGCCCTTGTGGCAGGGACCACGTCACTAATGCACCAGTGCAATGCCTCACATAATGGAGCTCTAACAGCAACCGGGGCCTTTGAGAGCACCTGTCACAGAAATGACAAGAGGGAATAGTTTCACTCTTGTGGAGTGCAGAATTAATCACGCCTCAGAGTGCTTCATTTTTGCTGGCCTGTTTGAAGGACTCCATTGCTTCCTCTTGCCCGTGTGGGTCCTTTCCCTCCATTGCCTTTACACACGTGCAGACACGTGCATACTGCTGTGACTGATGGTCTTTCCCATCTGTCAAGAGACTGCTGGACCCCTCCACTCCTTCATTCTCTGCATCTCTCCCGTCCTTTTGCTGATGTGCTGAATAGGGCTGCAAATAATGGTTAGTTAATGAGCAAATCTCAATTTCCCTGATTTCTGTTTTAAAGAAAAACTTTGATTAACTCTTTTATCCCTAAATACAGGGAATGATGATAAATTTGAGGCTGGAGCATAAAGGGGACAGAGGAGGTGGGAGGGGAAAAAGGAAGACATTTGCCTTTGGGCATGATATTTTCAGGTCCCTTCAAACTGAACTATCCTATTGTATCTTATCGTATCATATCATATTGTATCATACCATATCCTACCTTATCCTATCCTAAACTCTTTAGCAGGGTCTGTTGTGATAGAATCACAGAATCACAAGGTTGGAAAGGACCTACAAGGTCATCTAGTCCAACCATCCTCCCTTTACCATACCTATAGAAAAACCACTAAACCATGTCTCCTAGCTCCCTATGCAAGGGGTTTCACAAAGAGTGCTTGTTGCAAGTAGATTGGATGGGAACTCAAGAATGGCAGGCAATGGAAATCAGACAACAAAACAACCATGAGGTCAGCTATAGTGCCTTCGGTACTATAGTGGTACACGAGGAACAGAGAAGATAAAATACCACCAGGGTGATAAAATGCTAATAAGCAGCCTGGTACTACAAGAGCCAACACATTACACACAGGATAACATGTATTTTGTGACTGGGGCCAAACTGAGGTAGGCTGGACTCTGCTAGACACAGACAGCATTGCTTTGTGTGGATGGGAGTTGTTGGGCAAAAAGCTTAAAGCAGGCTTGGGAAAAATAAGCAATCAAATCAGGAAGGGACCCACCAGCTGGTAACACTGGAACATGAAGAAAGGACGAGCCCTGAGGATGCATTGTATGGATGTACAGGGAGACAATACACTGAGACATAACCTTGCCAAAGGTGATGATGAAAATGCCGATGGTGCTGCGGTGTTGGTATTGCTTTAATTATCTTTAAAGAAAGCAAACCAAAAGCGACCAACCAGAAACCACCTTCCTGCGTAGGTAAGCATCAAATGCAGACTCAGGCTCAGACCTGGAGCAAGCCACAGACGTGACACACATACGTGTTCCTTCAAAATAGACTATGGGGTTTGAGCGTGTTCTTAGGAAGCAAGAACCTCACTGAGTGTCAGCCCAGTCCTCCCATGTGGGTGGAAACATACAGCAATTGTGCAACTTCCCTAAAAATTCTCCAGAGATCTAAATTAGGCATGTGCCTTTGAAGCCTTCCCTGCCTTTGCTGTTACTGTACCTTTCACTCAAAGTCCTCCGTGCTTCCCTGCGTGATGGAAAAGGTGGTTATCCCTTTCACCTAAAGACCTTGTTACATCAAAAAGCCACTCGTAACGATCTGGAAGTCCCTTTGATCAT
This sequence comes from Excalfactoria chinensis, assembly GCF_039878825.1. NCBI lineage: Eukaryota > Metazoa > Chordata > Aves > Galliformes > Phasianidae > Excalfactoria > Excalfactoria chinensis. The sequence goes on from NC_092826.1 coordinate 26,830,793, forward strand.
AATAACTGTCTTTATTCGTCATGATGGAAGAAAAAAAAAGCAGAAAAGGAAAGGAAGGACAGGCAGCCTGCAATCCTCCTCGCCCTCCTTTTCAAGGCCGTTCCCCAGAGCCCCCTCAGCCTCACCGCGGAGCAGCGCGGAGCCGCGGGGGCCCGTGGGCAGCTCTGACAGCCCGTGGTGCCGCACAGCCCGGTTCTGCCGTGCCCGCGCCCCCGGCCCCCAAGAAGGCCGTGCCCTGCGCAGCCTCCGCAGAGCAGCGCTGCGGAGCGCGGCGCGCAGGGGCCCGGGGACATGCGCACTCTCCGCGGACATCGCTTGCCGCTTCTCCGCCGCCTCCCCCGGGCGAAGGAGGAGGAGAGAAGGAGGAGGGAGCGGAGAGAAGGAGGAGGGAGGGTAGAGCCGCGCGCCGCAACTTGCTGCTGCTCCTCCCTCGCCGCTGCCCGGCCCCTGCGGGCTGCGCTCGGCGGGCAGCGCTCGGCGGGAGGCGACAGCCGGGGCGCGCCCCGCCGCGGGGCCGGCGCCTGCCGGTGAGTTGGGGGCGGTGCGCGAAGTTGCCGTGTCTGCGTATGTCTGTGTGTGACTGTGTGTGTGACTGTGTGTGCGCGGGGCGCTGCGCGGGGCTGCGCGGCCGCGGGGCTCGGCTGGTGGCCGCTGGGCTCTGTTGGTGGCTGCGGGGCTCGGAGCGCACCGCGGGCTGCCCCGGTCCGGCCGCGCTCCCCGGCCGGCCCTCAGCCGGCGGCCATTTGGTGCCGGGGTCGGTCCGGCGGCGGCCGCAGGTGCAGCGCGGCGCGGGTTGCGGGAGGAGCGCGGTGCGGGCTGCGCTGCGGCTCGGCGGGTTGGGGCTGCTGCCAGGCGGCCCCGAGCTGCGCTTCCATTCACATCCCGTTACGTGCAGTTTGTTGTGCGGCGGCATCTGCTCCTCGTCTTGGGAACTCTTGGAGAAGATGAGATCGGCAGGGGAGGGCAGGGGCTGCCGTTCAGAGCGCGGCAGAGTGCTGCGAGAGGCAGCGGGTCCGAGCGGATCGCCCTGGCTGCCGCTTGGAGCATCTCTTTCCCTCACTGCCTCTAATAGGGAAGAGCCCGGCGCGCGGTCGTGGCGGAAAGTTGTGCATCGTTCCACGCGCTGATGGACCCGATTATCTAAATAAACAAACCCGGTGATTTATAGGTGTCTGAGCTGTAACGCTCTGAACGGTAGAGCTCTTTAACCTTTCTTTCTAATCTGTCCCTCAGAGATTTGTTTTTAAGCAGAGTGATACATCATCTGCGGTGCCGAGTGCTTGAGTTGATTACATTTGTGAAAGGAACGGGCTTTGAAATAATACCGAGCCATTAGGCAACAAATGCAGAAAAAGAGTGTGTGAGAAAAAGAGCAGAGATAACATTCAGACAGCAAAGATTGTTTTTCTCCTTCCTAGCGGACAGGCTCGATTAACTTTTATCTGGAGTTCTTATTATATGAAGCTAAGAAGCAAAAAGAAAGGTGCTGTGTGAAACCAGCAGCAAGTCCTCTTGAAATCCGTCTCTGTTGTAGGTAAGTCGTGATTGGAGCTGCGTTTATTCAGAGGCTGTGCAGCACTGCCGAAGATACAGGGCATGTGTTTGGGAGTACTTTGTTGTTGTGTCTGTTTGCCATTGATGCTGCAGAAGCAGGAATATCAAATCGCTGGGTTTCTTATCCCGCATCTTTAAACATGGTATCCTGATGAGTGTCCCTGTATGTTAGATGTGCAGCTACGTTATAGCAAAAGTGCCTCCTTTCTCAGGGATTCATTCAGTTGTGAGCTTCTTTAACAAGGGCCACATTCCGCAGCCTGTAGAGCATCTTCTGTAAGGGGAGAGTCTTTTGCTCCTGTTGAAAAACAATAGCGAGCACAATGCGTGCAGCATTTTGCAGGCCAGAAATACAAGAGAGGCTTTATTTTTAACCACTATTTCAGCACAGCATTTTATTAACATAAAATCAATATTCAGGTCAGCAATGAGGATCTGCAACTTCTGAAAGAGAAACTGGTCTGAGGGCAGCGCAGTGAGTAAAGGTTGTGGGATGTGGCCCTCCACCAGCACACCTATCTCTTACTAAGTTCCTTTTGTGAAATGTCACTTAATGAGGAACACATTTGAAGGCAGTGCTCCTCAAAGCCCTCATTGCCGGACTCTTGAATGTGCCTTTAGATCGTGCATTGTATGTAAATGACTGCTACTTCAGAACTACGCTCTAAAACCATCCTACTATTAAAGTTATGTTGATCAGAAAGTGGCAACTGGATTTCAAGTCCGAAATAAGAAACGCTCAATAGTCTCAAGCTAATTTACATTTTGAGAAGCACTATGCCGAGGAATCCACGGGAAACGAATCGAGTTTTCTTTGCTGGCTGTGCAGTGGCATTTTGTTAATGAAGGCTCTTTCCTGAGGCTGACTTCATTGGCACACAGTGGAGTTAAATCTGTTTATCAGCTTGTTGGTGGTGCTGGTTAAGTGCTGGAGAGCTCAGTGGCTGGAACAGTACACAGTCTTCCTCCTTCCAGTAGGGAAGGGAATGGAAAATGGAAGGGCTTTTTCAAAGTAGTTCCAACACTATCATTTGTAACAGCAAAACGCAATGCAAGAATAAGATTAATAGACCAAGTAGGCTCAAAGACATTGTTTAACATTTAATTGAAACCATAAATCATTCAAACAGCATTATCCAGACTCCTGCAGTGACGCTTCTGCTTCCAGGTGTTAAGAACCCTACAGATTTCATTACTGGGATATGCAGTGCTGAGGGGCCAGCAGCTCATCCTCAATGCCCCTGAGCCTTACTGTGGTCAGGAGCCATTGCTGGTCTGTAGGTCACCAAGCTGAGGCTCCCCTCACAAGTGGGAATGTTTGTGGGATGAATGGCTGTGGCCCTGCTGAATGAGATTGCTCACAAGGCTGTGGCTGCTTGCTTCTCATCCTCATGTCCTGAGCACGCAGGGACTGTCTTAGTGCCTTCTGTTGCAGTCTTTATGTGTATGGCAGTGCCACAAACACCTGCTGTGGCCAGGGAGGAAGTTCAGGGCAGATTCTTCCTCAGGCAAGAGCCGAGGTTTCTAAATGTTTATATCACAGAGTTGTAGAGTATCTTGAGCTCGAGGGTCGCTGGGCCCAATTCCAAGCTCCACACAGCGCCACCCAAAAATCAAACCCCATGTCTGAGAGCAGTATGCAAACACTCCCCGAACTCCGGCATTCAGGGCCGTGCCCACAGCCCTGTGCAGCCCGTTCCATCCCACCGCCCTCTGGTACAGACCCTGTCCCTCACCCCCACCCACCCTCCCCTGCCGCAGCTCCATGCCGTTCCCTCGGGCCCTGTCGCTGTCACACAGAGCAGAGCTCAGCGCTGCCCCTCCGCTCCCTGTCAGGAGCTGCAGTCGCCATCAGGCCTCCCCTCAGCTCCTCTGCTCTGAGCTCAGCCAGGGACCTCAGCTGCTCCTCATACACTTTGCCCTCTTGACTCATCACCATCTTTGTAGCCCTCCTTTGGATGCTGTCTTAATTGTTTTATGTCTTATGTTGCCAAACCTGCACCCAGTGCTCAAGGTGAGGCTGTGAGGAGCTGAATGGTCCGGTACTTTCAATGAGCAGTACAGTCAGCTATTACTTACACTGGCTAACATGTGGAATGGGGAACACTGCATGCGCTTTTGTGTAATGTGGCCAGCAGTATGTTCTAGGCTTGGAAATCACTCTGTGGTCATGAGGCCTTGTGGAAGCCCTGTAGAAGTGCATGGGGACAGCAGCTGCAGCCTGAAGGCTCCAGTGCAAAGTTACTGCAGATATCCTCAGTTATGGTTGCCCATCTCCATCCTAGTAGTGTCTCTTACTGAGTGTCTGTGCCATGCCAGGGACTCCCTGCAGGTCTCCCATGAGCACACATGACACATCCCTGAGCCTTCCAGCTCCCAGAACCCTGTGTGCTGGGCAGGCAGCGCTGTGTTGTACAAGCTGCACATGGAGCCCGGTCAGCAGGAACTTCGAGGTGCCCGGTGCCATATTTGAGAGCATATGCTGCAAACCCCTACGCAGTTTGACTGTGCTTTTCTTTAGTGGGAAAGCATTTTTTTACAACACTGTCTCCACAGTTACTTGAGCAAACTGTGGTGCCTGAGCCAAGAGCATCAGTCACATTTGACAAGGAGCATACCCCAATTTGGGAAGGGACATAGATTCCTATGGCCCAATTCAGTGCCACAACTTAGGAGCAGCTGGGGACATGGGGTCAGGGAACAGTCCCCATAGCAGCTCCTGCAGCAGGACACCAGGTAGCCAGGTGAAAATGAGTGGCAGGAGGCGTTTCTTCACTTTGTGAGTGTGGTATAACCAAGGTTTAATTAAAACAGCGATGGTAGATTGTTAGGGCAGATAAATACTGCCTTGTTACAGCCCTCTTGGGTCGTATGTAAGCAGCGTTCAGTTTAGAAAGGATGAATGAACAGTCAGTGTGGAGGATAAAGATCAGCATTGTTAATTGCTATGGAAGTCTTCCGTGGGAAAGTATGAACTCGTGAGGAATGGTACTGTCCATAAATGTCATTTAAATATTTACATAACTCAGGGATAACACTTCTATATTAAAATACAGAGTCATGTTTAGGGTCCTGTTGGCAATAACTGGGACTTGGACAGCTGGGTTTGGTTGGTTGTTAGTACATTGATTTCTGCTGTGTTTCTGAATGCTTCGCTAACAGTAACCAAGAGCTCTTCAGTATGAAAAGCCCTTAGTTGTTCTTATACAAGAAAAAGGGTTTTTAATTTTGTTTTTAAATACTTGGGAAACTGTATGTGCATAAACTCTCGTGTTTCAAGTGTGATTAACTTTTACCTTTTGGTGTAAGAATGGAAGTCACCATTATCTAAGCATAGGTGCACAGTGGTTGACCATCCACTGAAGCTTCTGTCTGTTGGTAAGTCTGCAGAGTGAGGAGGAATTGCTCTACATGGGAAAGATTCTTCTCACCCACCATGAATAACTGGAAATGATAGGAACTGTTCCTACCCTGCTCGTTGATGTTACAGTTCTCACAAAAGTTTCTTTTGTCCTTTTCCAGTTCTCAGAATGTGATACAACCCTTGAAAAATTATGTCTACTTTCATGTAAACATGATGAAGATGAGCCTTTGAGAACATAGCGTATGTTGATAAATAAACTAGCTTGGACAGAGTAAATCTTTTCATCTAACTTCAAGAGCCACGCTGTATTGAAGTAAATATAGATGTGCTCCTTTCATCCAAGTACATAACAAACACAAGTACATAACAAAACACTCTTATCTACTGCAAACAAACCTAAAATGGATTTCTAAGTGGTTTTCTTCTTGGTACTGGACAAGTTTAGTCTAGCTAGGGTAGGACAAGAGTGGAGTTGTGGAAGTTCTGAGGTGAGTGCTGATCTAAACAGGAGAGGCAAAGAGCACACTGGAGACCTAGCTCTTCTTTAGTTCTTCTGTGAAAGAGGCAAAAAGTGCTTGCTCTGGAGCATGTTTTTGATGAGCTTGTTCCCACAGTCATCCCCTGGAATGCAGCTTGCAGATGACTATGGAGCTGAAGAACCTGAAGTGTTCCTGCATGCCTCCCACCTCAGCAGCCACACAGCTCAGAGCCTGAACCCACGTTGCACCACAAGAGCCCTGTCCCCACTTGGTGTGACGTGCATGAGCCCTCTCCACACAGTGTCTGTAGGGCAGCCCGTGAGGCAGCTGCATGTGGCATGTGGTGGCGTGATGCTGACATGCTGGGGAAGCTCGTTCTGCAGTACACATCTGGCTGTGCCTGAAGCCTTGTTTCATGAAGAACTTCAACTCTGTGCAAAAGGCGACCCTGAGGCCATCTTGGCATCTTCTGTATACACTGAAGGATGACTGTGGCATCCTTGGTGATGTTGTCAGTACTGTGTTGGTTGGATTGTCCATGAAGGAGGAGTTGAAAGAGCAGTTCTGCAAACCTGAAGGTGCGACAGCAGGTTTGTTTTTCATTTCTAGATTTCCAGGATGACCGTTTGCAATGACAGCATGTTTAAATAGATCAGCAACTCGCTGTGGAAAGCATTCTTAGTGCATGCAGTGATTTGGTTCCATAGTACTTGCTTCATAAGGAAGACCACCATGTATCATAGAACCACAGAATGGCTTGGGTTGGAAGGGTCGACAAGGATCGAGTTCCATAAGGAAGACCACTATGTATCATAGAACCACAGAATGGCTTGGGTTGGAAGGGACGACAAGGATCGAGTTCCAACCCTCCTACCACAGGGAGGGGGTGTTAAGTTTGTATTTCCTGTATCACAAAGAGTCTTTGGATCTTCTGTTTAAAATGGACAGTTGTCAAACAGATAAGTAAATTTTTTCTTTGCTGCAGTCTTGAGAAGTAAGAGATAATATAAAGAGTGATTTCTTTGAGATATCGTGAAATATCGTGGAATGTTGTGACAGATCATTACATCTGGCAGACTCCTGTACTTTAAGTACATAACAGTGCTATACTGATGCCCAGATTCTGCTCACCATTTGACACCACAAACAGTCAGACATCCAATTTAGCTCGTGTCTGATTGCATTGTGCCATGTGTACAGAAGGTGAAATGTATTAAAAACTGTTCATCTTTGGATGCGTTCATCTGGGAATTTACTCATAAATAATTGATAACTCCCTGAAACAAAATCTCTTAATTACTCCTTGCATTTCTCACCTCATCCTTCTCGTGCTCATTGTTCCTGTAGATGCAGGGGAAGACAGAGGCACGGCTTTAATGAAGGTGTGTGTCAGCCTCCAGTGCTCCTTTCAAAGGTCACCCACCTGAGCAGGGGAAATGAAATACATGACAACAGAGAAACGTTTTATTGTCCTATGCAGGAAGGTGGCATTTCAGTGTTTTAGAGGAACCGTTTAGCTGATACATTTAAGACTCGTTTTCATTCCGTTGTAGGAGCAGTGCTTATGATGAATCACTAAATCAACGAAGTGTTTGCATCCAGTGCCCTGCAGGATGTCAAATTAGGGGCTACTTGATGTGCAGGACCAATTACAACTGTTATATTTGGGCTTGATATGTCAAGATTTTAGTGTTTTTGAGTATCCTTGCACAGTTGACTGCAGTGGAACAAGTCTTTCTGAGTAGTGGTCTCTCAGTGGAGTAGGGGTTTACTTGATTGAGCTCTTGTTTACCAGGCATTGAAGCATAACAATGAGTTTACTTTCCTGTGATAAAAAGGAAAGCCTTTCTGCTACCCGTAGACTTGATAAAGTGCATTTGATTTTTATCTAATACAATATCATTTTAATGAAAAAAGTGTCCTGATGTAAAATAAGTTCATCTTTCTGATGACTTTATTGCTTTAGAGATACTAGCCAAGTCTTTGGAGGTGCTAATACTTGCTTGCCGTTTAATAGCCCTAAATATAGCTAATGTACAAGAAATGTTCAAATAACGTAATTAAGAGAACCCTAACGAATCTTACAGCTATTTTAATGTGAGCTTTCAGGTGTTACTTGTGTTTAATTGAAAGGTGAATGCTACAAAGGTGTCATGGGCTGCTTCATCAGCCTGCTGTTTCTGAATGAGAACACTTTTATGGACTAAACTAAAGATTAAATCGAAGAGAGCTGGGACTTAAACCAGCTTTTGACTTTGGAATTTGTAGCTCAGATTCTTCCATCTTCACCTGGCAGTAATGTGCATTTGTGGTGCTATCTGGACTTGCGTCTTCCAAGTAGTACTGGTTTTGATCAAATATAATGTGAAAAAAATTCTTCCTGATATTGGAGAAAAGGCGGCCTTCGCTCCTTCTATAAACCAAAAGATTAAGCTTGCTCATAAAGGATTAGCAGAGCTCTCTTCTGTTAATTCGTAGTGGTGTAGTCAAAGTGCTTGATTCTACATCAGTGGAAAATCCATTATCGATCAATGGGAATTTTACAGCTGAAGCCAAAGGGATTAGAGGCTCATCGTTTGGAAGTGACTGGAGGAGAGAAAGAGCTGGATATGCTTGCTGTCACATGGCTGTGAGCCACCTCTGCGGTGCGGCCACCAGAAGTGGCAAAGCAAAGTCCTAGGTTGTTTCAGGCAGGCTTCTTCAATAGATGCATGAAAGGACATGGGCCAGGGCTGTGGAGGAATCTTGTTTGGGGTACTGCTGACTGTCCTTCTTACTCTCCTTTAAAAAAATAATTTCAAAATGGAAGAGAAAGTGACCTGAAGTCCTGTAGATTGTGCCTTGGTGGGGGAGAATTAATATGAAATAAGGGCCATGGTTTGAGGAGATCTGATGTCCAGGATTTAGTTAAAGCAGCGGGGAGAAACACAGGTCTGGAATTGAGGGCTGTGTGGAAGCGCTGATGCCTGTGCCTTGCTGCCACCTGGGGACATTGGGTAGAGAGGCTGATGGTTTTGAAGGTGTTGTCCTAGCGAATTACACAGCCTGCAAAAGTTTCTTCCTTTAATAAACAATTGCTGTTTTTCCTTCTGGTGGACCAATGCTCCTACTATTAGAACTCTAAGAAAACACATCCTCCCACACTACTTTAATTGAGAATGTTCATGAAGCACATTCCTAAATGTAATTTTGCTTTCCTTTTGAATGCTGAGTGTAGTTAAAAAGTAGCTCTGATCCAGAGTCCAGTGTTGGATGAAAGCAAGGCCAGCCCTTATTTCTGCTGCAGCATTTGGCATGTATGTTCCCACGGATGGTACCTAATACATCACAGGATAATGTTCAGTGCAAAAATTGGATTTCTTATGATGATTTGGTAAATGTAAATGTATTGTTTTTATCTGTCATAATAGGCAAGATTGTGTCATTTAGCATGGCAATTACAGAGATTAAATTAATTTCATTTTCCTTTATTCTTATTAAATGCAAAATAATTGAGCTCACATCATAGGAGGTTGGGACTCTGCTGTTTGTAGCTTCATCATTTATTAATCTAACACATTAGATGAGAAGCTTTATAGATTTGCTTGCCTAAGGAGAAAGGAGAGGAAGACAGATAAAGGCCAGACTGGATCTGTGTATTCCGTCTTGCACTTTGAGATACTGTCAAACAGTTGCTTCATTTTTAGTATGGTTTTGTAAGAAAGAGCACTTCCCCCAGAATGGCTAATTGTGTCCTAGTGCTTAATCAGTCTGAGTACGCTGAGATTTGGACAGACAAAGTTGCTTGTGCAGTTCTTTCACCCCCTCAGCACGCTGCTGGTATAGAGATGTAGAGTTGTAAACGGGCAGGGAAAATAAAATACAGATGAGAATGCTGTAAAAAGGTATGTTTTGTACTATCTTGGCCATCTTAATTGGCTGTCCTAGTTATGGAGGGAAGCCAGAAGATAGTGTTGCAGTAATCAGCTCAGAAGTGACAGAAGCGCTCTTTCTTACCTTGATGTAGCCGGAGGGGGGCTGGAAATTAGACATTTGTCTCTGCAGCTCCATGTAGGCCCAGCTCTGCCAGGCACAGATTAGTAAAATAAATCCCTCATGTTCATATTTAAGTGGAAAGTATAAAGAACATTTTCTGCCTTTTTTTTTTTTCTTTTTTAATTTGTCGTTTGCTGGCTGGTACAGTGACCTCCATTTCATGACTCTTGTGATGTGACTTGTCACAGAGCTTTCCTGTGGTGATTAATTCATCGCACTGGGGAGTAGTGGCATGTGACATTATGCATGGGAGCTTAGGTAAACAGTTACCTATAGAACATCAGTGATGAACCTTTACTTAAACGTTATCTATTAATGCAGTTTATTGCTATTTTTTTACATGATTTTCATGCCTGTTTGTTTTCTCTCTCATTTGTGTCCATGGTATTCAAATGGCATGCATACCTATCAGCACCGTTTAGTGTTGCCAGTGTAGCTGGTTTGGAACAAGAGTACCTAGCAACTAAGGGCATGAAATTTACCATTATACTGGGAAAGGGCTTTGCACTAATTATGCGGAGGTATGGCACAGCAGTTTAGTCTTCCAGAGTATCTTAGTGGACGGTCTGTCCAATCTTTTAAATTGCCGTTCCAGTCAATTGTATTGACTGAAGTGAAAGCACGAATTAATTTTTCTCTCCATTCCCGACATTAAGATTTCATTTCATGCTCTTGATTTATATTTCAGTATTAGTTGTGTATTTTGATTTCTGTGAGTGAACTCTGAAGCCCTTCCTCTCATCAGAGCCCACCTTTAATTCATTTAACAAGTCTGTCTCATTTCTGAGCAGCCCCTACATGAGGAACTGTTTCATATTAACAGATAACTTGTATTGGAAAAAGTGATGTCTGTATCCGGTTATGAGTATTAGTGTGAACTCTAACCAGGTAGTATGAACTGATGGATGTTGGTTTCCAGGTGACTCTGTTAGCATCTTCCTCAACAAGTCTGGTGACACAGTCCTAGAGAAGTGCAGGAGAAAGCAAACTAGCCTACAAAAGCAGAGGATCGATTTCCCCAACAATGAGAAGTAGTTATTGTGAGGAAATTGTTTACTGCAGGCAGATAGCCGATAACTCAGTGTTTCGTCAGCATTCAGACATGGTACATGCACTGCGTGGTGCATTTCATTCCTGGACACACTAGCATCAGTAGATTCAGTTGGCAGCTTCCAGGAACAGCTGGGTTGGGCTGGCAGGAGAGATCCAACCTGTGGAACACATGATGGGCCTTCAAGCTCTTGTATGGACAACCAAGGGTAGCCTTACCAGAGCTGCCTGGCTTCTACCACCTCCAGAGATGTTGGCAAGGTCCAACTTGGTCCTCTCTGCTTTTATTTCTGGAGGGAGATGGGCTGGGGATTTCATTGTCAGCCATGGAGCACAGGGCCAGGAAGCACCAGAGCTGTCCATAGTGTGAGGAGCTGGGGGGAATCACCTGGGCTACTGAGCCTCGGAGTTACAGGCCTCATTTGTTGTCAGAGGAGCCTGGAAATGCTGGGTTGGTTTTTGTCAGCTCTTTGCTTCTCCCAGCTGTGGGTGTTACTGAAATTGGAAATTGAAAGTGGTAAAATTAGCAGCGGTTATCAGTTTTGATCAAGAATATTTTAGTCAGAGTAGACAGTTGCAAGCGTTTTCTGAAAACTTGTGTTCAGAACAGGACAGAAATGACATTTTGCAAGTGCTGTGATTCCATAGAGCAAGAACCTCCAAGGCTTTGCAGCTTCTGTGTTCCACACAGCAACAGGCATGCTCTTGTTTCATGGAGCAGTAGTATTTTCTGTATTGTCTATTAGCTTGTGTATTTAATTACGCTGATGCTTAAAAAAAAGTAGCAGGTAGTTTATATAGGGAGAGAGAAGCCTGGCTTCCAGTGACTCTATGGCTTGGCTCCAGCTGGTCATCGCTGCGTCCAGTGGACATCAACTTCAGCTGTGTTATTGAGAGTAGCCAGGTGTTGTCACACAACCAACATTTAAGCATGTGGGAATGACTTGGGAATGAGGGAAGGTGCAGAGTTATGCATCTGGTGAGAAACAGCCCCGGGCACCAGCTGGACAGCAGTTTTGCAGAAGAGGATGTGGAAGTTCTATTTGAACTAATATTGAACATGAGCCTGCAGTGTGCCCTTGAGACTAAGAATTGGTATCCTGTTTGTGTTCGGCCAAATGTTGTGAATGGGTCAAGGGAAGCGATCCTTCCCTTCTGCTCAGCACTGATGAGACCACACCTGGAGTGCTGCATCCAGTTCTGAGCTCCCCAGTACAAGGGATCTGGATGTGCTGGGAAGAAAGACTTAGTGAAGGACCACGAAGATGATTAAGGATCTGGGAAGCACCCATCCTGTGAGGGGAGGCTGAGAGAGCCAGACCTGTTCATCTTGGAGAAGAGGAGGCTCATCAGGGATCTCATCAGTGTCCTTAAGGGACCCTCCTGAAGGGAGGGTGCCAAGAGGATGGAGCCAGACTCTGTTCAGTAGTGCCCAGTTCCAGAGCAAGAGGCAGGGAGCATGAACTGGAACACAGAAGGCTTCCTCTGACCACCAGGAAGCACTTGTTTACTGTATGGGAGACTGGCACAGAGAGGCTGTGGATTCTCCTTGGACATCTTTATTAGCTGTGTGGACATGGCCCTCAGCCCCTGTGCTGGGTGTCCCTGCTGGAGCAGGGGTTGGGCCAGAAGGACCCAGAGGCCCCTGCCAACTTCATCCATCCTGTGGTTGTGTGACCAGACCAACTGCACTTGAAAGCAGCTGTGCTGGATGAGTGGCAGAAACACCTCTATGCCATCTTCCGTGCAGAGAGAATGTTTTTAAAGAGAGCCTGTTCTTAAATAACAGTTCCCTATTTTGTCCTTTAAAGAACTTGAAGATAGTTCTCCACTTGCCCAGAAAAGGTTATCAATACATTCTAGGTACCTCATGTCTGCTCCTCAGTTCAGTTCTGCTTTTTCAACCTCAGTTTATGAAACAGAAACTCTTGCATGTCAACACTGGTCTGTTCAGCAGGGAAGCTGCTTGTCGTTTTCTCCCGTTCCTGCAGGATGTAAACAAAAGAAATTTTTTCATCCCCGCTATGACCACATATGTGAAAAAATAAACAGAAATCTCATTCTTAGCAGTGACTCGAGTCTGTAAATGTTAGACAAATAATGTTTATTGTGCAAGTCACTTGCTTGGCTTTTTTTTAAAGCCCAGTTTGTAGTAGCTGTGTTTGTGCAGCCAGCATCGTGTCACATTTGTCTCCAAAGAATGATAAACTAGGTGGTGAGCTTGGCTGTCGTGCTGATAGCCCGTAAGCAGTATCATAGGCAAGATGCAAGGCAGGAGACTTGTATCAATACAGGCCTACAGAGAGTGTTTTTGTTGTAAAACACAAAGGTGTGCCACTGAGTTTGTTTCTTCGTTCTGACAGAGATAACAGCAGCCTGGAAACAAAGCATTCAAACTGTGCAGCTTTTTATGCAAGTGGAAGCCATGGAACCATTATTGGTGACCTTAGCTTTTTCATTTTGTTTTGCAAGCTAATTGTATATTAATTTCAGGCATAGCTTTAATCTTTGTCACTAGGGTAGCAGCAGTGGAGTTACCCTTTGACTATTGATTTCCCATTTGTTTTTATCCCCTGACTCTCCATTTGCAGAATAAAGACTGAAACATATTTATTTTTTCATATTCATTTATTTCCTACTTGGAATTGTTCAAGTTTGCAAACAGACCGATCTTGGATGTATCAATGCTGTCTTCTCAGTGCAAATAGGATTGTTCAAGTGTGATCCTTGGTGACTGTGGAAGGCTTTGCAGGTCAGGGGTGAAGTTGTTTGAGGCAGAAGAGGAGCGGTCTTAACATTACTAGGAGAGTGGTGAGGTCCTGGAACAGGCTGCCCAGGGACACTGTGGATGCCCCATCCTTGGAGGTGTTCAAGGCCAGGCTGGATGGGGCCCTGGGCAATCTGATCTAGTAAATGTGGAAGTTTAGTGGCCCTGCCAGGCAGGGGGGTTGGAGCTTCATGATCCTTGAGGTCCCTTCCAACCCAGGTCATTCTGTGATTCTGTAGACATGAGGTGTTTGATTTTCCTGAAGGAGAAGGAGAGTTGCCATTTTAGAAAAGGATGGAATTTAAGCCTTTACCGAGTTCTCCTCAGATTAAACAGACGCACCATGAACCATTTCAGTTCTGGTTGTACTTGCAATATCAGAGACTTCAAAAGAGAAGCAACTGCATATGTAATTTGCTAGCTAAGACCTCATGAGTGGCAAAATGGGTGACATTTCCTTCTTCATCAAGATCTAAACTGCAGAGTGGATGTGGACTTGAGTAGGAACCATTTTAACTAATGGAGGGACAGACTTTCCTTCCTATGGAAAATAGATATAGTTCTTTGGCTTTGGTACCTAGAGCCTGTGGTGCGGGAAGAAATAATGTTCAGCAGGATTAGAGCTTACATGGCATTTGAAGTCATTTTAACATGTTTAGAACAGTTAAGAAAGTAATCATGTCGGTGGTGGTTTGGTTTGGTTGTTTTTTTTAAGCTGCAAAGGTTGACAAGCCAAAGCATACATGAGCAATAGCTGTTGGGGAGATTTATTTCCATAATAACTAAAATGTGGATTTCTTAACACTTTGGGATTTGCATTTTGATACTCTGCTGTGGCTTCAAAGGGATTGTGCATACAAACTCGGTGTGCAGTGGTGGTTGCATGTGTGAAATGACATTTGGTGCAACGTTTGCTCTTTATTACATAAGAAGGCGGCTTGTTTCTGGTTTCATTGATGTAAAAAAAAAGGTGCACTCCTAAAGTTGAGAAGTTTAATGGTGTTTTCCCTCTCTTCATTGCTGTAAATTGATAAGTAATATCTGAAGATAATAAGAAAATAAACCAGTTTGTTTCTTTTTATGTTTTATTTGCCTCAGGGAGCTAGGAGATATGGTTTAGGGGTTTTCTGTAGGTATGGTGGAGGGAGGACGGTTGGACTAGATGATCTTATAGGTCCTTTCCAACCTTGTGATTCTGTGATTACTGCACATGTGATATGAACAGCAAATTCAAGAATTGCACTTGTGTTACCCTTACGAAAAATTGCTTTTTGTTATATGATGGAAATACACACCAACACTTCAAAGAATCTCAGAAAAGGTCTGAGATACAGTGCTTGCATGTCCATCTTTTAGCTTTTAGGGCTTTTTAGAAACTGAAATACCTTTCCATGCACAAACAAAAGGAAACTAGTTGAAAACAGGATAATGTCAGGAGAGGGAAAATTAATATCCTCAGGCTTGACATGGGAGGCTGCTTGGGCACATTGTATAAGTCATGTAAGGCATCTGCATCAGAATGTAAGCAGGCGGAAAGGGTGGTCTGCTGAAAGCACAGAAGTTAGGAGTTATTCAGACTACAAAGCATATGGATATCTGCCCCTAATGAATCCAACAGAAAACAACTGGACTGTGTTGGGTCACATACAAACTGAATACCAAGATCTTAAAAGGACTCTGAAGGGCAGAGAGTGCAGTGTAAAAGTAAATGATAAACTGCTCATGTATCAGAAAGTGGGTAGCACTGGTTGGCACGTAGGATGATTGGGCAGCTGAAAGCACATTTAGAAAAACTTAGTTACATTATGTATTATAGAGGGAATGGAATGGACAGATGCTTCACTGAGTGATGAAGATGAGAAGGTGTCATTTGCTGAGAGCAACAGGCAAACTGAGTACAGAAATGCCACTGCACGTCTCACAGAGTGTAGCTCGTGCTCAGAGGAGGTGGCATTGCTGGCAGAAAGCATGCTGCATGCCACAGTGCTGCCGCTGGGACTTGTGAATCTCCATGCTGCCTTTTGGGGATTTCACTTAAAAGAAGATGGAAACTGGCAGAAAGCAAGCAGTGATTTTGAATTGCAGTGATGGTCCTGAGAGGGTGAGAGCTCCCCAGGGAGCAGTTTCTCTCCTTAGCACACTCCAGGTCACTTCTTTTGCCTTCTCCTTTCCTCTTATGGGGTGAGCACAGCCATCCTGCAGTGATGTTCGCAAGCCTGTAACTAACTTTACTGTGCAAGTCCACCCTTCCCCAGAATTAGCGTTCTGTTGATAAATGCTCATCTTCAGCTTCTCCTGGATTTGTGAAAGTGGGGGAAAAAAAAATAATGGAAAAAAATCGTCAGTTAGCCTTTTGGATATTTCATGAGATAACTGTATTATTTATAAATAATGTATGACTTTGAAGCTACATTCTTTTTCTCTCCAGATGATATGTCTTGTATAACCGAATGGTATGATTTACCTTAAATTGCCCATCCGACATGCATCACAAATCTCTGCGCACCACTCTTTCTTTTCTCCTGTATGGCCTTCACTTGTGGATAGGAAATTTGCATAAGATGATTTCTTCATGTAAATGCGATCAGGCCGAGGCTCCAGCGTCTTGTTATAACATATGTACCAATTCCCTTGAATTGGGTTAGCATCTACCTCGGTAATTGAATCTATTTGTTAGTTGCTGTAGTTCTCAGAATTAGCGCCAAGCAGAATGCGTGCTCTTTGGTGTTTTTGCTGCAGCCTTCACATTCTTGTCTTATCCGAGGACTTTATTTAAATGAAACACAAGACAGAGCAGGAAGGGGTCCTTGCTGAAGCTGCCTCTGGCTCCTGCCCAAGTGGCTTCAGGGGTTGCCCCTCGCCTTATCTCCACTGGCCCTGACCAGGCAGCTGGCCCCAGAGCAATTAAAAAGGTGGGGAGATAAGGGTCCATATCATCTAAGCAGTGACACGGAGCCCTTCAGCAGAAGAAGAGCACTGGAAGCTGCATTTAATCTCTAGGAGATAAGGAAGCACTGAACAATATGTTGAATCTGATCAGAGTTGTGTGACAATATGTTTTGGGAGTAACTCTCTTTAAATGCAAAGCTGGTGGTAGAAGTCCTGAGCAGGTACAGTGATAAGAAAAGTCATGGTAAATGTATCCAGGATTGGCCAAATCTTGCTCTGGCAGCAGCCTTGGGAACTGCATTGAGTGACTACTCAGAAGTGCTCTTCAGTGGGGATTGATGCCATTTTCTTTTTCCTGGTTTGAGGTAAAAGCTTCTTCCTAACCTTGAGCACACCCTCACTGAATCCCCACTGTTGCAAACTGCACGATTTTGATTCTCTGCTGTTGATTTGGAAAGGAAGAGGTTGATCAGAAGGGAGCTGACGTTTGTCTGAGGAACTCGGAGCAACAAAATACTGGTAGTTTGGCACAGGGTCAGTTTGAGTTCAGCTTTGCCTGTTTTATCTGTCTGTGCAGGTGCACATGCAGCCTGCGTTCAGCAAGGGAACTGAGCTGAACCTGATGCTGAGGTGGTTGGATCTTGGTTCATGTGTCATTGCTCCCACAGTAACACAGGTGGCTCTTCCTGAAGCCTCCTCTGGTCTAGAGATGGTCTTGCAAGAGCAGGGCCTGTATTTGTGCCGAGGTGCCCTGTTGTAACCACCTTTGAGTCTGGGTAGTCCAGAAACTGAACAGCATTACACTGGTCCTGCTGGTTTTAGCCCTGCCTTTGTATAGCATGGAGCATTCTTGGTTTTTTGATTTCTGTTTTTATTGTTTGCTTGTTTGTTTTTACACCAGTCACTGGTTTTGGCAGAAGCTCTTAATCTATGGTCTCTCCTTCCATGTTCAGTTTGTTTTCTTTCTGTTCTTCTAGTTCCTTGTATAGCCGTCCCTCCCCAGCTTCTGTGATCTTGCTCTCACCTCCTTGTCTCTCCTTCACCTGAAGCATGAATAAATGAGATAATGAGACACAGGCCAGTCATCCCAATTACTCTGTGTATGAATGCATATGTATGTTCTTACATCTCTCTCATCTCTCATCTTTCTGTCTTTTTATAGAGCAGTCCCTGGAGGATGGGATTATCTTTTGGTCTGTATCTGGCATGTTGCAGTATGAATAGAATTGACTAATGGTCATATTTATAATATATATGTGTTATAATATAATACATACTTTGAAAAGCTGGAACTGCAGTGTTCATCTGGGCTAGTACTGCCCAGCGCATTACCATGAAACCTTAGCTAGTCATCACTGTCAAGTGTTTTCCTGCATCCAGAAAACACATCCTGCATCCACCCTTTACAGAAAGGGTGGTTAGGTACTGGAATGGGCTCCCCAGGGAGGTGGTTGAATCGCCATCCCTGGATGTGTTTAAGAGCCGTTTGGATGTGGTACTCAGGGATATGATTTAGCAGAGGTTGGTTTTTTGTTGTTGTTTTTTTTTTTTTTTTTTTTTTTTAGAGATGGGGTACTGGTTAGGCTGCGGTTGGACTTGATGATCTTCAAGGTCTTTTCCAACCTGGATAATTCTATGATTCTATGATTCTATCCAATTTGTGATTATAGAGTTCTAATTTTTGAAGTCAGCAGGGCAGATAAAATGGTGTCAATACAGCTTCTAATAATTACGTGGTGCATTTTATATTGATGCTAATTGTGTTCTGAGTAAAAGTACATGGGAAAGATGTGATAATGTAAGTAATGGTGATAACATTTTGGTCAGGTGTGTAGTAGATGCAGAAATTTGCAAGTAATTTTTTTTTTTTGAAGGGTTCTCTATCTTTCTGTAATGACCAGATAGATAATATGAACTTGACAGATCCAACATGCTAATGAATGCCTTCCAGCTTTTAAGAGGGACAGAAATTTCAGTTATACGCTGAACAAGATTCTGCTTTGATAGTGTGATAAAGCATGCAATACTTCGCTGTCTTGCACTTCCGTAAACATCCATGAATATATCCCTGGTCTGTCAATAAAGAAAATAATGTAGATGAATCTGAATCTACTTCAGGAGTACTCAAATGGCTATTGATGGCTTAGGAATGCTGGGTTATCAATAGTGGATGAACTGTTTTGCTGTTGTCTGACACTTTATAGGGGTGTCTCATGAATCGTTTTCAGATAAAAGGTAAATGTTCTTGCTGTCCAATTTTGCTCCTCTTAAATTGCTGCATTTTTCAGCTTTGTCTGCACATTTCCTGAAACGGTGCTCCCTTGGCAGAGGTGCAGGATATTTTCTTACTGAGATGCCTTTTTTTGAACTGGCTCTGAATTGTGTTGCTTGATTAAAGGCAAGTCTGCTGAGATCTGAGCACGCAATGATCATCTGCTGTGCTCTGTGCTCCACAGACAGCTCAGCTCTGGGCTGGGCTGTGCATTTAGGAGGAAGGTAAAGAGAAGGGTGTTTGGATAACATCCTTAAATGTACCACATACTCTTGATGTCTTGCAATTGGGTGTGGAATAATGGGCAGGAGGGCACGTTGAGTATGATGCCACTAGCCATTTCATTTGTTGTACCTCACTGTATCTCATTTATGGGGGAATAATTTGCAGCCCAAAAACTCCCCTGTGACGGAGGAAGTTCTTTCTAGTATACATTTTCTTTCAAAATGCAGTGGGAGATTTATGTAGAGGGCCACAGAGAGCTCTGGTCTCTTATCTTTATTGCTATCGCGTGGGGCCTGTGTAGGTAAAGGAGCAGCTGAGGGTGGCACCTCAGCTGTTAGATGAAGACGTGGGGAGAAATAACAACCAAAAAAATAGCAATAGAAGCTGCAGCAACAATTCCTGACTCTGAGCAAAGTAATCTAATCCACAGTTAATGTAAAACGCTCCTGAAATCACCACAGCCTTTGTTTATTTTCTCATGCCTTGTTGGAGAACACTCTGCAGGATGTGGGGGGAGTCGTAGGAGAATGAGCCCATTCTGTTGGATTTATTCTGAAAGCAGAAAAATGAGATGAAGCTCATGCATTCTCCTGTTCTTGTTTTGAGTTGTGCAGAGGAAACGCTTGCCAGGCCCTTTCTGGACCTTAAGTTTTGGTCTGCAGCTGAGGGGAGGGCTGAGGGATGGGGTGGTGCCTGGAGCTGTGAGGGCAGTTTAGGCCCAGAAGTTAATGGACAGTGAAGGAAGGAGGTGTAACACAAGGAAATCAACTCTTAATGTTTTTGACCAGTTGGAATACTGTTGCTTTTTCTCTTGCCTTTCCTGTCATTCCCCACATTCCCCCTACCCTTTAGGATCTCCTCTTGAATTGACTCTAGCCAATTATACAAAATTAGGCTTCATTACGTGAAATTAGACTTTACTGGAATGACTGCATCACAGAGTGGTGAGATCTCCCCCCTCATCATTTCTCCAGAAGCTGAAGAGGCTGCTGTTGACATCTAACTGTATTGCTGAGTTGCTTTAAAAACTGCTTCTGTGCTGGGTCATGGGAAAGGTTTCCAGTGCAGTATTTTTCCCCTGATGCATCTATAACTCTAGCAGCAGCCATCAGCAGCGCTGCTACCTTCACTTTTTCAATAAAGAAATAAATCTCAGTCATTTTTCCTGGGCTCTGTGTGCCAGTTCCATGAATTAAAATTCACAAAGAGAATACAGCACGAGGAGGGGTGGTTGTGTACTTACTTGGTTGCCATGGCAATAATTAAGGGCACACTTATACCAGTGGACCCAGGAGCACTCAGATCTGGGCATGCTGTATGCGTGACCCATCAGGATGAGACTGGGGTGGTGTTTCCCCCTTTCCTTCTGTCCTTCCCTTCAGTGTAGTGAGGTTTCTCCAGGGACAGCATGTAGAAACAGGGCCCGCCTGGTGTCTCCTGGGGAGCAAGGACTCAGGGGACCCTCGAGCCACCGGCATACCTAAATAAGAAAGTTTGAACAAGATCTGCAGCTAATATAAATTGGTATAGAATTGTTAACAGGAACAGTGCACAAGCATGTCATCGTTTGGAAGAACCATACTACAGCTCCATTAAATTATGCTATTACATTACGACAAGTCTATTATATTTTCTCATGTTTTGTGCTCTTGCTGCCAGCTATGCTGAGAAATGCGTTAAAGCAGAAAATATGTTCCAGACCAATTGTCTCTAGAACAGCTGTTTGTACTTCCCTCTGTAGCCACTGTTCCTCTTTTAGTCAGCTGTACATTTCCTCTTTTACCCCAGATGGACTTACATTGCCTCCCTGTCATTCACTTGACACTCTCTTCTTGCCAGTCCCTCATCCAGCCTCTCAGGTCTCACTTGCTGCCTTCTTTGCTCTGTCCTCCTGCATCCACGTGGTTCCCAGTCTTCTTTTTTACCCATTTTTTAATCCTTAGCTTTTGCCTCTATTAACTGACTCTTAACCCTCTTTCTTGCCTCCATCACCCTGCTTTTCTCCCTGTCTTGGCACCCAAATTTCCTTGCCATTCATCTGTCATCTTCCCCGCACATGTCTGGATGAGCTCTGAGGTATGGTTTAGTGGTTTGCTGTAGCTACGGTAATGGGAGGATGGTTGGACTAGATGATCTTGTAGGTCCTTTCCTACCTTGTGGTTCTATGATTCTCAGTCCCAAATTTCCCCATTTCATTACTCTTCTGTTTTTTGTTTTGTTTTGTTTGCTCTTTTCACAGTATTGCATCTTTCCCATTTTGGGGTGCAGTAAAAGCATCTCTCTGACAAAAAGCTTTTTCCTGTTTCATGTCAAGGCTGATTCAAATATTAGAGGTACTAAAGCTTTTCAGAGAAAAAGGATGCCAAGACCTTTTCACTTGGGCAGGGGTAGGCGCATTTTTCTTTGGCTTTATTTTCAGAAATATAAGCATTGCATTAACGGAGATACCGAAAATGAAGTTTAGCACATGGCTGCATATTTAAACAGTTGAAAATGGCTCTGAAAAAGCAAAGTGCCAGTCAGCTTTAGTAAGCAGTGCTGCTGCCAACCTCACCTGTTACTCATCATCAGCAAATACCATTACTGTCTTCCAAGTGCTTTTTCTCAGCATGCTGGCAAATACATACTCCTGGAAAATCGTATTGATATCGTATTGATGCTGCAAATTTCGCAAGGCTCTCCTTAAGAGTCAGTTGTACAGGGAGGAGGAGCTGGGTGAGTAGTGAACTGCTGCCTACCTCGGCATCTTGGAAGAGGACATTTGGGAGTGAGAGCCCTGCTTTGGTGGTGGGCATTTTTTGGGAGTCATACACACACACACACACACACACACATACATACATATATACAATCCTTTCTCCAAAACTAGTTCTGTATAAGTAAAGACATCTCATAAATTGCAGTAGCCTTTATCACCCTAGCTTTTCATTTTTACAGAGGTGTCAGATTGGAATGCTGGTATCCAGAAGACAGCTGGCAATACTGCATAACATTTGCAACTGTTGAAGTAGTGGTGGGGATGCTTCATGAGGAAATTCAGAGAGCAGTTCCACCAACCTTGTATTGTCTAAGGTCTGTCCCGACCCCCAGTGGGTTAATAAAAATCATTCTTTCATACTGGGGAAAAAAAATGGAAGAGAAAATGAGCTGCGTAAGATTTGTCTGTGACATTTAAAGTCTAAGTCTGTGTTTGCGTAATTTATCTTTGGGTATTTGCAGGAGGGAGAGCAGGAGAATATGAATGAGAGCATCTCAATTGTGTCTGAACTTTCTGATAGATGAAGAGAATTTCTGGTGCCTCCATCTGGCTAGAAGGTCTATGTATGTGATCTCTTCTCCGGCAGATGGAAGATAACACTAAGAAGAGTCCTTTGATTATCAAAGCATGGGAATGACTCCAGTGCAGTATCACCCTGAGACATCTCTTTCTTTCAGAGTGACAAGTGATGCTGAGATGTTAGAGAGAGCTGATTTCTTCCTGCTGCACTGAACATGTGTATGCCAGATTTTCTTTGGCAATATTAAACCTATGCACCTTGCCTGTCTCTTGATGGTGAGGAAAGCAATGAAAATACAGGGTATCTATGTAGATAGCATAGCGAGTATAAAGAGACTGAACAAAGAGGTTGTATTTATCCCCTTCATTAACATAGAACAATATATGTTTCTTTTACAAAAGTGCCTAGTTTCTTGGAGTTTCTGTGAACTGCATTTTGAAATGCATAAAGAATGATTAGACTGACATTAATTGAAGTCTTTCTTTGAACATGGAGGTTCTTTCTCCAAGAACGTAGCAATTTTTTCCCCTACTGTTTTTGGCTTTCTATCATCACATCTGCAACGTCCCACTGAGTATTATCATATGTCTGTCAAGATTTCATCTTGCAACATGCAGTGTTGCAAATGAACCTACTGCAGTCTTGCATTCAGACCTTTCCAATCCTGGAGCGAGGTTACCTTCCCCATCTACCCTGCCCTAGTGAGGTTGCATCTGGAGTACTGTGTTCAGTTCTGGGCTCCCCAGTTTGAGAAAGATGGGGAACTTCTAGAGAGAATCCAGTGGAGGGCCATGAAGATGATTAAGGGCCTGGAGCATCTCACTTATGAGGAAAGGCTGAGAGACCTGGGACTGGTCAGCCTGGAGAAGAGAAGATTGAGAAGGGATCTTATAAATATGTACTGGGTGGGAGTCAAGTGGAGGGGCCCAGGCTTTTTTCAGTGGTCCCCAGCAAGAGAACAAGAGGCAATGGACAAACTGAAACATAAGAACTTTCATATGAACATAAGGAAGAACTTATTTGAGAGTGACATAACACTGGAATAAGGTACAAAGATTGAGGAGTTTTCTTCTCTGGAGATACTTAAAACCCTCCTAGATGCTTTCCTCTGTACTCCGATATAAGGGAACCTGCTTTACAAGGGAGATTGAACTACATCATCTCCAGAGGTCTCTTCCAGCCACTTTATTTCTCTAATTCTGTAATTTTTAACAACAACATTCAGCTTGTTCTTGCGAGTATCTGAAGATAATTAATGGAGCCTTCTGTTAATTGCATGCCACTTCAGTGTCAGAAGGCGTCTGTGAGTATCAGTGCTTGCTTGGAGGTAGAAAGGAGTAGGCAGCCATGGGAGCTGTGCTTCAGCAGAATTTCCTCTGGTGTCTGAGATATGTGCTGGAGAAGACAGCCTCTACCCTTTTCTACCCATATTGGCCTCTGTTTTCACTCCCCTTGCTCTGGCGGCAGTTAGGAGTTGCTTGAGGTAGCCCCTTCCTACACACAGATTATGCCTTTCTCAGCTTACCCATACCAAATCATTGCAGTTTGGAGTAGAGAGTTAGTGGTCTGAGCTACACCTCCAGCCAAACTAATAAAGATGTATATAGATCATCTTTGGTGATGAGAATTTTTATGAAAAATGTCTGCCCGTATGACTCATATGAGAAGGATGTGGAGCAGAGTCCAGAGGAGGGCCACTAAGATGATCAGAGAGCTGGAGCACCTCTCCTGTGATGAAAGGTTGAGTGTGTTGGACTTGCTTAGCTTGGAGGAGAGAAGGCTCCGGGGAGACCTAAATGTGGCCTTTCAGTACTTGAAAGAAAGCAGGAGGGGAACCAACTTTTTATGCAGGTAGATAGTGATAGGACTAGGGGGAATGGATTTAAACTGAAAGAGGGAAGTTTTAGGTTAGATGTTAGGAAGAAGTTCTTCATTCAGAGGGTGGTGAGACACAGGCTGCCCACAGTAGCTGTGGATACCCATCCCCGGAAGCGTTCAAGGCCAGGCTTGATGGGTTCCTGGGCAGTATGACCTAGTGGCTGGCAATCCTGCCCATGGCACAGGGGTTGGAACTGCATGATCTTTAAGGTCCTGTCCAACCTATGCCTTTCTGTAATTTTGTGACTCTTTATGGATGACTTTGCCTCTTCTACCACCTGACTACTGTGGTGCCATATGTGACATTAATTTATATTTCTGCAAGCAGTCAGTGCTTAATTCTTCAGAAATCTGAGGTGTCTTATGTGTTATGGACAGGTTTACTCTCCGTGAAGCTTCTTTGCACCATTCACAGGTACATCCTGATATTGAGCTGTTTCATTTCACTTCTTGTGCCATCCTGCTTTTCAACATGAGATCCTTAATTGTAGTTCATGGCTTGTCTGCAGGAAATGCCATTACATGGAGTTCACTTTTGGCCATTCAGTATCTCAGCACTTGCCACTGCTGGGCAGTACAGACCTGACACTGTAAACACCCGAGGTTTTGAATGTCAGACCCCAAGATCCTGTTATAAAGAGATGGGGACATCAGCTGGGTTGCTTTACAAACTTTACTTAAAATGTTGCCTACTTTTTGACTTTTTGTTTATTTGTTTTATGGCAATATTTATAAGGCCTTTCCTGCTATAACTTTCATAAACTTAGCTTTCTGGTTTTACTCTTGACAGGGATTGTGTTACTGGCATGTGATTAATACTTAGTACATGTAGCAGAGTTTCTTGAACGCATTTCTTTTGGCAGTATCCCTGATTTTTTCTTTGCTATTCATGTTGTCCCCCAAGATGCTGTCTGATTTTTGTCTTGGCATAACATTCGTTTTGATTTTGTAGCTGATAGCATTGTTATTTTATCAAATAACGTGATAAATTGTTACAGCTATCCTGCCTAGCAGCCAAAGCAATGATGCTTTCTAATGGCACACTTTACCTCTGCTGCGTTATCGCTGCCCATTTCATTATTTGCACGTTGATTACAGCTATGCTTCTCAAGGGCTATGAAATATTCAGCAGCGTGGAGTAGTTCAAGTGCATCACAGTCCTCACAACCAGACACCTGCCCTCAAAGGCAGGGAGGAACCAAAACCTTGGCTGATTTAAAACTGGTGTAAAAAATCCTGCTTTGCTTTAGCTTTCCCTGCACCGCTGGCTGGAGATGCACGCTAATTAAAAGTTGCCACTTTTCTTGCACTTGTGATTAGATGGGAAGAGAATAAGAATAAATACACAGAGGATGAATTTCTACCATATTTAACAGGCCGTGACAAAGAAGGAAGGAAGCGTTGTGGTGAAATTGGTGTCTGTGTGTCGCTGTGAAGCAGCTGGCATTATGGGTGGAGTTGAGGAAAAAGCTGTGTGTTAAGGGCCAAAATGAGCACTGCAGGTCATTTTCTCACGCTTTGTCTCTCTGTGGGAGTAACCAGCAGTGATTGACTGAAATGGGCAATATTTTACCAAGTAGGAAGCAGATAAAAATTTTATAAACAGGATACTTCATCATTAAAGAACAGAAACAATTGCATTGACCTTGACACCAAATGAGTGAAGCCAGCATTGTGATAATTGAGAATGTAACCAAGCAACAGTTCTGTAGTCACTTGCACTGCATGATTTCTTGTGGAGAGTGCCAGTAATGGGGAGGCCTGAATCAGCAAAACAGCTGGTTAGTGCTTACAAAAAAGGAAATTATTTCTTTGTGCAGGGGGTTTGAGTTGTAATACGTGCTTATGCTGATTGTAATTTGGGCTTACGTCAAAAGAAAGTAATTGAATCAGTATATCCTTCTGAGCAGGCAGACAGCCCGACAGCATCCCGCGTTTCTTAAGCTGCTTTAGATACACAAGCCTGTTCTGAAAGTTAGTGCTGTAGAAGAAATGGTATCTTCCTGCAGAACTAGCCTGTTTTATATCCATTTCAGTTTACTTTGGCAGTAATTGGACTTCTCAGTCCTTCTTGTTTGCATTGTACAACCTCTACTTGAAAAGCTGGACTGCAGTTTTAGCTAATTTAGTTTTGAAAGCCATTCAAGTAAGTTATTGCAACCGACAACTGAAGTTACACTCTAACTTCGTTTTACTACTCTTCCAATACTACAGCAAGACAATTCCCTGCAGAGTTAAAGGGACCCTTTACATCTGGAATAAGCATCTAGGAAAAGGAAGGTATTTACTTCAACCTACGTCAGTTTACAATCCAAATTAGTGAAGTTTGGATTAGTTAAATTTGGCAGCCACACTGCCACCACATTATTGGCTATCTAGAAGAATGCACTGCAAGGCTGGTACTAATGGAAGCCTGCAACCTCTTCATGCTCAGCAAATCTCTTACTGCTGCCTTTGATTCTCTCTTTCTAGATACCAAACCAGTACAGTCACTAATAACAGTGGGTTTCTGGGCGTGAGACACAATAAAGTGCAGAAACCACTACAGGACACTGTCAGTGCATGGGTATAAACTACACTGTGTACAGGTGCCTTTAATAGTAATTTGGTCTATGTAATCCATGTTGCTGTGAACATTATATGGACAAGACAATAAAGATTTCAAAATTCTCAGTCTAACTTCTTTGGAAGAACTTCGAAGGTCAGAGATTTTAATAAAAGTAATGAAAATGAGTTTAAAAACAACATTAGTTGTGAAAATTTCTTCTTTATTTTTTTACCTAGGAGGAAGTGTTTGTCGATACTATCCTTTGCTGGAACATCAAGATCTACAGAGACTCTTGAGGTATTATTAATCTGATTCTTTTTTATTTCCTGTGGCGGTCAGCTTGGCTTTAGTTCAGCTTTATGAGGATGCCCTCAATTTATGAACAATGTTATGCTAAGCATTACATGTAGAATTTACAGAAGCCTTTGCTTGCAGTTTCATGAGCCATGGTTTGCTGCATGTTTGTGTATAAAGTAAAGACATGGTACATTCTGAAAATGCAGTTGTTGCTATGGCTTAGGAAGCAATACTACTGTTTTCAGCTGAAAGACTTGAAATCAACTGGATATGTTTTTGATATGCTTATTTAGAGAGCCTTTCCTTATCTCTCATCTCCTGCCCTGGTGCTGGGTGATTTGGTTGGTAGATCTGTTTTGGAAGAGCAAACCAAGGGCTGCCTATCAGAATCTGTCATCTTTGCTTACTTTGCCAAGTTCTTAAAAGCTGCTGCTGCTGCTGTGATTTCTGTAGATGCTGCAGATCTATACACTGTGTTTGCTTGTTTCAAAGCCTTTCTGAAAGCATAGCTAATGAGGGCTCCATGGTACGGACAGAAAATAAATAACAAAACAGACAGCTGGGTGTCATATTTTCTGTTGAATTTATAAAGCTATCCCTCTACAGAAGGAATGAAGACGGGTGCTATGGTTATGAAGTTGCCCTGGGAATGCAGTCTGCAGCACTTATCTTGTACCTTTGCATGGGGATCACTGAGATCAAGTCTTCATTATGTAGGCCTGTGTTGCTTTCCATTCATTTACTGAAGGTCTGACGAGACTTGAACAGCAACACATTTGCTGTTTAAATAATTAAGGACTCCTAACACTTAGCGGATGTTGATTTCTCAAAAACTACAGTTGTTTATTATCCCAAGTATCTCAGACCTTGTTGTGAGGCTGTTTCTGCTAAGTGATGGTATGGCACTGGACCAAAGATAAATCCGGTTTCTGTGGGGCTAAATTTCTGCTTCTCGTTCATCGTAATGGCAAGGTCACAAATAGATCTGGGGTGTATTAGCTGTTTTCCTCACCTTGGCAATCATTTGCTCTTTCCCTATTATTTATTTATTTATTTATGGTTTTGTTTTGTTTTGTTTTGAGCTGAACTGAATTCAGGGGAAACAAAAACATTTTATTTTGGGAAGAGGGTGACAGACAACTTCTTGGTGACTTTAGTCTGGGAATTACCTGCTTTGCATAGAATTGACTTTTATTGGTGCTGGTGGGTTGTTGACATTTTCTAAGCTAGCGATTGTGAATCCCGACATTAGCTATTATAACTTTATCATCCAGTCAGCTGAGTGATCCCTCGTAACTGCAATTTGAGGGATTTTGCTCAAGTGGTTGTAATTGAGCAGATTGGTAATGGAGGAGCGTTCAGTTCTTTCTGAATATGAATTGTTGACTTGTGCAGTTTATTTGGTTATATGTAATGCACTCTGTGGCTCAGTTCAGAAATACTTTGTACATTGCAAGTCCCTTGCAATTGCAGCAGCAGGACAAGGGGCAATAAACAAACTAGAATACAGGAAGTTCCATATGAACGCAAGGAAGAACTAATGTACTGTGGGGGTGACAGCACTGGAACAGGCTACTCAGAGAGGTTGTGGAGTCTTCATCTCTGGAGATATTCAAGATATGGCTGGACACTCCTGTGCAACCTACTGTAGGCAACCTGCTTTAGGAAGGGATTTAGACTTGATGATCTCCAGAGGTCCCATCCATCTCCCACGATTCTGTGATTTGTTCACACAAAATCAGTGGCTCTACTTATTTCGGAAAGCAGAAGCTGAGAGTGTACTCAGTTACCACAACTCGTCTGACTTGATACCTCCAAAGCTACAGTGAATGAGTTTGTGTGAATATACTCCTTTTTATTTATTTTTTACTATCCACACATAGTGCACAGGTGCTTCAGTCCCAGATCTCATGCTCATGTGAAGTACATAAATATAATTGGTATAGAATTGATGGAGGCATTGCTTCGTGTTAGTAATTTTCTTTAAAAAGAATATAGAAATCCACAAACTTTGCCAAACATCTCAAAGATAAAATCCATATAAAATCAGTTTGGTATCACACATGCTTCTGGTGCCTTTGGAAGCCAGAGGTTTATGATGGTTGTCTTTTAATCTGCCAAAGATGAAGCCTCGTAGTTCTGAATTTCTATTCTGTGTAAACAATACTCAAATCTGGAAATGAAACACCTCTGCGAGGTCAGACGGCTTTCTTTCTGTTTCCTGTCACTCGTCATTTTGGAAATTCTGTTTGCAATAAGAGTAGGTTGATGTTTCTAAAGGACCTGGATATGCTGAGCACTTGCACAGGAAATTGGGACTTGTGAGCAAGTTAGCATGTGCCGGGATACTCTGTCAGTGTTAGACAGCCAGACAACATCATCGGAGCAGAGCTGTAGGTCCAGTGATTTTTTTTTCCTTTTTCCTCAGTGCAAAAAAAGTTGGGGATGTTGCTGCTGAAAAGGAGGATTGATTTTGGTGAGATGAAGGGTCTTGTAAAAATCTGGATTTCTTTCTCTCTCACACCACCCAGAAACAGCTGTTTGGCCTTGAGTGAGGCTGAGCGGTGAAGACAGGATCCTTTCAGCAAGCTGCTACTGGAGAAATAGCAGCAAAATTCAACATGGTTGTGGGGGATTTTTGACTGCGTAAAAGCCAAACAACCGACTCCGGTCACAAGGCAGCCGTGGTTTGGAGTGTGGCTGAAGGGTGTTCAGAAGGAGGTGAGGAAGTCAAGTGATAAAGGAGGTGGGTGGGCGGAGGACTTCTTTCAAACCTTTACTCTGCAGATGATCTCTCACAGTATGAAAGCACACCTCAAGATGCCTCAGTGGAACAGTCTGGGTATTTTGCTGGTGTTCTTCCCCTGGGTGGTTGTGTGTCTGGCGCACCAAGCTGGGGGATTTAAGGCAGTATTTTCTCACTGACATTACAGCGTCAGTTGTATGAAGCATCACTATTCATTCAATATAGCATAAAATTCATTCAATATAGCATTTTTTGACAACTTATGCTATATTTTATATATAATCATGTATCAGAGCTTCCTGTCCATGTAGCATTTCACTTCCTCCAATTTGGTAGAACAGGTGTTCTGTGTCTGCGTTGATGCTGATGGGCTCCCCCATGCTAGCCTGTAGTGTAAGCCTCAGAACACCTCAGCTACAGCTTCTGCATGTCTATGTTTCTTTGCCCAAGACATCAGGCTTCCTTCTGCTTTCTTTAAACTGCATTTCCAGATGGTCAGCTCTCCTGCATGAGTAACTGCCCCAGGCCAGGGCACGCAGCTGCAGCTCCTCTGCCTAAAAGGGTCATCAATATGTAAAGTTTGTGCTTTTCATTATGTGTATGTAGCGGGAGGAGCCACTTTGTCAGTGTGCTCCCAGGGGGAGGATCTGCACTGAAAGGTCTGCATAACAGCAGGGCAGAAATTCTTTCAAAGGATATGTCCCTGGGCTGGACACCAGTGGCTTGGAGTCAGTGGTCTTACAGGTCATTCATGAGTCTTGCCTTTACCTCTTCTCTCTCTTTCTCTGGTGCTGTTTTGAGCTGTGGTGTATGTAAAGGAGTTAAAGACCCCTGCCTTGTAATGGTAGGTAGGTAAGGTTGTCTTTTTTTGATCTGTGCTGAAAAGGTAGAGTGGTCCAGATGTCCTGCAATGGATTTGAATCACTGGGGCTATGGTGACGGATGCCAGAGACACAACCTGAGGTGGGTGTGGAAACAGGCTTACACTGCAGGAATGGCCAGTGTGATTACAGAGCTGCATAAGTTTACCCTGCTTTTGTTTGATCCCAGGTCTGCTGCAAAAATATGAGGTGTTTGTGGAAGAAGGTATTTAAGAAATAAAATGAAGGCAGTTGTAGTAGCAGACAGCTTTATTACACAGATGTATACCAGAACTGCTCCAAGTGGAACAGAGTGAAAGATTAGTTGCTGCCGTATCTCTGCCACATGAGTATTAGAAATTTGTAGATAAGTAATAACCAAACACTTGGCAATCAGAGAATCTATTTGCATTTTAAGAGGGCAATATTCTTCTTCTTCAAATAGGATGCGCAGTGAAATAGCATCAGAGCTTTCTTAATGACAGTCCTCGAAGCTCAGTTTGGAGAGGATTTGTTTTGTTATTAAAATTACTCCACGTATTTGAGACAGATTTCAGCTCAACAACTGCCTAACACATGCTAGACACATATTGATTTTTTTGTCTTAGACCAACGTTTCCCCTGGGCATGGTATTATTTATTCATAAAGCAGGAATGATGCCTGACAGGCAGTTAGGAGGGTGTATATCTCTAGTCCAGAAACAATGTGCAAAGCTTTGCGAGGACCCCAAGAAATCAATGTGCTGATGCTGAAGTGCAGCCTTTTAATTCTGAGCACACATTCTCGCAGTCGTTCAGTGCAGGAAAGAAAATTTGAATAACAAATAGTTACTATAAACCTAAATTTTCATTCATCTTTATTCCAGTTACCCAAGCTAAGGGGAAGGAGAAGGCAGATAGCCAAGCCCAGGCACCTCTAAACCATAAAGCAGGCTTGCTGCTCTCCTACTTTGCATGTTTGTACATAGAGTACTGTTATCAATACAGATTTTAAGCCCAAGCATTGTTTGGAGAGTCAGAACTTCCAAACCGTGTGTGATTCATAAGCACTTATTCTAATTGAATATTAAATTGATGTCTGTACGGCTGATTAAAATAATAAATAGCTGGTCTTTTTATAATGTGGTTTGAAATATTTTGGATAAGCTGTTCATTGGGATTGACCTGTTGGAAATAAATAGGCAAAAGGAGATTTGTTCTGATTTTGTTTATTTGGAGTTAGATCACAGCACAAGTAGTATTTGCTGACGGAAAATGTGTTTCCAAAACTGTATTGTCTACTTAATAAATCAAGCTCAGGATATTCTAACGTGAAGTCTTATCTGAGCAGATACTTCTCTCAGCAATGTGAACTTGGCCTTGAATCTGAATGTAGTTTGATATATTCAGGAGTTTTGAAGTTTGCTTTGTGTATTTGGAGGCAAACAACAAAAGCCCCTCTTACCCATTCAGTGGGCATGAAGTTCCCGTCTTGGTTAATGAAAAAAAAAAAAAAAGGATGTTATTTAAAATTAAACCAAGTTAAACTTCTGAATCTAAGAAATTAACGTGTGGTCCTTAAGTTGATTTGCAGACCACCTAATATTGGTAGGGGAGGCTTTGACCTCTTCAATCCCGAGGCATCACAGTAAATGCAATTTTAAATCATTCAACTGGGACGGCACAATCTCTGTCCACACAGGACATGTAGGAGCACCTGAAGTGTGCACGCTTATTTTTTTTTCTCCGGGAAGTGATGTGGTCTTAAGAAAGAATGAGAACAGAATTACCGCTGAGGTATCTAATAAGAAATCAAATGGCTGGACTTTCATAGATGTGAAGACGATACCAGGAAAGCACTGAAGTGTTTTTATATGACCCTTTTGTTGATCTGAAAATCTCATTTCATTTGGCTCGATCTGAAGGAAGTATGAGAAAAATGACATTTCTGTGGGCTCTTGTACGTGCTGCAGTGGACGCAGGTTTTTATGGTTGCAATCTGATGCAAACGCATAGTCATGAAAATGTGTGAGTTTTGATTTACTCTTGCCAGTACCTCTGAATGCTGCCGTTAACTTGCAAGATTGACTGTGTATTTACAAGCAGGTTTCAAGTAACAAATTTACTGCATCGCATTAGGAATATCTGAATGTTAACTAGCAACTTTAAATGTCAGTTTTCCAAACTGTTAAACTGGAGCTGTAATAATAATTCTTTTAATCTCTTTAGATATATGGGAGGCGGTCAGTTAACAGGGTTTGTTCATTTGATGCTCAGTGCATCTCTCTGCCTCTCTGAGCTCTATTTTCTTAATTTAGTTCTGTCATTACTGCTGTCAGGAACGTAATTCTTTGCTTTTGACAGCAGAAGAATACGCAGCCCCAGATAAAGCACTGCAACATGAATATACGCATTTTCTGCTTCACCAGCCTGGAGTGCTCTTCAGGACATTCAGCCAGAGGATGTCTGCACCAGCCCTGGTCACTCCAGCTCTCCCCCTTGTCAGTGAAGGAAAGTAGCGACATTTAGGACACAGTCCATTTAACCTATTTAGGAGGCTTATTTTACTGTACACTGAGATGCATCCTACAGGAGCCTGCAATCCGAGGGGAGCTTGGGTACCCAGTTGTGGGTTGGAATTCAGAGCCAGGCTATGACAGGCACGTTCAGTTATTTATGAGCAGGCAGGTCCTCGTGGGAACACAACGTCTCCATTTGAGCTGGTGCAGTTGTAAAGCAATGCCTCTCTCCCCCTGAGCTATTTGCTGCTGCCTGCTGTGCTTCATCAGCCAGTATGGGTGACTGACCAGGCACGATTTTCTTGTTATCATCATGATGGTCCTCAGTGTGCTCTTCCAGCATTCAGTAATGTAGGACAGTGGTATGCTAGCAAACTAGAGTATTACCTACCAACTTTCATTCCAGCGTTGATCCTTACTAAATTTTAGAACACTAAGCAAAAAAAGATTAAAGGCAATCCATACATTAAACATACTTCTTTGGTAAAGTTTATCTGATTACAGTACAGTGAAGAGAGTTCACTTGGTTTTATGATGTGTTCCTAAGGTGGCTTTCATCTGATGCTTTGTTGGAACTTCAAATGAAAAGTGCTTGATTTATGAAATTTTTACCAGTAGTTTCCAAATGGAAAGAAGATTTCTTCTTCATTTTTCTCTTTATATCTTTTCTTTTTTTCCTGAACAATAATTTATGGAACCTCGACATGATTTTATCGAAACACATTGCTTCAAACAAACCAACAGATGTTTTGGGAGGTTTAATAAGAGGACATCAGAGGTCATCCATCTCAAAGGTCAACTGCGTAAAAGGCAGAATTGCTGCTGAGATTGTCACGTCAAGAAAGACAAGTGTGTTAAGACTCGGCTTTATTACTGAGCTCTAACTGATCGCAGGTTCCGTTGCTCTATTAACTTGCACGATGGCTGAGCTAAGGAGACAACAGAAAAAAAATGTTATCATCTGGAATATTTTCCAACAGAACTAAATAGCAGGTGGTATAAATGTAAATAAATTTATCAAAGCCAAAACAGTCGTAGAGCACAGCAGTTTCTGGCTGTTGCAAACAGGTCTTGTAGGAGTTATTAAAAGATGAAAACTCATGAAAATGAACAACATAGCTGATGGTATCCCGGGCTTAAAAAAACAGCTGTGAAAGATACTGTGGCACGTTTCTTCCTTCAGAGATGCTGGTGGGCTGAAATGTTTGAGTCAGCCATGGGGATGCCTGTGTTCATTAGATGAAGCCTCACTCCACTGTCAAGCATGGTCCACATACAGCCTGTGTAGTTCTTACCTTATTCAAACCTGATTTAAAATAAAGTTATTTTTCTTGTGAGCTTCTCCATAATATTTATCACTCTCTCTTGAACAGCAGTGGTAGTAAGAGGCAGCCTGTTTTAATATCCAGAGCCCATCTGGCCCATCCATCCACACATCCTTCCAGTTCACCTCTCATACTAGCTTCATCACTGGCCATGTATTCAGACCAGCGTCCATGTTCTACTTTTTGGTTGTTAGTAAGTTAAGGATGAGCTCTGGGCAAACATCAATGCACTTAGCTTCATTCTCTCCTTTTAATTCCCTTCTTAATATCTCCTCTTCCATAACCCCTAGGGGAAAGAAAAAAAAAATAGGTTAGTGGTGTGTTACAACCACTGTCTCTTTGTCAACCGTCCATATCCATTTATTATCCTTTGATTTATGTTTGAATATGACCCTCAGAGACAAGAACCATCTTTTTCTTCTTTATAAGCGCAACCTCCAGCATGCCTGTGTCCTGGCCCGTGACTTCTAGAGGCTACTGTAACATAAGGCAGAGAAAATAATTGTGATGGCTCAGTGCTTCACAACTTCCATGGGCTTTTTTACAGCACCATGTGAGGAAAACGAATGCTGTTATCATACAGCAAATGTGACAAATGAAGACATATGTCCTTAATAAAGAATGCTCCTAAAATATTTCTATAAATTTTATATGCCTGAGCTGAAGTACAGCTTATTTATTTGTTTGTTTGTTTGTTTGTTTGTTTTTCTGGAGGACTTAGGTCTTTTTTCTGTATTATCAGATCTCACAGGTTAGATCCTACAGCACTTCCATTTGCAGATGTGTGTTCAGTGCTGCTGCAGATCAGAGGGATGTGTATATATAGTATAGTATAGATGTGACATTTGCCTAGCAGGTAGGGGCACTGGGGTGCACCTTCCTCTTATTGAAATGTGGAGCTCACACACAATACATGCCAGTGCAGGGTGGGGGATCAAATCTTAGTTACTATTTAGTGTAGGAGTATTGTAGTTACCATTGAACCTATTTTTGAATGTCTTTGTCAGCAGTATTGAGTGTTGAACTCTCGTTGTACGGAATCTTGTGGCGTCCCCTTTTTGAAACCATGCTCAATCTGAAAGTATGGCTTTTTTGGTGTGCTTGAGCATCATCATTTTTAAATGTCACAGTGTGATGCTTTGAGAGGAGCAGGCTATCCCTAAGAGATAGGTTCCTTTTCAGCCATGTTCACACTTCCTGATGTCTTCAGGCAAGTTGTTGCTTTCTCTCTGTAAATACTCTTCAAGCTCTGGGTACTTTGAATTTTTGACATCTAGAATGACTTATTTTTTGGGGGATAGAAAACAGGAATGTATCTGACAAGCTGAGTCATTGGGTGTTAGTGGGTTCATGTTGCTTGTATGTGCTGCCAGGAAAGACAGTGAATAGGAGAAATACATAAGCATTACTTACCGTGTGTCCACTGTTTGTCACACTGCACGTCTTCTGTATGTGCAGGATGTTTGCTTTGTCTGCATGCATGTGTGTAATCATAGAATCATAGAATGGCCTGGGTTGAAAAGGGACGCAACAATCATCTAGTTTCAACCCCAGTAATGCATTTTAATTGGCATTTGAGCAAACAAATATGGAGCTACTCCACAACACATTACTGGAGTAAAAGAGGTTGAAGGGTGAAAATTCAAAATATACAAAGCTCAGTCTCTGAAATATATGACATAATATATTTCTTGCTTATTGAGGAAGTCATGCAGTGGATCTAGAAATACAAATCATTAAAACCATGAAATCGTAAGTCATAGTTGAGGCTTTTCCAAACTGAATTCAAATATATTTCAAAGGAAGGTCCCTAAGATGCAGTAAAGAGAGTTTATTCTTTTTCCTCTTGAGGATCTGAACTGAACATTCATGTTCTTGTGGTTTAAGATGGTAGATATGTAAGCACCACACAGTCATTTCCTCACCTGTCCCTTCTCAGTGGGGTGAGGGAGAGAATTGGGGGGAAAAAAAAACAAAGGAAGAGAAAGTATATTATGATAGTTTTATCAATAAATATATACATTTGTGTTTTTATTTCTATATATAAAATAAGTCATGCACAAGCAATTGCTCACCACCCAGCAAACAATGCCCAGCCAGTCCCCAAGGAGCAGCTGTCTGCCTGGCCAGCTCCCCACAGTTTTAAAAGACTTTTTTACATGGTGACTGGTGGTATGGAATGTCCCTTTGGCCATTGTAGGTCAGCTGTCCTGGCTCTATCCCATCCCCCAGCTCCCTGTGTCCCCCAGCCCTTCTGCTGGCAGGACAGTACAAGAATCTAAAAAATGAGTATGTCCTTGGCTCTGTACAGCGCTGCTCAATAGCAACTAAAGCATCAGTATGTTATCAGCATTGTTTTTCTCCTAGAGCCTAAATATAGCATCATGCCAGACACTATGAAGTGATTTTTCCTTCATGAGAAACACCCTGGCTGAAACTGGGACATAGATATAGAGCTGAAGAGAAGTTCAGTGCCAGCAGTACTCCACCTGGGAGGATTTGCTTCTCTGCAGATGCTGTCAGTAAAGCTGCCCATTACAGTGGTGTTTGCTGTGGTGTGGGTCCCAGCCAGGCTCAGTCCGTTCAGTTCAAGCAACCATCCGATTGTACCAACTGCTTTGGTAGTGACTTGACCTCCCAGTTATGTTCAGTTCTATGACTAAAGTTTCCTATGTTTAATACTTCACATCACTATTGCTTGGGAGTTTAGATTGACTAATGTTAATGAGCTTAATCAGTTTAGTATTCATATGTTTCTTTTCTAGTCTTTTTAAGGAAAATGTTTATCACTGTCTACCCTTGTCACCACCAGGAGCTGGTGTGGGCTTAGGCTTTCAGCCTTAGCTCTGCATGTTCATATATCTACATATTAAGAGATTCTGTCTTTTCTGAAGCCATCAAAACTTTTTAACTTCTTCTGTGGCCATCCATTGAACAAAGCAAGCTGCAAATGTAGCACTGATATCAACTTTATTTGGACCTACTGATGGACACCTTTTAGAGCTAGTGAAGCTGTAGTCTGCATCTTGCTTTGAGGTAGCAGGAAAAGGTGATGGGAAAAATCAGTTCTATCAATAAACCATCACCATGTTTGCTATTTGAGGCCCTGTAAGCATACATTTGCAAATGATTGCCTTAAAGCTTTTAATATTCTTGCACTGCTGAGCAACATTTTCAGTGCTTATTCACGGCATATACTCTTGGCACATATTCCTGCAATCCACATTAGGAAGAGATCCCCCTCGAATTAAATGGGCTCTTTGCCTGACACAGTCTTTCATTTTAAATAAATTAGCAGTAATAGGCTTGAACTGTAAATTATTTTTTTACTCCGAGCAACTTCACTAATAATTACCTTCCACTAATAAATACTTCACCACATCAGTGAGATAACAAGACCTTTTATTTCTAATTGTTAAAACTCAGAAACCACCTTTTATTTCAGGTATGGTTCTGTTGGAAGGGGGGTTTGGTTAGTTTTTCTGATAAGAAGAAAAGCAAACTTGTGGGTATAATTATGACATTGCCTCATGGAACTACTGCTTTCTGATACCTGAAATTTGAAGTTCTTACCCACTGAGCACCTTCAGCATTAGAGGCTGAGGTGGCCAGTTCTAGGAAGAATGGGTTGGTTTCTTTAATTTCCCAGGTATGCACTAACATTGACAACAGTCTGATTCATGCTAGAGTACATTTTTAATATGGATTTAAATCCACCAGGAATCAGGGTAGTGAAACGTGCTGCATGGCAGCTGGCTCAACAGCATTTTTAATCAAATAATGCATTCCAGCTGGTGGGGAGTCAACTGAGTTCTGAAGCAGATGTGACTTAATGCAGACCTTCCTCATTTCTTCAATAAAATGCATTACCTTTGCATATTAACCAAATGTGAGTGGAGGAGGGGAGCTGGAGGAAAAGCAAATCTGTAACCTAGGTAGAAATGAAATGAATCATAATAACCTCATATATATTAACTGTGTGACTTGCATGCATCGGTACAGGTTAGGGGATGGCCTGCTGGAGATGAGCTCTGTGGAGAAGGACCTGGGTGTCCTGGTGGACACCAAGTTGTTCATGAGCCAGCAGTGTGCCCTTGTACTCGAGAAGGCCAGAGGCATCCTGCCAGCAGGTCAAGGGAGGTGATCCTCCCCCTCTACTCTGCCCTGGTGAGGCCACATTTAGATTACTGTGTGCAGTTCTGGACTCCCCAGTTCAAGAAAGACAGGGATCTCCTAGAAGGAGTCTAGCAGAGGACCACAGAGATAATCAAGCGTCTGGAGTATCTGTTGTTTTAGGGAAGGCTGAGTAACCGGGGTCTGTTCAGCCTTGGGAAAAGACTGAGGGGGGATCTGATAAAAGTTTATCAGATCTATATGATCTATAATATCTATATGGAGGTGGGAGGCAAATGGATGAGGCCAGGTTCTCCTCAGTGATTTGTAGCAATAGAACAAGGAGTAAGGGCCTAAAACTTGAACATAGGAAGTTCCATATAAACATACGGAAGAACTTTATGGTAAGGGTGACAGAGCACCGGAACAGGTTGCCCAGAGAGGTTGTGTGGTCTATTTCTATGGAGATGTTCAAGACCTCTCTGGATGCCTACCTGTGCGACCTATTGTAGGGTACCTGCTTTAGCAGTGGGGTTGGAATCAATGGCCGCTTGAGGTCTCTTCCAACCCCTGTGATTCTATGGTTCTGTGACTCCATACAAAGGAGAATATGGGGTCTTGCACCCTGTGCAACAAATTAGCTTAGCCTCTTTGTACGTATCCACATACCAAAAAAATGATTTCTGGTTTGCTCTTGTGCTTCATAACTCATTCTCTGTGCTCTGTCCTTGAATACTGCATTTGTTGCACCTTAATTACATACTGTTGTCACTGACAGCAGGACTCATCTACAAGACAGCTGTCGGTCTCTGTCCTGTACTTAACTGGTGAAGCCACTGCACTGTGATTTGAACAGTTAACACCAGCAGTGTGTGAGTCTGTGACAGAGAGGAAGGAAGGGGTGCCATTCAGAGGGACCTCAACAGACTTGGGAGGTGGGCCCAGGTGAATCTCATGGGGTTCAACACAGCAAAGTGCAAGGTTTTGCACTTGGGCCAGAGGAATCCCAGGCATATATACAGACTGGGAGGAGCAGTCCTTGAGAGTAGCCCTGCAGAGAAGGACCTGGGGGTCCTGATGGATGAAAAACATGGGCCATCACATCAGTGTGCTCTTGCAGTCGGAAAGCAAATGGTATCCTGGGCTCCATCAGGAGAGGGGTGGCCACCAAGGACAGGGAGGCAATTGTCCCTCTCTACTCTGTCCTTGTGAGGCCCCATCTGGAGTACTTTGTCCAGGTCTGGGGCCCCCAGAAGAAAGACAGAGCTGTTGGAGAGGGTCCAGAGGCCACAAGGATGATCAGAAGGCTGGAGCACCTCTCCTATGAAGACAGGCTGAGGGAGCTGAGCTTTTTCAGCCTGGAGGAAAGAAGGTTGCGGGGTGATCTCACTGCAGCCTTTCAGTACCTAAAGGGAGCCTATAAACAGGAGGAGGAGGGGAGTCAACTCTTTGCAAGGGCGTATAACAGCAGGACAAGGGGAAGTGGTTTTAAGGTGAAGGAGGGAAGATCTAGGTTGGATGTGAGGGGGAAGTTCTTTACTATGAGAGTAGTGAGGTGCTGGCACAGACTTCACAGAGAGGTTGTGGATGCCCCGTCCCTGGAGGTGTTCAAGGCCAGGTTGGATGGGGCCCTGGGCAGCCTGGTCTAGAATTAAATGTAGAGGTTGTTGGCCCTGCCTGTGGTGGGAGGATGGGGGATTCACAGTCCTTGAGGTCCCTTCCAACCCTGGCCATTCTGTGATTCTGTATGGGAGTCATGGAAGTGAATATTGTTCAGTCATTTTTCAGTGACGTCTTTTTCTCTGCATTCTTTAAAAGTGTAAAGATTTTGATGGAATTCAGATAATGAGGATCTTATTGATATCTAGAGCTGAAACAACGTAATTGTACTTCAAAGCCAAACATAATGGCATTGGAAGGGTTAGTGCATATTGAAAAATGTCAATAGGTGCCACATTTTCAATGGTTTTTCTTGTTATGCGCTGTCCCATGATCTAAGCTAAGCACTTAGCCGGGACAAGCAAGCCATTCATCACTTGATGCTAGCTGGAGCTTATTTCCTGCTGTTGAAAGAAACTGCAGATGACACAAAAAGAGCATACATTGGCTAAAGCTCTCTCTGCTTAGAGTTTCAGCCTTGCCTGAATGCGTTATGCTGACTAATTTTCTGTTATTTCACTGTTGGACATTTCCTTGTGGAACCAAGATGAAGTTCAATATCACCCCATCCGTATCAGTGGGTTTTTGGTGGGAGAAGATATTACAGTGTCCTGCCCTCAGCTGAGAAGCACAAACTCTTTGACAGCTCCTATCCCTTAGCTGGAGCCGCAGAGGTTTGATACGTGCAGTGTGGCCTGAAAGTAGCGGATGAAAAAGCATGTGTGACCTGAGAGACCTTTTCTGAGCTGAGTTATCCCTGTTCTCAGTCCTTCTGAGGTCACTTGTTTCGGAGAGGAGCTGTTGCATGACAGCAGCAGAATCGAATCCTCTCCATTTTGTGCCAAAAGTCTGCTCTGAGGTAAGTTATCTTTAAAAGAAACCCTGTATTGTTACTCTATCTGTGTGTTCAGAACTTTATCTTCATTTAAATCCTATGGTAGAATACTAAGGAGTAGCTTTATGTAGGTGGTTGCAATTAGGTTAGATCTATTAGTCTTCGGTAGCAGGAGAATATTGATTTTGGTGTTTTTGCGCTGCCTTCTGACAGGATAGAGAAGTGATGAGTGAAAAACAAAGCCAGAGTGGTTTCATAATTTCAGGAAGTGTCCTGAAAACAAAAACAGATATTTATATAGCTTCATTTTATTGCCTTTATTACTACCATCATGCTTCTGTGGCCTCTACCAGTTTCTGACAATATTACAGTATATATTTGGGATCTTTCATATTCATCTCGGTTTTGCCATGTAAATTGACTTGTTCCTCTTATAGCTTATTAATGCCATAAGTAAGTTTAAATGGTTCTGAACATAAAAAAATGAAAGAAAAAATAAGTAGTCCGAGATATGAAGAAGGAGATACTAATGGGGATTTGAAGTAATCATTAGGCAAGCTTGTATATAGATGCTATTAAGAATTCATATTAGGTTTTCTGATGTGCATTTATAATTCAGGGGACTCATGGAAGCTTGCTTGTTTTTGTCTATGACTGGTCCAAAACAGACAAAAAAAAAACAGCAAAATTTGTTTCGCTGCAAAATTAGATTTGAAACTCGCCTTTCTATCATACAAAAGCAACAACGAACCTTCTGAGAAAAGCAGAAAAACTAACCCAGAGCAGCCAAGTGCATTTTGTCCAGGCACTTCCCAGTTGGCACCAAGAATCCGATCTCCAGTCACGTTTGACACACCCTGGTTTGCACCCGTGTGTCTTAAGCTACAGGTGGCAATATTTCTAATACCATCTTTCTCTGAAGGTGACATACTACTGACATACTATTGAAAAACATCAGATCTTCACCATTTTCAAACTAAATGCGATAAATTTACAGGCAGCCTTAGTAATGTAAACTAATGTAGGTGAGCACTGGTTGTGTTCTCATTTTCAGAGGTACCCTATTAGACAGCAGGCTCTCTTGATCTGTAAGGTGTATGTTGATGCCTGCTGAGGTTATGCCGTCAGTTGAGGTTGTGATGGGGAAATTAAAGGTATGGACTGGTCTACAGCCTTATAGACTGGAATGGCAATACACTGCTTTCCATTTGGATGCGCTGCATTCCATACACCGCGTGCTAAGTTCTGTCCAACAGTCTGTTGGTTTTAATGAGGTCGTGTCAGATTCACAGGATCCGTTGCAATGAAAACTGAGAAGTGAAGGGCAACACATTGCATTTTGGTCACGTGGTTTAAAAAAGCAGCGATTTCAGAGCTAATTATTCTATTTATGAAATGGTCTAATATATATTTTTAATGATTTGTTCGTTTCTTATAAACAAATACTTGTGCTTGTAGATGCTAATTATATGAGCAAAGCCCTTCACTTTGCATGGGCAGAGCTACATTTGTGTTGAAGTGTTTGTTGTATTCGTGCCAAAAAAACAACTGAAAAACCTCATTAAGATCTGATCTTTCAAATGTGCATGTACTTCACTTGACTGCTCAAATCGTGCTGCTTTGGCAGTGCTGATTTCAATACTTTGATCATGAAATACTTCATTTAAGGGGGAAAAAATTAATACAGCGGTGGTGTTGATCTGTATAAACAGCCGTTAATGAGCACATCTTGCACCCCTCCCTGGAGGCAGAAAACCATGTTTCCTCTGAGATGGGGAATGACGCTCACCAAAGGTAATTATTGTTTGATACCCATTTTGCTGCTGCTTTCTTAGCTGAAGATCAAACTTCAGAGTGACTGTTTCTGTGTTTCTCAAGGAAAAGGGCTGTGTGCTGCTCTCCAGTGTTCAGGCTTTTCGTCCTGTTTGCCATATGTTAGCTGCAGCAACTTCAGCACAGTCCCCCGAGCTAGTGGAGGAATAGCATAAAGAAATTCATGGAAGTAAACAATTAGTCAAGACTCTTCACAAATAGCAGAAGATAACTTGTGTGCCCAGTGGAAGAGGAATGTTTACTGTCGAGCCAGAAAAGAGCAGTGCTTTCCCTCTAGGCTTTACTGATTGGGAAGAGTTACTTATCTGAAAGCAACCTGGATGCCCAAAATACCTTATGTTAGATACCAGCAAACCATCATCTGAAGTTGAAGGGATGCAGAAGAAGGTAGGACAAGAGCACTGAGATAGTTAGGAGTTTGAAAACAAAAGTGAAGAGTGAAACAACATTAATGAGGGGTGGGGAGGTCACCAAGGAAAAGTAAAGAGTGAATCTCTTTGCCTGGCACTCCTGAAGGAATGGCTAGCAAACACTTCCCTCTGACAGCAGTTTGTGTGCCTTTCTGC
This sequence comes from Excalfactoria chinensis, assembly GCF_039878825.1. NCBI lineage: Eukaryota > Metazoa > Chordata > Aves > Galliformes > Phasianidae > Excalfactoria > Excalfactoria chinensis. Next base: position 26,873,864 of record NC_092826.1, read on the forward strand.
TTGGCCAAGATCTCATTCATTATTATAACAAAGTATCTGAATTTCTTCTGTACTTTGTGGAGTTCTTCCTGCATTGGTTTTCATGTTTATTTTCTTAAAGATGACAAAAATGTGCAGACTGCCTGAATATTCTAAGAAGAAAAGCCAGCAGTTTATGTAAGTTTGCTCTCAGTGCGCAGAGAGTTGCTTCCAAAAGAAAATGCTGAAGTTTGGCTTTAGACTTTCCTCGGAACACAAATAAACTGTTGTGTATTTTTTTCTCTTTGTAGATTTTGTAGGTGTTTTTATTTCCTCCCCACTCCTTTAATATTTTTTTTGCTACTTATCTAGCATAACTTTGATATTTATCTTCGCACCGAGTAATTTACATCAAAGATATTTACATGAAGATATGCAGGGTTTTCGGAATGTTTCTTTACCAGTAGACAGAATAGGAAGCTAAAAGTCATCTGTTTTCCATTCCGTATCTGTTTTGCAGTGCAAAAGAAAGACATATGCTGTTGCATGTGTGATGAGGCTAATTCTGTCTTTGCCTTAATGGAGTTGTGCAGTGAGCATGCATTCTGATTAATTAGATGAGAAATTATGAATTTAGGTTTACAGTGGGCTCTTAACTGCTTTCTCAAAGCTGACTCCTTGTTCAAAGATCTGTGAAACCCCTCTCGCCTCAGGTCCTTCCCAGCCTGCTGTTGCTTCTGTCCTCATTTGGTGTTCTGTGCCTTCTGATGGCACTCCCAGTACCTCTGTAACAGAGATGTGTGGAAACGGAGGAGCTATAATGGTGATTTTCTCTTTTCTTGAGTGGGTGGGTTCAGCCTTAACTGCACAGCCACCGCAGCTTGTCCAAGTCTGGGATATTGCTGAGGTGGGTTGTGACCAACCACATGGTCATTTTGGCTATCCGCATCTGAGCCTCGCTGATTAGCATTTAAGGATTTATTTTTAATGGGCATGTTAAACACGGGCCAAATTTAATTTTAGTGTTGTCATTTAAAGTCATTTCTGTTACAAATGATTTGCTGGCAAATGGGACCTCGGGTCGGCCTTCATTTGGGGCTCATCCAAATTTCCATTCCTCTAAACACAACCGATCCAGCTGATTGTTCAGCTGTGCACAGAGCTGCTCAGTGTGTTAATGGAAATGAGTCATTCTGGCCACGATGAGTGCAACAGCTAAAAACCCAATACATTAATAACAAAATGTGTCTGCTGTCACCTCCTTTAAAAACAACTGAAATTTTGGTGTGGTTGGCTTTTACTTTCATCCATTCCAAGTGGAATCTGCTTTAAACAAATGCATATCTCGGATTTCCATGGGTATTTTTAGTGCAGAGTATAGTGTTGCTACTCAGTATATGAAAAAATTACAAAAATTCTTTTTAAATAATAATGAAAAATGAGCAAAGAAATCTAATTTGGCCCAAAAGAAAATGAATGAAGCTTAGAATAAACCCCTTTATAACAAAACATATCATACATGTGTTGCAAATGTATAGTGGAAGTGTCTACCGTGAGTTTATGTCCCATTAAGGTTCATGACAACCTGTCTTTTCTCTTTACTTTTTCCCTTCACTTGTAGTTTCTGAAGTCCCTGAAGATTCCAGGGGCAGAATGCATAAAGAACTCTTTAATGCTTGCAGCAATGCTCTGATGGTGTAAGACTTATATTAAGCATGATAACAATGGAAACATAATGTTGTACACAGTGGAGAGGGCTTACAGAAGAGGTAAAATGGGGATTTTGTGGCTGACGGTGGAGAGTCTTTGGTATAATTGTTTCAGAAATTAGATTAGAGCGTACATCATCTGAAACACTTTTTCAGCAGTGCTGTAAATTTAATGGCAAGGTTTTGTTGAGATGAGCTCTTGTGGTCTGCAAGCAAGAGAATCAATCAGCCCGTGCCTTTTCATTTGTTATATCCTTGGTAGGGATGCAATTAAATTCAGTAAGAAAGGTCACAGTGTGGGGTATACATTAACCTCACACTAACCCTGTATATGATACTGCTACTGAGAATGAGTTAATAAAGGTACCAATTGGAGCTGTACGTTTGTTCTCTTTTCTTCCTATCTGTGTACACACACACTTCTAATTACATCTCTGGGCATTACAACAATAGATACTTAGAATATTTGCAGTGCCACTAATTAGGTTGTGGGCTAGAGTGCAGTGGGAGAGACTGCTGAGTGCCACAGCTAGTGGCTGAAAATGCTTAAACTCATTTGTTGAAGTCGATGTTCATGCAAGGATATGTCAGTGAGAGAAGACTCCTTCATTTCCAAACTCTGCTGATGTTTCAAACAGCAGCTGCAAAAAGTGGGTTTAATTCCAAAGTGCAGTAACATTATACACATTAGCTCCAGGTGAGAGAAATTAGATTTCTAATTGAGGAAACTGGACAATTTCTTAGAGAGTGAAGAGAATCTGACCTTTCTAACCTTTCTGATTAAGGTGTGGGGAGGAAACCCCATTTGCAATTGTAACTGTCAAAAAAGAAGTAGTGCAGTGTAACATTAAGAACAGTGGTGCAGTTTCAGGTACATGTTGGAAAAACATAATGATCAACAGTTCCTATATGTGGGCACCTCTTCTCCAAAGATTTGGAGTATTTCAGGAGAAGTTATTAAATTTTACCTTTAAAAGCATTTCTGCTCCTGCCTGAAAGGACAGTATATGAGATTGCAGTGTGTCTAGTGAATAGATGGAACGATGGGCAATGAAAATGAGAAATATTAAACTTATTTTTCAAATTACAAGATAGAGGAAGGGAAAGGAGATTTGGAAAATAATACAGTATATATTATTTTAAAGCAAATTTTGAACAAGGTGGCAAAGTCATGGAAGCAAAAGGAAAATGAGATTAAGAAGCAGTTAAGAAGTGTATTGCTCCAAGGGTAGCTGTTTCATCTTCTTCAATTCTATTGCTGAGCAAAAGCAACAGATGCAATCCACCTCAGCTTTGATGCAGAACTTAAATATTGCACCCAAATGGAGAACTATCAATATGGTAAGAGAAGATCTATAAAGAAATATTAGACAGGTAGAAAATTGAATAGAGAAAAGATGGCAACGCTTCTGTTGAATCTTAGATTGGAAAAAACCATTAAGATCATCAAGTCCAACCACTGCAAGCACTGCTCAGCAATTGGCAAAGCACTGGTGCAACATCAACACTCCAGGTGCAATGCACAGCGCTGTGTGGGCTGCTGTGGGGAAAGTGAGCTCCATCCCAGTCAGGCCCAATCCCCTTCAGCTTACACCAGCTGTTCTGGTACCAAGTAGACACCTCAGCAGTGGTACCTGTGGCTGCCAAGGGGATGCTACTAATTATGGTTCTCAAAGGAGATGAAACACATTGAGTATCTTCCCTTCGTTGGCACAAATAAGAAACAGTGCACTTATGGATTAGCAGATGACTCAAAGATAAGTGTAACCAGCATTTCAGAAGAGGGTCATAACAGCATAAAAGAAGGATTCGTTTTTCTGCCAAGATGGAGTAATAGGCTTGGGATGAAATGTAATTGTGTGAAGTGCAAGGTCAATGTGTACACACACATTCATTGGGGAATAACCATCTGAATTTAGCCTGAGAACTAAAAGCTCATCAGTTAAAAACCATGCAAAAGTAAATGCAGATATATTAGGGCATCCAAGACCAAGGTCCTGCATCTTCTGACTTATCTTAAACCTAGGATTCTGTGTAAGATCAAGTATGCTGCTGCTGTTAACAAGATAAATGTACTCCTACGTTTATCTTATTAAACATAGAGGTATTTCTGGCAGAGATTGAAAGTATTAACAACATACTTTAAAGTGTTGACAAAGCACAGCGAGAATAGTGTGTACCATGCACATTAAAGACAGATGGTGAGTTCTAACTGGAAATGGTTTGCAGAAAGGCTCTTAGGACAACTGGGGAAATGATGGATCATATTGTATCAAAAGGAATTGTGAGAGCTTGGTTTGTTCAGCTAAAAAAAATGAAGGCTGAGATGCTGCTGTCTCCAAGAGTTGATGTGCAGCAGTATAGCAAACACCAGGGAGAGAAGAGATCTGTTTAGGTTAAATTACATTAATGACATATGAGGAAGCAAATGAACATGGAGTGAAGTGGGGCCACAAAATAGAAGGCAGTCACTGATTATCCCTGAGGTTTGTGATCGGCATTTCCCCGCTGTAGTGGAGGTAAAAATAATCTCTAAGATGGTGTTTCTTCAGGTTATAGAAGGGATTGGGGAAATTTCTGTTCTCCTGTACTTAGTTAAGGTGCTTCTCTTGAGGAATGGGATGTCCGTGTGTCTGTGCATGTGTGAATGTTTTAATTAAATTGCTGGTTTCTTCTGCATATTTGGGGCATTCCTCTGTGGTATAATGTGTCTGCTGTAGGTGCTGTAAAAGAAGATGTGTTCTTGGGCACAGGGCTGCCATACAGCAGAAGAGGGAAGCATGTAAGAGACCGCAGCTTCTGCATTTCCTAAAGAGACAGTTATCAACCACATCTGTTTTTCCAAGCTTTTGTAGCAATATGCTGAGTCTTTTCCCTATTTTCTTATCACAGTAGCACAGCCTAAATATTGATCTGCCTGCAGAGAAACAGAAAATCTCCCTTCCTTGAGCACACAGTTTTACTTCTTGGAAGACTGTCCTTGCTGCAAGGGAAAGTTTCACAGACTCACCAGAAGGCTGAGGTAGGAAGGGACATCTGGAGCCATCCGGTCAAACTTCTGCCCAAGCAAGGACATGCAGAGCGGATTGCCTAGGCCCGTGGCCAGGCTGCTTTTTAGAGTTGCCAAGGAGAAAAACTTCTCCAGCTGTGGAATTTCCTGTGGAAATGGTTTGAAGTCATGCAGATGAACATTAGATGAGATGGTATCTGGTACCCGGAACAGGCTGCCCAGAGAGGTTTTGGATGCTCTGTTCTTGGAGGTGTTCAGGGCTGTGTTGGATGGGGCCCTGGGCAGCCTGGTTTAGTATTAAATGTGGAGGTTGGTGGCCCTGCCTGTGGCAGGGGGGTTGGAGATTCATGATCCTTGAGGTCCCTTCTAACCTAAGCCATTCTATGATATGACTTACAGGAAAGCTTGGAGTTGGAGTGAGGATGAGGCAGCTCAGAAAACAAAGGAGATGATAGAGAGTCAACTCTTGGTTTTGCAGTACAGATACCATGTGCCATGTTGACATGGTTCCTTCCAAAAGGCAGGCTTAATTCAGTTCTCTAGACAAGTTAACTTTGGGCACCAGTTACACTGGAGTACTGTGCTTACAACAGAGCTGCATATTTAGTTGTGTTGTCAGTGCCCCGACAAAAGCATGGCTTTGGTACTGTTTTGATACTGGTGCTGAGGAGGATTTCAGATAGGAAATTGAGAGCATGGATATGAAAGGAGGATGTGGTGGGTTGCTTGTGTGGCCCTATGGTTGCCCTGCAGTCCTGCCAGCAGACCAGGGCGGTGCTTGAAGTGCTCAGATCAGGGTTGATGCTCATTTCCACTCACTGTTCATCTTCCATTACTGCGTGTGGTCCCTTGAGGTTTGTGCTGATCTGTGGATTTTAGAAGAAAACATGTGTCATGATTTCTGTTCTCCTTAACCTTGAAAAAAAAAAACCAAAAAAACAGAACTTAAGATTTAAAAGGAAATCCAGCAATTTGCTTTGTCCATTCATATGTTAATGCTCATGTTTCTTTAACTGGCAAGCAAGAGAAGAATAGGGATGACAATTTATTCCACTTCAAGCATGCAAAGCTTTCTTTTTTGGATCCACCATAGCAATAGCATTGCTTAGGTTGCATCCTATGCATAAGCAGCAAAAGCATCTGGTTCTTTTTATTAAGATTGTTCTCACCCAGTTTCCCTGCTTACATTGTTTACCCCTGATGTGACTATCTGTTCCAAATATATTAAACACATTAATTCAGATTTGGTGGCTGAAGCAGGTGTAATATGTATTTTAGGGAAGGTATTGGATGTATTTCACCGTTGCTTTTCTAAGAATTTTACTTGCTGATGTGCTCTGAGAGTAAAATGCTGTTTTTCGTGTCAGACATGCAGCGTGGCAAGCCAACAAATGTGAGAATCAAGAATGAGTCGATGCCACAAACAAGAATGTGCAATTTTCTTGTTTCATTCCTTCATCTAGTTCTGTTTTATACCAACAGAAAAGGCACGTCTTCTACCTGTGCATGAGTACAGCTTCTGCATTTCTACAGTGCATAGGAAAAGTTTAATCAGGGCTTTCCCTTAAGGGATAGAGGAAGCCATAGTGCTGTCGACTAAATCATCACTTCCCTGAAATAAATCTGCTTTACAGCTCAGCTGAGCAGAAGTCAGGCTCACAGGCAGGTATCTGCAGTCTTATCTTGTGGTACAAAGACCTATGAATGTGTGTAGTAACTATGCACTTTACTGTATAATTTTCCGGTTAATGATGCCTTAAAAGTGTGGAGCAATTGTATTAATTTTTATATGGCAGCATGGTGAGAGTTCAAGAACACTACTTAACCAGTATTGAATTGGTACACTGAGGTTCGTGGGTTTATTAACTTATTATCTCTTGATTTTAGTACAGGGATAAAATAAAAATGAAAGTGTCCTTCTTAGGAAATAAAATAACTACCTCTTCTTAAGAAAAGCAGGAGGAGATACAATTTAGTGTGCTCAGACCTGAGAGATGGAAGTGATGATGGTCCACCAAAACCTATTGCATGAGATGAAGAAGATCTGTAGCCAAATTCTCATGTTATTGTTACTGTAATTGTAATGTAGCATTACATTGCTTTTGTTTCAGGAGAGAGGAAACACGTGCTTTACAATCATTTCATCTATTTTGTTATTTTGATATTATTACAGTCAGCATTATGATTCATACCACTATTTGGCCCTTTGCTTCTAACACATCTCTCTGTCTGATTGCTGAAAGTTGCTTCACTGTAACATGGAACTTCTTAATGGTATCAACAAAGAAATGTTCTTTCCCACATAGTTAAAACATGAATTTACAGCCATTCTTACCCATGGGGCGGGGGAAGGATGTAAGAAGACTACGTTACAGAAAATTGACTTCTGATCTTCATGTAAAGTGAAATCTGTTTCTAATCTCGTTTGAGATAAGAGTTGATAATGACCATCTGCATGAAAATTTTACCCATAGTAATCTATTTAAGAAGAAATCTGCTTCAAAATCTCAGCTTTTTTTTTTTTTTTCCCTTGAATAAAATTTCCTAGTCTGGCATCTTAAGGAAGAGCATCTGCTGCAAAGATGTGTTTTGAAGTCTTATGTTACGACTCTTTACCTCTTTAAAAACCTTAAGTTTTTCCATTGGGCTGCCTCTTAGAGCCACTGAAGTCTCCAGCTGCTGCTGTGAACAAGCTCTGCGCTGAAGACATTTCTGGTTTGGGCTGACTTCATTAAGATTAGGTAAAATCGGACTTCACTCCTTAATATGAATGTCCTTGTTCATCTTTTCCTCTAAAAATAATACTCAGACATTGTGATTTTCTCTCATTAGAGAGAAATGCTCAATATTCTTTCTATTAAAAATAGGCATGTCTCATATTTCAGCCTATTAAAAAGAAATTCATTTACAACAGTCCGAGGGTTAATAATATTTAGAGCGTGCAGCCTGCTCTACAGTTTTTCATCACCTTTGACAACCTGTTTAGAAATCCTGTGTTTGCAAGTTGGAGCCGAGATTTTCAGTATGTCTCAAGGAATATGTTCATTGGGATTTACAAGAAGTTCGTACTTCAGCTATATTCTATCCCCACAGGAACTGTTTTCTCCAACGGACATTCAAATAGTTATCCTTTATTTACATAAATAGTTATGCAAATATTCAAGATTCACATTACATTAAATAATGTGCTTACGTTAATGTAATACATTGACACTAATCTAAATTCAAATGTAAAATGTTAATTTAATGTACTAGAATATTCTCACTGCAGTCATATATTAGGCTAAGGATGCTGTAGGGGCATCAGGGGAACACAGTGCTCCCGAAACTCCTTGACCTGCTTCATTGCAAGAAGGCAGTTACAAGCCCAACAAGGATGTGAGAATACCTCTCACAGCTGTGACAACACAACATATGTTACTACTTCGTGTGAATGTGAGTAGAGATGATTTAAACTCTGCTTTTGGCTGATTATTCTTATGGGGTCTTTTCTTTGCTAATAAAGATGCCATTGGCAAAACCTATTCAGAAAGGACAGAGTGGGTATTCCTGCAGAGACTGCCTGGTAGACTGGGATGCTTCTGGCATACAGGTATTTATAACAGATGTTTCCAATTAACTGTGATAATGCTGAAAAAAAGAATAAATGAACTTTCTCCAGGATCTCCTAGATGAATATTGGTGCAGTGCAGTGCTGCTCAGCCTGGGAGGTTTTAATGTACTGATGCTCGGGGCAGGAGTTGAAAATATCAAAGAGAGAACAAGGCTGGGGTCACCTGAAACAATTTTCTACTCATTCCGAGTGATGCTTGTGCAGTATGGATGAATCATGAATGTATGTTCATGTTGTACAGACCCAGCGATGAATGGAAGATCATTGCTGGTGGTGCTTTGCGTTTGGGCAGAAGGGGGCTAGAGCTACTGGAGAGGGGAAGAACGAGGATGTGGCTGCAGCAAGGTGGCAGCTAAAGGAAAGAATGGGAACACAGGAGAAGGAGTCTGAGGTGGTGGAACACAACTAACAACAAACCTTATTCCTATTGCTCTGTTAACTGAAAGTGCAGAGCAACTCTATGATAGATGGCTACTTCATCTGGAAATGTAACTTTAGCTGCTTGTTTGCATCTCAGGTTTGAGATAACTGCCCTTCACTGAGTTTATCTTCTGGCTGTCTTCTGAAGTTTGGATAGAAAAGAGAGAAAGAGATTAATTTTCTGGACTTGATTAGCCATTTATCACAGAACAAAATTCTTCTGTGTGGATGGGATTGTAGGCAGTGGTGCTTCCCATTTGAAGAAACAGAGATAGGTGAGCCTGCCAAGCTGCTGTTCGTAAGCAGACTTATGTGAGCAGAGATTCTGGTTTTGGCTCACTGTGACTTCTGGTATTTTGTACAGAGAGGATGATGACAGCCATGCTAAGCATCTGTCTTTAAAAGTGATAGGAAAGGAGAATTCATATTTTGTCTTTCCCCTCCCCAGGCAATGAGAAAAGAGAAAAACCGTAATGAAATCCTTTAGAGACCATGAGGAGGGCAGTGAGCTCAGCAAGATGAATTTGGGCACCATTGAAGTATTTACACAAAACCACCTTCGGTGCTGCAATAGCTGACAGCTCCAGAGCTGGGCCACCTCTGTCCCTGTGCTCATCTGTGGTGGAAGGCAGGAGCTGTGCAGCCAGGCTGGGCCAAGGTGTGGGCACGTGGGACCTCATAATGTCTGCATCCCCACCCAGGCTTCAAGGGGAGTGTGACTCCTATCCATCTGTCCCATCTGCCTGCTTTGGTGTGGGAGAGATGGCCTAGTGACACCCTTATAGTTCCCATGAGTTTAATGCAAATGCTGAACAAGAATTTCAGGATTTGGTTAGGTGTGGGGGTTTTATAGGCAGGCTAATGGGATCCTCTATGATGTGCAGTTACATGTTCTGGCAAAGCTTGCTTATTCAAACCAATCTCATCACTGTTTGCTGTACTGTCTGGTGTATTCTGAGATGTACAGACATCCTAGGCTGTGCTTCTTGTGCAGGTGCTGTTCAGAGCAGTGATGCTGTGTGCTGTCTGTCTGTCCATCTGCACTGTCTGCCAGCTCCCATGCACAGGAGTCCTGGGAGGAAAGCAGGACAGAACGTTTATGAACTGATATAAGAATGGAGAAATTGGCGATGTTGTTTTATTTTAGTTTTTACACTTCTTTGGGCAGCTTTTTAATTGACCACAACACAGGTCAAACTCTTATGGTATTGCTACCTTTCATGCCAGTGCCACACGAGGCAATGCATGGCAGGCAGCTTGCTCTGCTTTGTCCTGTGGATGCTTTGGAGAATGCTGCAGACAGCCTTGGTTGTATAAAGAAGTGTTTGGAATAATTAGCCAACCTTTTATGCGTCTTTAGTGTGGATTAAGGTTGTTGATCTTGTTTTTTCCTGCTTTTTAAAATAGTTTCCTCTTTTGAATGATAATCAAAGAGACTAAAAACTGTGAGCTGGTGATATTCTATCCCATTTTACTGAAATGAGTCTTCCAAAATTAAGCTTTCTCAATTCCCTGTGGTTAAATCAAAGTTGATATAGATGGCTTCTCTGCTTTGCTTTGCCTTCCCTTCCTCGCTCTCCTTCTCCCTCTTTCCTTGTATCTGGTAGATCCCCTCTTTTATGAACAAATTCCACAGAGGTCTTCAGTACCCATTCAGTATTTAAACAAGCTTCCAGTAGTTTTTGCAGAGCAGTAGATCTGGTGAAAGACTTGTATGCTTTGTGTTAATACTTAACTATACAGAGATCTTAATTTTTGCATTTTTTTATAAATAATAAATTCATTGAATGAGAACATTTTTATCAGTTATGCGGGGTGTGATGCCACTATCCCTGGCAGCAACACTGGGATAATTCAAACAAGTCTGACAGGATCAGGACTCAGGAATACAAGTTAGCCCTAGGAGACAGGTACCGGCTGCTGATGAGGCAATGATACAGGTATTCTTTTTCTATCATAACTTGTCAACATATGACAGAATGATATCATCCTTTATCTCCCTTTAGCATTTATAATCTTAAATCCTTGACCGATACCTAGATTTATATTTTCTGGTGGCTGTTTTGCCAATTACAACGGTATCGCTTCCATTTCCAAAACCTCTGTCTGCTATAGTCCCCTATAGTCTGGCCAGTTATTTTGATGCACTGTAATCAGATCTGACATTTAAAAATAAATGTATGATTCTCTTGCGCATTTGTGGTTTAGCAATTTCATTTAGATAATCAGATCTTGTCCATATACCCAAATAATGTAGGAGTATTTCTCCTGGTTAGCTATGACAATACTAGATAATGGATTTGCACTATTTTTAAGCAGATCTATAAGGATCTGAATGTTGTGAGTCTGAAAGAGCTTTGACAGGAAATGAAATTAAAAAGTGGAAAATAGGAAAAGTGAGAGGATGCAGAAGAGGATTAAAAAGAAAAAGAAATTTGCTGCTCATTTCTACTGCTAAATACAGTGGTTTGGAATGCCCCCGTAGAGCCAGGCCTAATCACTTGGATACATTTGAAGAGGAGTGGAAAATGAAGTATCAGTGATGCGAAATTTTTCTTCATTTTTAATAAAAATGGGCAAGGTGCAAGGAAAAATAGAAGGCAAGCTGAAGTTGAAGGAAGCTCATTTGTAGCCACCCATGTCCTAATGAGTAGCACTAGGAAATCATCTATACGATGACAGGCTGAATTACTTAAATCTTCATAGGGCCTTGACTTGAATTCTGGAAGAAGGGGCTTGAGACATAGTCCCAAATTAAAATCCAAACAGCCATAAGTTTTCTTGCAGTTTATGTAAGGGATATCTTCACTTGAGTTAGCTGCAAGCCTTTGGTGGCATCTCTGACCATAGATCCAAATGATGTGTGTCAAATAACACAGTTCAATGAGATAGGCAGCTCAGTGTGAATTCCAGCCCTCTTCATCAAGTGCACAGTCTAGAGCATGTGTGTCTTCATCCTCATGGATTTCATCAACAGCAAACTCCAAATTTAGCTAATATTCCTAATCTAGTGGGTAGCAACCCTGCCCATTGCAGGGAAGCTGGAACTAGATCATTTTTAAGGTCCCTTTCAACCCAAACTGTTCTGTGATTCTATTACCTTGAAGGCTAAGGTTTTGTTAGCACCTGCCGCAAGCTAGACACGTCTTTGTTTGAAAGTATGGTGCAACACCAATTTAGAGAAGTAACTTACAATTGTAACTTTTACATCTTTGGACAGAGATGTTCATAATTTGCTCAAGGGCGTTTGCTTTATGATATTATGAAAGAATGAATTTGATATCAGAGTATTAGAATGTCAGTGCCTGGATTTTGGCATTCGTTACTGGAGAGGGGAACTCCTGCTTTGTGCTTTCTTAAAGCTGTATGTTGTAGCCCTCTGTCTCTTAGATGCAGATTTAAGGAGAGTGTGTGCGTTGTAAAAGTCTGCAATCAAATCAGATTTCCATGCCCCTTATTGTCCCAGCAAAAGCATTCAACTTTTTACAGAGAAGTGCTATGAAACTTTCTGGAGTTCCTCAGTGCATTCCTCCACTGAATGACTTGTCACCTAGAGTGCCCTGAGCAATATCTTTGTGCTGTTATCTTTGTGTTCTTCTTGAACATCTTCATGTTTTGGAAGCAAAGTGTGTGTGAGATAAAGATGAGAAGGATTCTGATCTCGTTCTCTGATCTCCAATGGGTGGTATACATCCAAAAATACAAGAAACTAAGGGATCTACACCAATGAAAATGAGGTTTCCTGCAGTTGAAAATAACTGAGAATAATCTGAAGGTATTAATTTTCCATGTGACGCTAAAAAATAATGGCTGGATCTTTACATGTCATAGATATGGTAAAAGAAGACAGTGAATCCTTTAAAAAATTGAAGCCAAAAATGATCGGTATGTTTCCTTACCAACATAAATGCTATGCATTTCTGTCTACATAACTAGATTTATCTGCGCTAAGCACAACAGAAGCCCTTAGCAAACTCTAGAGCTGCAGACAGCTGAATTGGTAGAGGCGGAATGAGGTGGCACAGGCAGTCTGTAGCACTCTCTTCTGCTCCAGGCTCAGCTTTCCAAGAGAAGTAACTGTCATGAAATGTTCTCAGCTGTCTCCATGCCAAAGCACGCCACATCGTACACACTTGGTGATAGGCAGCCTGTTGACGTTGTGTTGTGGTTCCCAAATGTTGCGCAGTGAAGGAGTAAAACGCTATGAGAGCATTACTGATTTGTGTAGACTAGAAACTCAGGAGAAACAGAAAATGCAGGGGAGATAAAGCTGATTTACGAGATATTGCTCTTGATGATGATGGTTGGAGTAATTTAGCTTGCCACTAGCAATAAGCATTTCCTAATGTACTTTAGCATTAGACGCTACATCCTTTACTATTTATTGGATTGTGTTTGTAGGCTGGCCTCCATGCAGTTCTCTGCTTTAGGGCATCTTTTTGACTCTAAACAACTGCCTCAGCACTTTGTTGTAAAAGATACAACTGTATGTGCGTTGTGAGGTTACATACATAGTTCTACAGTGCAGAGAGAGATCTCATCTGAGATCCATCAGCTGTGATACTCACCTGGAATCTAAGTGTGTGTGTTACTCTGAAATGCATACTGGATACTTATGATGTTCTGTCAAAGGTATCTCACTTTGTTTATTGCCACAGTCATCTGGCTCTGCTAGTACAAAGCAATCTTGATCTTCCTTGAGTCCATTTGGCAAGACGCTAAGGCAAATGCTTGATCTTATTAATAGATCAAAGGAAAAGGCTTTTCTTTAGAAGTATTATTAAATCATAAAATTAGAAGAGGTGGTTGCTCATTTACAACTTTCTTTTCTCAGCTGAATTTTGATTACAAGGTGCACCGACTTACTGGGCTGTTAGTATCTACAGGCACCACTGCTCAACTTTCCTGAACAAGGATGCTGGAGTTTCAGCCTCAACAAAATGCTTTCAAACAAATCAAGTTGTTTTTAGGAAATGTTCCAAAAAATTTCCACCTAGAAATGTCTCGTGGTGTAAATTCACATGCAGTGACTTGGAAGTGGCTGGCATACCTGGCATACCTGTGACTGTTCCTCAGGATAGCCCTAGCCAGTTCCCCCTAAGTGTAACAGCAAGGAGCCCATGGAGCTGGTGCTGCAGTGCTGCAAGCTGGTGGCTCTCAGGCTGACCTGGTGGGACCTGCTAAAAGGGCGAGAGGGGCTCAGGAGGGACTGCCAGCAAGGCATCAATTAGCACTAATTGCATGGGAAATCATTGTAATGCTACGATGGTTCATCCGGGAGATGGAATGAGTTGGTGGTTGTGCTGAACCCTGAGGACTGTGTGTCCCTTGCTGTTTGTTCCTAGAAGAAAAACCCGTTGTGTACTTCTGTGATCGTTGGCACTATTTTAGGATCTGAATTATAATTAACGTAAAGAAATGTGCAACTGCCATCACGTACCCTCTAGCTCAGCATGGGAATCTTTGAGTTAAACTGCAAAATCCCAGTTGGTTACAGCAGGGATCATCGCCGGCAGGGCAAGATAACTTCTCATTCTCTGATAGGAAAGACAACAAACTTGAAGTTATGTGAAATGTCTGAAATGCACACACAGCAGCCTGTCTTTTAAGTGGAAATAGATACGGGCGTATCAGTTTAAAAGGTTTGCCTTTTCAAAGTGCTGCCACCTTCCTTTCACACCGACAGCTGCAAACATCTGTGGGACCCGCTGTCTCAGTGTGCAGTCACTTGGTGAGGTGAGGATGTGGCTTTTCCATGGTGAACAGCCTCGCATGCAGAGGGTGACTGGCCTGCCTAGCCTGGAGCTGCAGGGTCACAGAGTCTTGCAGGGATGCAGCACCTCTTGGCTACAAATGGATGTCGGACAGGACTGGTGTTTGGGCTACCAGCCACCAGGTTGCCATCCTGATGGGGCACTGACCTGCTGGGTCACCATGCTGCCAGGTTGCCGTCCTGCCACCTCACTCATTCCTGGGCTCTAAGTGGCAGCCAAGGCTTGGAGTCCCGGGGTAACTCCTCCTCTGCTCGGGATGCTTTGCTCACGCAGCCACCCACGATCCAAACAAAAATGTGCGAGGCGAGGCAGGGAGCCTCCACCTCCCCTCCCGCCACCGGCATGCGCTGACAGCATTGCACTCCTCTCCACACGGCTGGTCCAGAGCACATTGTGTTTTGCCCCTTTTGCTTCTCATTGGACCAAGCAAGAAGAAGAATAAAGGAAAAAAAGGGGGGGAAAGCACACGGCTGTGCATTAGGACGGCTTTGTGGCCGCGTCAGCAGCCAAGCACAGAGGCTGCTTTTTGCAGGGCTGCAGTGCACTGGCAGTGCCAAGGTGAGGTCCGCGCTGTGTGTGCGGAGTTGCAAGGGCACGAGGAGGGGGCTCCTGGGCTGGAAGAGCCGGGCTGCTGACAGCTCCGCTGGCAGGAGGAAGAAGGTAAGGCTTTGTCCCTACAGGAGCACAGTGTGCCTGCTGCTGTTTGCTTATGAGTTACAGCATGTGCAGTATGGCGGGGGGGAGAAGTTTGCAGTCTGCTGGGCTCTGCAGGAGAGCAGCATTAGCACAAGCAGCGTGCTGCATCTGGGGGTGTTTTGGGATCACCATCATCAGTGAGAAAATCTGTCTGCATTCCCGTCACAGAGAGAAAAGACCATTCTGTCTCACACTTTCTTACTTTCTAAGCCTGAAGCTACTATGCATATGCAATATTAAATGGGTTTTGCTAATAGAAATACATTACCATACAGCCATTAGGCAAGGGAGATATTTCTTCCTGTTACCACAGACAGCTCCTCGCCGCTGCAGGTACTGTGGGTGCACGGGCTGTGCCGTGCCGTGGGAAAACATGAATGTTTGTTCTGCACACCTCAGCAGGAAGAGACACGTGGGGGGTTTCGCAGTTGCTTTGGAATAACTGAGAGCATGAAGACTGTGCTAAACCGATTTGGTGCTGTTGTGCTGCTATTTCTCCTGTGTCCTCTCTGCTTCCGTGATATTTTTAGTGGTCTGGGATTTTTTAATTAGTATTGTTTCTCTATTTTTAAAGTGAAGATGCCTCTTGTCTGAGCGACTCTCCAGGCATTGGATTTTTTTTTTTTTGCTGCTATTTGTCTCTTGCAGTTGTTAACTGTATTTCTGGGAGTTTGTATTAGCTGCTTGGGTGAAAGTGAATCATAGAATCATGAAGGTTGGAAAAGACCATAAGATCATCCAGTCCAGCTGTCGGCCCATCCCCACCATGCTCACAAACCATGTCCCTTAGCACCACACATACATGTTTCATGCATACCCCCAGGGATGGCGACTCTACCACCTCCCTGGGCAACCCATTCCAAAGTGAGCACTGCCATGGCTGTAACCACCAGCAGCTGCTGCCCAGGCGAACGCATCTGCAGGAGGGGACATAAGCACTGCATGTCCCTAACACAGCTCTGCGCTTGCAGCACTTTCAGACAGCATGTGAGAGATGGTGTGGGTTTTTGGAACATTTTTCCTAGGGGAAACAGAGAAGGAGAGTGCTGTTGGTGTGCTGAAGGGCTTTGCTCTTTGCAAAAAGTAGAACCAGAATAATTGAATCATAGAATCATTTCAGTTGGAAAGAATCTTTATAGGTCATCTAGTCCAACTCCCCTTCATCGAACAGGGATACCTACAGCTAGATGATGTGCCTAGAGCCTGGTCCAGTCTGGCCTTGAATGTGTCCAGGGATGGGACAGGCACCACCTGTCTGGACAACCTGTTCCTATGCTTCACCACCCTTATTGTAAAAAACGTCCTGTATATCCAATCTAAGCTTCCCCCCTTTTCATTTGGAGACCATTTCCCCTTGTCCTATCACAGCAGACCCTGCAAAAGAGTCTGTCCCCTTCTTTCTTGTAGCCCCCCTGTTTAGACACTTGAAAGGCCACTATATTTCCCAGAGGTGTTTGGTTGCTATTGAGTTGTATGCAGATCAGACCCATTCTCCATACTATAGGCACTTGTATCTGGAAACAAATGTGTACTTGGAGAATTATGGTTCTAAGTGTAATTGGCGTTGGTTGTTTATTAGCATGAATACACTGGCTTAGGCAGGTATAAAGCTTTACTCTCACTGCTGTGTGTAATTAGCAAACAGCTACATCATCTCTTTTGCTGATAGTTGGGAAAATTGGATCAACTATGTCTCCCACACACAGCACTATCCTGCCTAAAGTTTATTTGCTGAGGCTGCATGCCTCAGTTGATACAGCAACAGTTCCAGCCCATTTCCTCCCAAGTACACAGCACTAAGGCAGAGTCCATTTAAAATAGGCAGCTCTTCCTCGCATAGTCAACTTTCATCCACTGTATATGTTCCTGTAAACAAGAAGATGCAGCAGTTTGTGGTGAGCGTGAGCACAGGCACAGTCATGCAGTAACTCCTCATCCTCAGTGTCTCCGGTTTTCAGCAGCCCAGGAGCCTTTGCTCCTTGCCAGACAGCCTGCACGCAGACCTGCTGGGAGGTAAGCAGTGTGCCTGCTGTGGGTTGGGAATTTGAAGCTTTTCCTTCTCATTTTGCATTGCTACTGAGTTCCCATGTGAGGAATTACTTCATCCTGCATCTGTTTTGCTTTTAGAAGGAGAAGTTAACTGTTGGTTGTGTGGATGGTAATGCACCCTACATGACACTGAAGTTCACTGCTGTGCACGCCTTTTCAACCCTGCTAGCCTCAGGCAGCCCCTCCAGGGGTCACGCTGTTGTTGGTACACCTTGTTGTGCATCAGCCACTGCACAGCAGCAGCTGCAGTAGTTTGTTCAGCTTCTAAGTGTTGAATTGAAAGAAGGGAGTCAGGTGTGCCTTCTGACAACGTTGTGCCCTTCCCTGGCCAGCTGTAGCATCACCTTTCCTTCTCAACTCTATACTCACTTCTGCTCCAGGTTTCCTTCTCACTCCAAAAGTGCTGTCCCCCTACTTTCTCTGCTCATTTCGGAGAGAATTCATCTCCCTTTGGTGCCACCGCACACAAGAGCAGCAGGACATTGCAGCCTTGCTTGGTGGTAGCCCACACTCTGGGTGCTCTTTGCTCACACACTTGTGGCCAGACAGCCTCCTTGCCTCCTGTCCCAGCACCTACACACATTGTGATTCAGCCCACCTCATGCACCGAGTGAGCAATAGGGAATCTTTTTGAAGCATGGTGACTAGAGAATGTGTCGCTCTGCTATTTTGGTTCTTAGAAAGCGTGCTTTCATGCAGTGCTAGGCAGATGACACAGCCTGCGTTGATATTACAGAGTCCAGCAGTGATGGCATGGAATAGCTGTGCAGCTTCTTGCCCTAATCTGCTTGTTTAGAAACACCCAGAATATTTATCCTAATCATCTGTTTCTGCTTCAGAGTAGGTACAGGAGGAAATACCACAGACAGCCCTGTCACTGGGAAAGCGCATCATTTGAATGTGCAATGTAAATATTTTAACTAACCAAATGTAAACACTAATTCGCTTTCAGTATGGGAAAAGACTGATGCAGTCAAAAACGAGCTGGCATAAAAGTGACCCTGTATGGAGGAGATACAAAATTGCTTTTGCACATTATGGTAATCAAAATAGAGTGCTTAATGAATTGCTTTGTGTGAAATGAATTACAAATACAAATGTGCCTGACACGAGATGATCGGAAGTTGCTGCTGCATTAACTTGAGAGGGAAGGACTTTGTGATTCATGGGGATGTGAGGTCATGGGAGGCCTGATGTGTGTTACAGGGAGGCTGGAGACTGAAGGAGAGCCTGAACCATAAGTATGGGCTGCCTTTCTCTGGGTCTGCCATTTTCACCATGCCAGTACAGTCAATTCAGAAGTTTCCATAGGTTACAAAGATGGTAGGAGCAACAAAGATAGCAGGCACAGTAAGAAGTGCCTTATTTCATTCACACATTTGTTGTGTGGGTAAATTCAAAGGAAAGCAGAGGATCTGGTCATTTGTTCTGCCTACACTGGGTTCGTAGCTTCTTGAGGATAGGGCTTTAAGGATGGCCGTCCTGTTCACATCACAGAGGTGACTGTAAGCAATTGCAAGATGCTAGCAGTATTGAAGATCGTGCCATGGAGAAACTGAAGGACGGGCAGGAAATGGAGCTACAAATGCTTGGTATTACCTCTTGAATGTGAAGGCTGTAGTGCATCAAATATGCAGTCCTGTGGCCTTTTATCTTTCTCACTGACAAGGTGGTTAACTGATATTTGATAGAAACCAGACGAGGGGTTTGGTTTGACTTCCAGTGCTGAGTAAGGTCCAGAAAAATACTGCTAAAGCAGAGATTACAGAATCCTCCCAGATACCACTCAACTCCATCACGTAGTAAATGTTGAGAAGCAGAGACCCTACACAGTATGACTGTTCCTCAAACTCGTAAGCAGAAGAACTGTCTTGCTCTATGAAGAACATAGTTTTTCTCTATGCTCTAACCAGTGGATTGTGAACACCAGAAGAGGATGAAATGACACAAAGGATTTGACTAGACTTCATCACTCATGCAAAATTGATTAGATACTATTTCTATAGGCACAGATCCATGTATACGTCCAAGCAAGTAAGTTTTTGTTAGCTTTGTTTTCATAGCTGAGGGATATTTATTAGTGAAGTTGATTTTTGCTTATGTTGAAAAGAAAGAAAAGGATAAGATCTATAAACCTGCCTTGTATTTGATGCTACTTTGCTCTAGCAGCTGGAAACTTACATTTGCACATAGGCCTAAGAGTGTCATTCTCTGGGTAAAAAAACTAACTTGATTTTTATCGATCTCCTTGTTAGGGAAGGAGAGATGGAAACAGGTGAAAAAAAACAAAAGGGAAGAGTAGTCCCCCATGGTAAACGCTTGCAGTTGCAGCACAGATAAATCATGCAGTGTGTAGCCTAAGAGTCATACCCTGCCATTGCTACTGCAGGCCAGATGTAGCCAAAGCAGCAAAGCTCTTAAAAGTTATCTGTCTAAATAAAGTAGAAGCCAAACACCTTAAGCCATCGGTGAAGTGAATACGGTAGTCTTATTTTCAGTATAGAGCATTTTTTTGTGTGTGGATGCAGATTGTTTTGTGTAGATGAGAATAACTTTGCCATTACCTTTGAATAAAATTCCTGTTGCTGGCAAATCAATCATTTTATGCAATAACCTCTTCTGGCTATTCTCTCGAATGCAGATCATCCAAATGTTCTTTACCTCCCAGACAGATGGATCAATTTTCACAGGAAAAAGTAAATACATTCAGAAGAAAGTGCTCCTTTTTTCCCCATTGGGAATGGAAAGCTCATAAACTCAGACATTTTTGTTACAAAAAGAGAGGAAGAAAGGAAGGGAGAAAGAAAGAAAGAAGGAAAACGTGCTCATTTAAGCACGAGAGAAAAGGTGGCAACAGATTAGTTTGTTGTAGAGAGTTCGTGGCATTGCGCTTTTGGAAGAAAGTGGCACTATCTGAAGAAGGACTTTAGATCATTGAAGAGAGAGAGAATTCAAGAAGAGGGAGCAAAAGTGCAGCTGAAAAAATCTTTGGAATGACGTTGTAAACTTCAGGGAGAAAGGGAATTAGATAAAAGAATCTGTGAGAATGGAAATAGGAATGTGAAAGGGAACAGATTGTGCTGGTGAGATCTTTTGGCCTGCGTTTAAGAAGAATTCAGAATATGATCTGCATTCTGTGTCTTTGTTTGGGAAGGGGGAAGGGACCTTTCTCCATTTATGGTAAAGTGGACTAATACTGGCTGTTCAAACAGTTTAAAATCTGCTTCAAACTGATTATTTATTGCAACAGTAAAGTATCATAGTCAGGAGAAAGAGAGGAGCTGGAATCAGTCCTCAAAAGTGCATGGAAGTGTAATTTATGTCCCCCTCTCAAACCAGAAAGTCTGAGGTAGAAGAGCACCACGTTCATCCAGTGCATCTCACTCACTCAGACAGGAGATGTTTTCAGGAAGCCTTTCTAGGTATAGCTGTAAATCTCAAGGTTCGAGCCTGCAAGGGGAGTTTGGATGCCCCCATGAAAACCAGGGCTGAATGAGGTGCATATTTGGAGTCTGAAGGTGCCACTTGAGGCTAGCTCTCAGGCACATGAAGACCATGGCATCCCAGGTATTCCTGGCACACACCTGGAGCTGTCTTGTGCGTGGCAGCATTTCTGCAGCAGCTGGCTGGGCTGTGTGGCAGCTCCTGTGCCCGCAGCTGCTTCAGAAGCCACTTTTTGACTATGGTACTGAGCAGTCTCCAGCCTTTGCCTGCTGTGCCATTTCTGTGGATCACCAGGTCTTCAAATCTGCACGTGACCAGGTGAACAGCAATAACTTTCAGTGCTAGGTAACTGTGAGATGAATTTATACATATGCTGCCATAGGTTGTCAGTAGCTATAGATAAGCCTCAGTCCTCAGGCTAAATTAGTTTCTTAGCTCTGCTCTTGCGGTGCAGCCAATTCCATTTCAGGGTATGTCAATTAAGTAGAATATGCTCTAATAATATTTTACATTTACACAGCACATCTCATCCCATAGTACTTTATAAATCACGTATTTTCAATATTGATGACCTTTTGCAGTCCCTTGAGTGCAGAAGAGCAACCATTTTACAACAGCAATGCAAACAATAGGAATTGTTTTTTCTCTGTAGTTCTAGAGTGACACGTTAATTATAGAATAAATTATTTGTTCTGTAAGCTGCAGCTCCAGTTTTGAAGGTTTTCATTCTTTACTGTGAGGGTGGTGAGGCACAGGAACATCTGCACCATTAATGTTCCTTGCCATCAGTGCCCCTTGCCATCAGTGTTCAAAGGGTCAAAGCTTGCTGAGATTGGTACATGTCTGTCCCTGTGGCTCTAGAGCTGTGGGGGCTGGCAGAGGCCCTTTGAGAGAGTGCTGAGGTCCTTATTCTGCTGGAGCATCCTTCCAGGGATGTACCATTGCTCAGCTTGTATGCAGGACTCCCTGGGTAAAAGCACTTTTCCTCTATTGACTTTAAGAAAAAGCTCCAGTGGGACTGCTTTTCTTATTGTTAAAGAAGTCAAAAGGTAGATGCGCAACCTGTCATGTCACAGTATTTGCCAAACCTGCAGTTCTGGAGGTGAATTTGGGCCTTATTTAATCCGTTGTTTTAAACAGGAAAATAGCAACATTTCTGTTTTAGTTGTTCAGTTCAACAGATGGATTTCAAAACCACATTTAACGTGAATACCATGGATGGTAACTCAGTTAATAGTACATTACAAGAATCTTTAGGTTTTCAGTGTATTGTTTTGTCATTTATCTCTTTTTGTGGCTTGTCTGGGTTTAATGCAGTTTATCCCATTTAGGAGCATTACTGAGACAAACTCCATTAAAGCAGGCATTATAGTCTCTGTTTTGATTAGCACTCAAGGCCACTGGAAAATGATCCTTAAAAAGAAATCCATGTTTCTTGTGGTCATTAGCACTGTGATCACCACCAACTCTTATGCAGTTTAAGTCTGGGTTGTCTTTTTTTCTTTAACTTTAAATCCCAGAACTGACTGCAAATGCCTTTGCTGAGGTCTGTGACATTTGAACTGGAACATTTATCTCAGAAACAACAGTTTGTACACTTTCAATGCTAATACTTGTAAGAAATCGGATCTTCGTATGTAAGTCTTGTGGCTAAACACTTATCATTACTAGCTAGTGTTTTGCAAAGCTACCTTAGTGGGGCTATTTTACTTCATTTTACTTCATGGTGAGGCTTTGCAGGCATCCAGGTACACACATATTCTGCTCTGACAACTCCCTGACTAAAAAAAGAAGTTTGCGCTATTTGTACCAATCTAGCAAGTAGGACCATTTCAGTCCCAGGCTGGTATGGGCAATTAAAATAATTTCCTCACATCATGTTTTAAAGTACTGACATGTAATTCTAGGACTGAGCCTCTCAGCACCTCTTCCCAACACTTTTCTGCACTCAAAGGATGAGCAGCTGCTATTAAATGCTAATGCTTTTCAAGGGTGAATGGCCGTTTTAGGATGTGTTATTAACTCTGTGCAGATGGGTGCATTTTCCAACCTATTGCACAGGGCTGATGTCACTTGCTGTTTTCTTTACAGGTTTTAGTATTGTTAAGCAAAAAGAAAAACAGCAGTGAGAAAGCCAATGAGTCTGAAGTGTCTTCTTGGTCTTGGTGGGAATCCACAATTAAATGCTCCAGCCATAGGAAACAGACCTCAAACCTTACAGGTGCGTGGAGTTATCTGTCGGGACAGAAGGCTGCCCAGGACAATTTATCAGCTCATTTTACCAGTATTGCAGATTTTATGCTCTGTAGATGAATACTGATGTGCCTAAAAGGAGGTACTTAGCCTGGTCTTCGTCTTTTATTCTTAAAGACCAAAGTAGCCCTGTCTTTTCATTGACTTGCTAGCTGCAGTGTGAGAACTCAACTGTGACCTGAGGTCCTTTGAGCCACTCGTCAAAGCCTCAGAGCAGGCTGAATGCTTACTTTCACAGGCTTCCTTCTATATAGAGATAAAAATTGCTGGGTTTTTTGGTTTTTTTTGTGTTTTGTGTTGTTTTTTTTTTTCACTCTCTAAGTCCTCCAGAGGTGAAAGATGGCACAAAAGATTATACCATGAGGAGCTTCAGCAGAGATGTGTCTTGGCCTATCTCCCTACCCATATTACCACTGATGGGCTGTATCCATACTCCCCTGCCCCTTTTCCAGCCTTCAGTGGCCCTGGCCGTAGAACAACCATGGAGCAATCTAGCTCAGGAACCTTTTCTGTTTCAAAGATGCATTCTGGGCCTAGCCTTGGCCTACAGTGAGTCATCTCGCATGCTTCTGAGGTGGCATGAGCCAAGTGACAGTGGGCAGCAGGGACTGGTGGCCTGGAATGCTTTATTTCAGTGACACAATCAGTCAATCAGTTAGCTATTCAAGTTTTAAAAGGAAAGGAGCTGAATGTCATAGAAAATAATATTTTTTATTTCACTGTTTCTGCATTCTTTCTACCAAGAAAAAATAACTGAGTAAAGAAGCTCTTGTCTGCCCTTTTATCATAATGTGTCCTGAGTCACTTTATCTTCTTTGATTTGGGAGTTTCTTGATGAATTCTGCTCAACAGGGCTCCCAGTCCTGCTCTACTCGTGCCATTTGTTTTGTCTGGCCTTGCACAGAGTAGATAATTAACACCATAGTTAAAATACCATCGAGTTCATGCTCTTTTCCAGTACTTACTCATTAAGAATGAGCTTCAGAGTGGAATAACACTGAACTTAGTACTCAACCAGGCTCCACATTAATTTGCTTTTTACTGTTGTTATTTTTATCCAGGTAGTTGCCGCAGATAAGCTAAAAGGCATCTCACAATGCCTAAACAACAAAAGATAACCAGATCACTAGAAGATCTTATCATAATTAAATCCGTTTTAAAGTATTTTCATCCTCATTTGTGAATTCGTGATAAACCAGAATAAATTCCTTCAGTTCATGATTTCTCCTTATTTAATTAATTTATATGCCATTTTAACTATGAATGAGGCATTACAAAACCACAGGGACGCAATCTTTGCCCTAAAGAGATTGTAGCTGAAATTAGACACAACATATAACGCATGGCTTTAACAGACAAAGCAGGATTACACCAAACAAAAATGATTTAAATTGTGTATAATTGTTTACATTATATGCTTGCGATAATGCTGTTATTTGGAAAAGACCTGTTTATCACCCCTCAACATGGTGTTTATTAACAAAGCTCTGGAATTAAGTCATCATTGGACTTTGGTGCTTTAAACCAGAAAACCTTAGATGCTACTAATTAATTATTCCTTTCATAAGGGCAATTATAACAAAGAGCTGGATTTGAGTCTTTAGTGACATACTTGACTTTGTAGGCCTCCAGGGATCTTCCCTCCGTTTTTAGCCTCTTCTTCTAGGCTACTGATGTCAACTTTACCTTCAGTGTTTTACTACACAATGAAGGTAAGGCCTCTTGGAGGCTCCAACAGAACTCCATGCTTTCTTTACCCTCTATTGTGGGTGCGCAGTAGAAAGAATCATAGAATCAGAGGATGGTTTGGGTTGGAAATATCTTGAATATCCTGTGGTCTAAGGGCAGGGTTGGCACCCACTGGATTAGGCTGCCCATCCAGCCTGGCCTTGAATGCCTCCAGGGATGGGGCACCCACATCTTCTCTGGATGACCTGTTCCAGTGCCTCAGCATCCTCATGTTAAATAATTTCTTCCTAATATCTAATGCAAACCTACCCTCTTTTAGTTTAAAATTGTTACCCCTTGTCCTATTACTATGCATAAAGAGTCCTCCATCTTTCCTGTAGGCCTCTTTTTCTTCTCCAGGCTGAACAAACACAACTCCCTCAGCCTTTCTTCATAGGAGAGGTGCTCCAGCCCTCTGATTATTTTCACGGCCTCCTATGGACTCGCATTAACAGCTTCATGTTCTTCTTGTGCTGCGAGTCTGAGAGTTGAATGCAGTACTCCAGATGGGGCTTCACAACGCGGACAGTCACCTCCCTTGTAATACTGGCCACCTTCTGTTGAGGCAGCCCAAGATACAGTCGGCCTTCTGGGCTGCAGATGTGCACTGCTGACTCATGGCCAGCTTTTTGTCCACCAGAACCCCAAAGTCCTTCTCCTCTGAGCTTCTCTCAGTCTGTTCTCCACCTAACCTGTATTTGTGAGTGGGATTGCCCCCCTCTAGGTGCCATACTTGGCCTTGCTGAACTTCAACAAGAATTCACTGAATTTTAAATAAAGGACTGCCTTACTCCACACTTGGAGAGCTCTTTTTCTAGTATTTAGTGTAAAGTATCCATGTTATGCTTTGTTTCTGGGGTAAGCCCTCCTTGTGCACTACATCATTGTTTGAGTGTTCCTCAAGCAGAACAGGTGACCATCCTGAATATACTTAGATCAAATCCTCAAGTCCGGTTTGCACATTTGAGTAACTGGTAACTTTGGATGTTTAAGTGAGGTTTGGTCCGTTTCCAGATCTCATCCAGTCCTCAGAGCAGAGGAACAGATCAGACCATCAGAGGTCAGAGCAGCGTGGTCTGAGCAAGAGGCATCGGACTGGAAACCTCCCTTCCTGCTCAGCCCCTCCTGCAGGAAAGGCTCTTTTTTTCCCCCAGTAAATTGCTGAGATACAAAAAAAAAAGTTAGTGTATCCCACAGGCTTTTTGTGTGGCTAATTAGTCAATATTTACACAGCTCTGTGAAAATGCTTTACAAGTGCCAATTATGAATTATAATTATCTTGCAAAGATGACTGGGAGTCCACATTGGCATGTTGAGTCAGGCCATGGGAGTAAACCTTTCAAATAATGTCTCTTATTTAAATGCCTTACCTATTCCTTATCTCTTTTTTTAAAAGGATGATGAGAAGCATTAGTTTACCCTCAGGAAAGATCAGGTCTGACTGTTTTTAATAATGAGTTGTGTACTTAGTCGCAGTAGGTAAATTTACAAACCGAGCAGGACACACTCAGAGATCGATTCTGTCTGTTCAGCAGATGGTTTTACACCATAGGCATCAGGATGAGCCTGCTGAGACTTTAAAACAAACATTTGTAAGTAACATTGCCATAAGGCTGTTAATATAGTGGCAATTCCTATTTTAAACTCTGCGGAGCTACTGCTTTATTTATACCCTATCTATTTACTGAAGTATAATAGATTTAGTCTGAAAAGATAGTAAATCTCAGCAGACTCGTACTGAAGGCTGACATTTAAATGTCAGCTGACTTTAACAAGATAGTAACTAATGCTTAGCACTAACCATGGGGTACCTGGATATATTTTCATAGTGGCACACCAGTAATAAAGGCAAAGGGAGATCAGCCTAAACAAAGCAATACATGGCACTTTACATTATACTGTGAAATTCTGTTGCAGCAAGAATATTTTGTGTATTTTTTTTTTCTAACGTCTCAGTATTTTCTTGTACCTACATTATTATTCTTTTCTGGTCTCACTAACTGGGTAACAAGAGGCTTTATTATTTATTTTACCTACATGTAACTTAATAGGGCAAATAGTTGCTTCTATTGCAGTTCTCATATTTTAGCATGTAGAAATATGCATATGTTAATAGTGCATTAACTAAAAAGAAACCTAGAGTTGCAGGTAATTCCACAGAGGGGACCACATTCTGCTTTCAGTATGACAGCAATTGAGTACAGAGTGGGGCCAGAAGTTCCCTGCGTACCTATCTCTTCACAGTAAGATAAAATTTTAATGGGGAAAATGTACAGGGAAATGAATATTTTGTTTTAAAAGGCTCGTAAAGGGAAAAGAACGTGGTTTTGGATCAGAGTCTTTAGACAGTTTGTTAGTTTTATGCTTACACGTGGCTTCTGTAGCTGCATGGGGATGTTGAACACCATGTTGGTATGGGCACACACACTGATGCTCCGCAGAAGGATGTTAAATATTCATGTGATAGCCAGATTCATGTGGTTTTGTCTGCTTTTCCTCTACCTGTAGTCCTAAGCACCATCAGATAATTAAACATTGTAGGCTCTGTGGTACTGAGTCTTTGGAAAGTCTGGTCATTCACTTCTGTGATGCCAACTGGAAAGGAGTGTGATGTTCTGCCATTGTTCTGCTTGCAGAAAATGGGGCTTTTTTGATACTGGTCCAAAATGTTTCATCCCTACTTAAATCCTTAAGGCTTTCAATAAGGATTTGGTGGTAATAGCATTCAGCCCTTGCGTAGGCAATGATTTTAGAGGAAGATCTGTGTAGCACTTATGCATACCATTACTGATATGGGATTTAACTGCACATTAAGAGTCTTGGTTTTTGGGAAGTACCTGCAGGCATCCTCCAGCCCCATTACAGTCATTGGAGGTGAAGGCCTCCATCAACTGGTCTGAAATTGCTTTTTGGGAAGCAAGAGTCTGTAGGTCCTGTGCCCTGTCTGCCAGCCAGGCCTGGGTGCTGTGGGTGTCCTGAGGATGTCTCAGTCACACCTGATACCTCTGTGTGTGCCACAAGTTGCTGCAGGCAGCACAGGCTATGGGGCATTTCAGGCCATCCCAAGGTGGGTCTCTGGGGGCAGGTTTTATCTACCCGAAGACCTAAAGCCAAGGTGCTGGGAGCCCTTTGTGTCACTGGGCCTCTGGCTGCTGTGCCAGCAGGGCACAGATCTGCCATTCCTTTATCAAGTTGTCTGTCCCCACTGACATCTCTGCCAAGCTGCATCACAGAGCTGCCTCAGGAAATCTGGTGTCCCTGGGGCTCCATTGCTGGGCAGCACCAGTGCACCGAGAGAAATCGGCGTCCTGAAGTGGGTCACACGGCTGTCTTTCCCAGACAGCAGTGGGCACTCCATGGTAACTGGCTTGCTTCCTCCTCCCATTGGGCAGACCTTTGCATTTTTACTTATCATTTTGCCTTTCCCTTGCCTTCGCTTCACCAGCCTTTGCCAGCAGTGCTGTCTTTGCCTGTTAGCATTTGTGTACCAGCTGCTCTGCTTTTGCTTTTTTTCCTTTCTTTTTTTTTTCTTTTTTCTTTTTTGGCAGCTCTCATGCAGATTTTTCTGTGTGGCCTCTTGCTTTTTTTTCATGCTTGCTTTTTTATCCCCAAACATTTTTGGTACTCATCAGCATTTTATCTGTCTGAATGCACTGGGGAAGGATAGGAGCCATGATTTATTTGGGTCAGTGCTTGCCATTGTGTAGCAATTCCAAAACGGGGGATTTTGCTAAGAATAAAGACTCCCTCACTGGTCTGGATTCTCATTCTTGCCCACATAAAATCTATTAGCTCCCTTCTGCTATTTTTAGGCTTGTGAAACTGGGATAAAGTGTGTGATGAGATTCTCTTGTTTTTGCTTTCTTTAGACCAAATGTAGGCTTGTGTTTCTCTTGTTGGTTGAATAACCCGTTGGAACAGAAAGGCACGTAGTTCATCAGCTGCTCCAAACTCAGCTCTCTGGTCGTGTCTTACTGAAACTCAGAAAGAATTGTCTGAAAGGATACCACGGCTGTTTTTCTGAAGGTAGCACATCAAGTAGACACTGCATCTAAGAAAATGATGACCTCTGCTCTGCAGGCAGTTACCCGGCTGGTCAGCACAGGCAAGAAAGCCTTTCAACAGAAGCAAAAACCAACTTACTGTTGCTGCCATCAATTTAACCTGTACGCATTTCAGTTCTCAGTAACTAGCGGTCACCCTCTTGATTTGTGGATGTTTTCTTTAGAAAGCTGCCCCATTAAACTGTTTTCCATCTGCAGAATCTGATTACTTTAAAATAAAACTGTCTCCCTGAGCAGTGGAAGAGAATGAAAAGAGGTTTGTTCATCATTAGTGTTGGGTTATCTCTTAAAATAAGCCATGTTCGGGAGGGCGTTACATCAGGCCTGAGCCTGGCAAGTGATTCAGAACATAAAGATAAAGCAGATGAAACACTGCTTGGTGAAGAAAAATCAGACCCGAACAGAGTGCTCTGAAAGTGATGTAATGGTGAACGGTGAAAGATAACTAGCTGCTGAAACTGGGGAGTTTATTCTAGCAGTGTATGGTCTTGAGCTGATTTCTCATTATCACGGGTATGTTTGTGTCTTGTGAGTTACTTGATGCTATTTGTCACATTTTAGGCGAGCTGTCCTATTATTCCCTCTCAGTCTTCTCTTTATGAGAGAGTGTCTTCATGTATTTCTTGTTGTCTGCCCTTTTGTTTCTGATATGCCCTGCCTTTTCCCACCACTCGAGTATCCAAATGTGAACGGGTCACAAGCAAAGCGATCAGCGATTGGTATCAGTACTGGTAATTCTCTAAGGTCTTCATGCCACTGTGTTTGATTGTTATATTAATATAGAAAGATATCTGGGGAGGGGGGGTGTAAAAACAAACATGGTGAGAAATACTCAGCTAGCTGTGGGGTAGCTGTGCCCTGCTGGATGTAAGCACTGAGCCCTCTGGATGGGTGGAGGATGTTGGTGGCTCATGGAGCCGTGCTGAAGACGGATGGAGCTGCGGCAGCAGCAGCTGGGCCTGCAGGTGGGAGGAGGAGCGAGGCACTGCGGGGACAGGAGGGCTGGGCAGGTGAATTTACCCGAGGGAGGCAAAATGACAGAGGTGGGGCCTTCCTCGTGGTGTCAGAGCGGAAGCAGCAGCTGTTATGTGGTGTGTGTCCATGCGGTGGTCACATCTGCACAGCCAACAGGCCCTTTAAGTAGGAGGTGGTTACAGCTGACTGGCTGTGCACAGCTTTCAAGCTCGCCGTCTGCTTTTCCCCTTGTATATCACCACTGTAAGACTCCTCTTCTTACCAGATCTGTGTGCACTTTCTTTCTTCTCTCCGGAGAACAGTTATCCTGCATCTGATCTCAGTTTTCATCAAATTCCTGTCTTATTCTTTGCCTTCAAAGGCTTAACAAGATGGATTTCTGTGGGGAAAAAAAGTAATGACTGGGTCAGCACAAAACCAAAAAATGAAGGAAGAAAAGGCCGACTGGTTATCGATTGTGGGAAGCAGCGTGATGCTCTGCATGTCTCACCTACCAGCAATTGCTGTCTGTCATAATGCTTTGTCAGTTCTTCATTCAGAGCGGTAGGAAAACTTTGCAGCAGGGCTGTTGTATTTATATGCAGTGGGTCTGCCTGCTGGAGTTGTGCTAACGATAGCAGCAGGGCAAAGCAGGGAGGCAGGGCAGGTCTCACAGCATCAATACATATGCTGCTGAAAAAATTGATGCTGACGGGCAGCAAAATGAGCAAGCGGGAGCAAAGGGAACAAAATATATAAATATATATATTTTTAGTCAGTTGATTGTGAATGAACAAGTTCACGTTTACAAGCTGAAGGCCCAATTCTGTCTTCCCATTGTTGCTTAGAAGCAAAGAGGTAGGGTTTTTATTAGGCATTATGATTATTCTTGTCGAGGAAACGCTCTGTTTATTCCAAGCTCAGGTTGCAAAGTGGTAGTTAGTACAAGATATTTAGACTAGGGATTTTCCTTGCAATGATACCAGAAGATACTTCGTTCACAAAGCCCATTTCCCTTCAGAGGTGTTTTCCTGCCAACACTCTTCAGCTTAAGTATCTCCATCAAATATCCAGAAGTCAGGAGAAAAAGCCCAGGAAAGTGACGGGCAACTGGCTTTGCAGGATATATACATGCAATATTCATACATAGCTCTGTGGAGAGTTTCTTCTCTACAGCGCATGAACCAAACATCTTAATTAAACCTCGAAGGAGAAGACCTGTTTGTCATTAGCTGTGAAGACGTTCAGAATTGCATTAGTTGCAGTTCATTAGATCTTATAATCATATTTGCTGCGGAGGAGGGAGTGAGAGGTTTGGGTGTGCGTGGAGGGAGCCCTGCTCATAGATCATTCCCACAGGACCACAGATTAGCTTTTACTGCCTCAGTCCATTGGGATCAAGGCCAGAGCTTTATGTTTCCCTCTTCACAGCAGGAAAGCAGCAGATAAAATGCCAGGAAGCCATTGTGGGGGCAAGAAGGGGTTGGATTGGTTTTGCCTTGCTACCTCCTCAGCAGGGAGGTGATGCTGCAGGATGCATGGGAATTTGCCTTTTGCATTGCCGTCTTTTTCCCTGGTCACCACTTCCAGCTGGAGCAGCAGAGTGACATCGTTGTGCTCTTCTTGGAGAGAAATAGCAATTAAAGGGAAGATCAGTCTGCTCACACCATGCAAACACTCAGTCATGGTTTCCATTTGGACGTGTCAGCCAAGCAAGTAAACTCAAATGAGTGTGTCTGAATACAGGAATTCAAACTGCTAACTGTGGTACATCACAGAACATTAGTCTCTCCTGCTCCTCTTTGTACATACCTCCTAATTCCAGCTGTCCAAGAGCTTGTAGTCTGGTCTGTAAAGAGGACACTGAGTCTGATCAGGACTGAAGGTATTGTCTCTCTGCAAACAGAAGTTAGTCCCTGCCAACTGCACACAGCATGTAGGCAATCAGTGTAGACTATTTTCTAGTGACTGAAGCTAAGTAAGACAACAGCTCTCCTCAAGGACCACCAAGTTGTGTTTCCAACATGGAGGAGCTCCTCTCAGTTCTCTTCTCTCCCAAAGGTCTTTTCAACAGCTACTGAAGCCTTCTCTGTCTTGGACTCCTTTCATGAGAAATTACTTATATGGAGATGTGCTGCATTGTCTTTATCTGGATAGAGCAGAAATGCTTCAGGATCTGCAGTGATGCAGAAGGCTTTGCATGTGTGCATATGTGATTTTTTTTCTTTTAAGATGGCGTTTTTAATGAAACACAAATGCAAAGTGGAAAAATCGCTTTCCTGAATGGAGTGAGTAACAAGAAATTTGAGCCTGAAGGAAATCTTGGCATTTTAGCATGACAGTGTGAACGCTTTCTTTTAATTAGCTAAATCACTGACTGCTGCTTCTCTTGTTGCAGGATATGACAAGGCTCCATTCTCACTAAATCCTCCTTCTCTGAGATTATTTAATGTCAAATATAACAAGTCCTTCTGATTTAATTTATCCTTTACCTCTGAGGACCCTCCCTCGTCTTCCTTCCTTTCATCTTCTGTATCTAGAAACTACACACATATTTGTTGGCATTCAGGAATCTGGGCTTATTAGTTTTGAAACTCTTTTGCTTTGGTTTTTCAGAACTGGAACGATTATGATGTGCTTCATTTTAGATGGACCTCAGTTAAGATACATTAAAAGCTCTGTTACAAGGCATTTTTAAATCTCTCAGCTAACACAATCTCAGCACTTAAGCACTGCCGCTGTAGAAGCGAAGTATCTAGTCAGTGGCAGTCACCTGGTGTTCTCCTGTGATGAGCACAGAGGTGAGACCTCTCAGCTGGGATCATTTGGATAGTGTCTGTGTGAGCAGCGGCCTATTTTTAGAGTCATAAACGTACAGAAGTTCTATAGTCTTCTCTAGCACCATTTCATCTCAGACAATCAGAACATTGTGTTTTGCTGCTGCCTATTTTGCAAGCTTTGAAAGTTCAGGGTCTTTTGGAAGTCGGAGGTAGCCTATGGAAAAGTACTATCTATCCACTGTGTTTTGCAGGCCCAATTCAGACATCAGTTTGAAAATGAATGAGATTGCCATGGATTGTAGAGGTCTTTTAGGTCAGATTGTAGAGGCAGTTTCTGTGTGTGTGGCTGCTTTCCGGGTTAGGGGGAATTCCTTTATTTCTGTGGTTATTACCTGAGTTTGACCGGACCACTTTATGTAGAACATTATTGCACCGCAAAAGCTAAAAGGGAGCTTGGCATGGTAGAATTATAACCAGCAAAGGGCAGTTGTAAGCAGGCTGTGTTTAGTATGAAATGGCATCTAGTTCCAGGAAAAGCACAGCTATCAGGAATATTAGTGTCAAAGCTGGAAAACACTTCACAAAGACAGCTTTCATTTCTGTATGCTATAAAGTATGCAGTAATCGTGGTCTAATTACCTCACTGCAGCCAGAAAGCAATATGGGATATTGAGGGGGTGTGGGAAAGAGAATAATAGGCTACAATTAAGCTGTAATCTTTGGCATGGTCACTCATCAGATAAAGCTTTTCAGCTGTAGCGTTCAAGACAGTCATTACTTGGCTGCTGAAGCCTGGGGAAAATATGTGGTGGAGTTCCTGCGAGCTGTTTCACAGAGGCTTCATTATCAGTTTATCCTCTGGCAGCTGCCCAGGCCCCGCTGATGCTCTGTGCTGGGAAGCTCTGTCCTCAGCGCTGCCCCGGCCCCTGCCCGTGCTGGGGTTCTTACCTCAGTGACACGCAGTGACGTGGTCACCCATCCTGGCATGAATCTGTGAGCTCTGAGCTGCTGGTTTTAAAAATGCTTTTGCATAGAACATGACTTCTAGAGCAAGGTGCCTTCAGGAGGATTTGGGGATGTGGCAAAGTAAACATGCTGGCTGTGGGACAGTTTGGATGCCTAATTATGTACATTTATTAACCCTTGGATGTGGGCTGTGCTTTGCTGGGACACAGTCATGTTCACGTGTAATTGTGCTCTCCCTGCTTTGGAAATCCAGTTTTACAGTCTGCTGGAAAACCTTGCTGGGGACATCTCTTATTTTCTAAAATCCTCCGCTGTTTTAATAGAAAAGATTCTGCATCCTTGAAGCAAACTCTTCCATTCACAGACTTAATTGTTCATATAGCCTTCTTGATTTTTTCCTGCTTTCCAAAGCGTCTTTCTGAGTATGCCTACAGTGCGGGGTTATGTGCAGTGTGGAACTCTGGAGCATAGGGAGGGTCGAAAAAAGGTAGCTGCAGAGGAGAGGAGGGCTGTGACAGAGTGAGTGCAAGGAAAGCCAGGCGGAGGGAATCAAGGAGGCAAAGCGTGATGTTGTTTGGGATGAGCTGTAGTACAGCAGAAGTGCAAGTGGCAGAAGTGTGATTTTATGATGGTCTGTGCTTGGATGCTGTGGAATCGGAAGGTGCACAGAAAGAGTATGGACCCAAAGATGGCTCTGAGTTTGCGAATTGCTTAAATTCCATTAGGAGCAGAGAATAAAGCACAGAAGCAGAAATCAGCTCAACTTGGAAGATGTGGACCTTGCGGTAACAAGGTCTGACACAGGAAGATTGAGCAGCACAGAGCAGCAGTACGAGTTGCAGTGTGCATCAGCTTTATGAAGGCAAAGGCCTTCTCTATTTTTTTCTTAATCATAGAATCCTTTAAGTTGGAATGGACCCTTAGAGGTCATCAACTCCTCTGCAATGAACAGGGACACCTACAGCTCAGTAAGTTTGCTTGGAGCCCCGTTCAGCCTGGCCTTGGATGTTTCCAAGGATGGGACATCCACCACCTCTCTGGGCAACCTGTTCCAGTGTCTCACTGATTAGATTGTTTCAGAGAGACTTGGATTCTCTACAGGGAGTCTTAAGATTTAAAAGGGGTTAAAAGTGGTCAGTAGTTTGGGACTGCTCGGTTTTGTGTTAGATCTGTTATTTCAGTATAGGGCGTGCACAGATCTTTTGATAAGCCAGCTGTGATTTCTGTAAATACAGATATGGGCGGGAGGGATTAGATCAGGCCCTCATCAGTCTGCTGTTTTGCAGAGCAGAAATACGAGCTATTTGAAGGCTCACAGCACACACAACCTCAGCAAGGCTTGTCTGACAGCCTACAGCAGCATACTCCATGTCAGTAATTCCTTCCAGCATTGGGGCTTTCAGGACCAGCCAGTAATTATGTGCACAGCTGGTCTGCTGTAGCAGTTCTTGACTGCCTGCAATAAGACGTGTCTTTTTGTCTTCAACTGTTCCCATTACATGGGTGCTGCTGAGCCAACTAGCTCAAAAAGCAACTGTACTAGAACAGCATTAATCAGTCAAGGGAAAGGATTTGTCCTGATTTTGCGCACGCCAGCCCCAAAGTGAAATGCAGTAGGCAGACATGGGTAAAGGTGATCTTGGTCTTTGTGTTTGCGGAGTTCAGTGCTGGCTCCAGATATAATCAGCTAGATGCTGGAACACAGCAAGACACAGACAGAAAAATTAACACCATCCAGTCTTACAAGTTTCCTACCGTGTGTTTGGAGAAGGCTCACAGCCTTCATCCTGGTATCACAGCGCTGTAAAGAGAGGTTCTGCCAGCAGCACCTCAGTGCAGACAGCAGTCCTGTCACATGCTGTCTCCAGCAGCATTTAATGGTGTGCAATTGCTCTTAGGTACCCAACTTAAAACAAGGATAATGATTTTGTGTGTTTATTGCTATCTTAGCATTGCCTTTGTCAAGTATAACAGAGGGGGTTGCCTCAGGCAGCAAACAGAAGTAAGAACTTGAGGAGAGGGATGGGAGCTGGAAGCTGATGAAAGGAACTCGGCTGGGTCAAAGCTGGGAACAACCTGTGGTGAAGGAGCACCAAAAGGAGAGGAGGAGTTCTAGCACAAGGGACTGAGGTTAAAAAGGACCCACTTTCATCAGATTCTTGGTCTGAGATAAAAGCAATCTGCTTTAAATGCATTAAGGCAGCCAGAGCCATTCTTTTGGCTGCAGTCAAATGGCTCTTTCCCAAGCACAGCTCATGAGCTATCTCAGGCCAGGGGCCACTCCTGGTGAACAGCCGGGATGCAAACACCATTTCATGGAGAGGTTTAACCTAGACTGTGCCATGCCAATTGGCTCCAATATAAGACAGTTATCCCAGATATGTTAAATTCACTGCTGTGTACCTAACCTTGAGCACAAC
Organism: Excalfactoria chinensis; assembly: GCF_039878825.1. Taxonomy (NCBI): domain Eukaryota; kingdom Metazoa; phylum Chordata; class Aves; order Galliformes; family Phasianidae; genus Excalfactoria; species Excalfactoria chinensis. Next base: position 26,909,702 of record NC_092826.1, read on the forward strand.
ACCCACTGGAAGTATCGGAAATGGAAGTAGTGAGCTGGTAAGAGACCTTACAGCCTGAGAAGGAAGCCCAGCACAGCTCTTGCTCTGAAGGTTCACGAGAGAGCTGTGATCCTGGTGACCATCTTGTTCTCCTGCATTGGGTTCTCGCATCTGAAGTCGTTCGGTTGTTGGAACAGTTTCTTCCTTTGCCTAGTCTGTATCTGCAGTTCGTTATTAATACCAAGAGTGGAACCTCCTGGGTCATTGAGTCCTGTGTGCACTGGGCCGGGCCATTCTATTCCCAGGCTTGTAAGAAATTCAGGCGCTGTGCTGTGCTTTTGCAGCACGCCCTCACTATCCAAAATCCTCACTCTCTGCACTCCCCAAAATTGCAGCCTCCTCACATTCTTTTGTATGTCCCACTCTCAAAACTCTTCACCCCGGGTGCATTTTCTGTTCTCAGTTTACCAACAAATAAATACATTATACCCTTCTGTCCCCACCAAATCCCGTTGAAATGTCTGAGATGTGCCTTATCCTTGCAGCACCTGTAAGGAAAAGTAACACGTTATTCAGGGACAGTGAGGGTCATGTAGCGACATACCTGTCTTTCTGAACCCACACAAGGAACCGTGCAGTTAAGTGCAGTTTTGAGGAAGTGGCTGTGGGTGTTATTTCTCATCCAGGTTCCGCCAATTGCAAACATTGATGTCTAAAAAGCAACAGAAAGTTCCAACAAGAAGGGGAATTTCTATTCAGTGTAGTGTAAGAATTAGTTTTCTCAGCTGGCAGTGGTTTTGAAGTGTGAATGCGCCCCACCAGTGCGCATACCTTTCCCCTAACAGAAAGCTTCACCAGAGGGCAGCACGGGATAGCTTTTTATTCTAACAGCAGTAGTTAACCATTTCAGGTGTCTGAGGTCTTTGATGTCAGCTGTTTCTTGTTCTGTGGGCGTGATTGCACGTACATTTCTTTTTAAAGCTAGCCTCTGAGGCTGCTCGAAATCAAGTTACATTAGCTGTGTATTTACCTTGCTGCTCTGCATTTAAAGCACAGCTGTTGTACAGTTTCTAGGTCCTCTTGCACTGATGCCAGACTCCTGCAGGAGCCAGAAGTCACTGGGGCGCACCTTGTCTTCTGTTGTGTAGAGCTTCTGTGCCAAGCACTTCCAGCTTACTGAGCTGTTCTGCTTCCACAAGTAGCTGCTGTCTCCAGCAGTTTCCTCTCCTGGTTCAAATGCCACAGCACTTAGCTATTTCTGATTTCTTTCTCTCAGTTTACAGTTGAAGCTTTGGTATCTGCATTCTTGGGCTTTCATAGAATCATAGAATCACAAGGTTGGAAAGGACCTACAAGATCATCTAGTCCAACCGTCCTCCCTTTACCGTACCTACAGAAAAGCACTAAACCATATCTCCTAGCTCCCTTCACTGCAAAACAAGTACAGTTTCCATCCTTGGTCATTTACTTTCTCCATTTGGCTTCTGCCTGGTGGATTTTCTCATTTCTGGCTCGTGTCTTACACTTCTTGGCCAGCCAGCCTCAAACTCGTGCAGGATTTGCTGCTCCACCTGGATACATAGAAGTCTATGGGGCCCAATGGAATTCATCCCAGGGTACTCAAAAGAACTGGCTGGCTTGACTGGGAGACCTCTCTCAATTGTTTTTCAGCAGTCTTGGGAAGCTGGAGAGACCCAGTCAACTGGAAGCTGGAAAATGCTGTCCCAGTTTTCAAGAAGGGCAAGAAGGAAGACCCCAGTAATTACAGCCTGTCAGTCCCACTTTGATGCCTGGAAAAACTGTGGAGAAAATTGTTTTGGGAGTTAGTGAAAAACATTTGAAAGACAGTGCAGTCATCGGTCACAGCCAGTGTGGGTTCCTGAGGAGAAAGTCCTATTTGATTAACTGTATCTCCTTTTATGACAAAGTCACCCATCTGGTTGACCAAGAGCAGCCAGTTAATGTAATCTGATTGGGTTTCAGCAAAGCTTTCAATTCTTTTTCTTACAGCTTCCTTCTGAACAAAATGCCCAGCAGACAGCTATACAAAAACAGAGTGCAGTGGGTGAACAGATGGCTGATGGTTTGGGCTCAAAGGGTTGTAGTAAATGGGATTACATCAGGTTGTTACCCAGCCACTGGTGGGGTTCCTGACTAAATCTGATTCCTCATCTCCGAAGCTCTAATGCCTTTCCAGTCAGGGATGTGACTATGACTCAGTGTGCACATAGCCTTGGTTTGACTTTAGAAGAGAGAAAAGGTAGGGCTGCATCAGAATTACATCTGCAAGATGCATCATTTTTAGAGCAGCCTTCCATTGCTTTTAAAGGTTCATTTTTTCATTCTCTAACAAAATAACTGCAGAAGGAGATGGCTCAGCATGGCAGCAAAATCCACCATAGGAGCTGATCCAAAGTAGTCATCTTCACTGAGGTGTGCTGCAGTGCCTATTGGGTGTTGGTACTACGAGTAAAACATGTTCTGCACTTCGACAATATGTGAGATTCTCGCTGTTCTCCATCTTTTGTATTTTTTCAACATTCCATAAGCCAACACTGTATTACATTAAGAACACGTACAAATGTTATGTAACTTACTTGTCATTGTACTTTAAACACTGAATGTGTTGTGATGGGGATAGGAGACGAAGTCCTGCTGCAACTCTTTATCATGTTAGCTTTGCAGTAGTTGTTTTTTGAACGCTCGCTTTGCAATGGAATGAACGAACATCATTGCAAAATAGACTACTCTGTGCCTTGAAGTAAATTTGTAAACTTTCTTTCTCAAAGTACAAGTATAGAGATAGCACAGAGGTATCGTGCTACATTTTACTCATGCTGAGATTGTAGATATGTAACGGGCTGCATTAATATTTGACAAGGTTTGTTCTATGTCCCCATCAGAAATGTAGCTGAAGATAATCTTTGGCTGGCTGTCTTGCACTCAGAACTGGTTGTTTTTTTTTTCCTAAGATCTCCATCTGAAAATCTCTCCTGCCAGATTTGGAGCTGTCACATTCATTATCCTCAAAATCTGCGTTAACTTTCAAACTTGTTTCTCTCTCCGCAGACACAGAAGCTGCGTTCGGCACAGATGCCAGCCTTCTCCAAGAGGCAGCCTCTTCATCCCCAGTGACACCAGCTCCCGCTGCTATCATGGGACCAGACAGTGTCTTCCTCAGCAGTGGACGGGTCCATGTCATCCTGTGGGGTAGCTTGGCAGCTGTAACAACGCTCTTATTCCTCACCTTCCTCATCTTTCTCTGCTCCAGCTGCAACAGGTATGACTCAGAAGCTTAGGAAGCAGTGACATTTCTCAAGTCAAGTAATTGCATGGACTGAAATAACTGCACTGGTAACTAATTAGTGAGAAACACTGAGAACTTAAGTGCAGAAGTACCTAATTATTGCATTGTAGTAAGTTAATGCAAAGTAGTCACTTGCATTTTTGGAGAGCTAAGTTAATTCACACTACTCTGCCTTTTCCATGATGTGCCCACAGGTAAGTCTATGGGTTGGCTTCCAGTACTGTTTTACCCTCAGGGTAATTTATCTGGGAGCTCATGCCTGACAGTACATTTGTTTTCAGAACAAACCTGAATTTGAGCAGTCCTTACTGTTTTCTGCTGCAGAGGAGCAATCTAAAAATGTATTTTCGGTGTGAAGGAATAACGCTGTAGTGCTTGCTACGTGCTTTCTCATTCCCTGGGGAGGCTGACTGTAATGATGTGCTGGGAAGAGGAGCAGTGGTAGCACCAGCCCTGCTCTAAGCACCATCCCTACTGTGCGTCACTCATAGATCCCCTTGACATATCTTGGCTTTCTGCATTCTCCTGGATATCAGCTCACACAACACACACACAGAGATCTATCTAAAAACATTTTTTAAGTTAATACTTAAGAGAAAACTTTGATTGATAGGGTGAGAGAGAATGGCCATGTGTTGTACCAAAGGAGGTTCAGGTGGGATGTTAGGAAAAATTTCTTCTCAGAGGGAGTGGGAACGCACAGGAATGGGCTGCCCAGGGAGTTATCATAGTATCATAGTATCGTGCGAGTTGGAAGGGACCTTAGAGGTCATCGAGTTCAACCCCCAGGATTCGAGCCCTCTGTGTAGCAGCGCGGCACTTCTACCACTTGCGCCACAGGGGGGATTCAAACCCGAGCCCCCAGTGTTGCAAGCGGCACTTCTACCACCGTGCGCCACCGGGGGCACACACTGATGGTGATGGAGTCACCATCCCTGGAGGTGCTCAAGAGACATGTGGATGTGGCACTGCAATACACGGTTAGCAGGCATGGCGGGATGGGTTGATGGTTGGACTTGGTGATCATAGGGGTCTTCTCCAAACTTCATGATTCTGTGACACTTCCATCTATCCTATACTGTTTCTTTACACCAATGCTAGTATTAAATGCTGCTTTACTCCTAGCTGGAGAAGTGCAAGATGTGAAATAAAAGCAGAAAGGTTTTGCGTTTTATGCTGAAAAAGTGCAAACACATCAAAACTTTTTATAAACCAGGAGGCAGAGCTGATGTGGGCAGGCGTAAGGGAAACGAGGGCTGCATGGCTTGGTGTAACGTGGAAGGGTAAGCCAGACGGCTGTTGTTTTCTGCTCAGATCCAGCAGTCCTCAGGGTTATGCAGGACAGGAGCAGTATGTCAGTGCTAGTCCCTGCTGAGGAAAAGTCAGCAGCTGCCATCAGTCCCTCTATCTTGCTGGGAGATGTCCTCTTCTCAGGGACCTCTCCTCTCTCTAGCACACAAATGTGCAGCTCCCTCTTCCTAACTCATCATTTGGACTTTTGGACATGCCAGGTTTTCTGAGAGAATAGGTGATTTCACAGAGAGAAATAAACGTTTCCATGACCCGTTATCAGTAGAGAAAATGAAGTGAACTGAACAGAACAGAAACAGTGTAGGTGAAAAGGAAAGGGAGGTCATTTCTATGAATTTCTTTTTTGCTTTGGCCTTTGGAGAGTTCAGCCTCTCTAAAGGGTGGGATCGTATAGGGTCTGTCCTGTCTTAAAAGACACCTGCCTGGAGGCTGAGTGTACTCTTCAGGAAGCTGTACAACCATAGAAACACGCTATTCTGGCATAACATACATCCACAATGTAAGGCTGTTTCACAGGAGGATTTCTCTAATGCTCACACTGCAAAACGCAGTTGTGGTCATCACCAGCAGCTGTTTGACAACCTGAAAAGCCAGAGCTGGAATGTGTAATTTCACCCCAAACATTGAAACATTGCTAGAAAAATGTTTTTAAAACCAAATCAAACCACTGGGTGTGTCCTTGCAGTTACAGAGATGCACTGTCGGAAACTATCTGACGAAGCTCTTTAATAAATGATTGTGTTGCAGGTCTACACACAGTATCTTTTATTGCAGGTCATTGTGTAGGGCAGGTTGTTTATGCATAAATGCAATTATGTAAAATTTTTTCCTAGCTTACTTTTCAGAAGTGGTTGAGGACATGGAAAACTAAACACAGTCTTCTCATTCTAAAATGTCAGAGTCAGAAAACTTCCAAAGAACTTTAACAAATGTTAACAATGGTCTGTACAATCTGGGCATGGCTGCAGACTTCCTTGCTCTGTCTTCTCATTTCACAATCAGGTAGAATTTTAACTGTTGCTAATGTGGGAAGGATGATGTGTTATAGACTTAAAAGTATCACAGATTTCATTTCATCAGCATTTTCTCACCTTTTTAACTTGCTTTTTTACCTTGGGGAGAGGGCGTGATTATTAAAAACTTGTGGTTTATTACAGTATTTCAAAATAAGAGCCTATAAGAAAGAAGGGGGACAGACTCTTTAGCAGGGTCTGTTGTGATAGGACAAGGGAAAATGGTCTCAAATGAAAACAGGGAAGATTTAGATCGGATATAGGGAAGAAACTTTCTAAAGTGAGGACAGTGAAGCACTGGAACAGGTTGCCCAGAGAGGTGGTGGCTGCCCCATCCCTGGAGACATTCAGGGTCAGGCTGGACCAGGCTCTGAGCACCTGATCTAGCTGTTAAGTGTTCCTGTTCATTGCAGAGGAGTCGAACCAGATGACCTTTAAAGGACTTTTCAAACTAAAACAGTTCTATGGCTCTATTTCCAAAATGGTAGCAACTGGAAACTCAGTCCAGACCTTGAGTTTGAGTTGCTTGAGTTGCTAAGTTTCCATTGAAGCAGAATTCATCTAAAAGTGAAGTTCAGAGCCTCTGCTACTATGTGATTTGTAGACTTTCTTGAACTGCTCATGCTCTCATGCTTATTCATTGTAACTGGCATGGAGCAGAAGTAGGATGAATTGTGTGGGTTTCTTCTACTTTAGAAGACAGACACCTTTTATTCATGCAGTTTAGGGAACTCACAGGTCATCTGTTATCAAAACACATGTATCATGTATCTCTGAATGTTTCAGTTTCAATTCAATTGGTGATAATAATACTATGATTACCATCAGTAACTCTTCAGTGTGATCCTACATTAAACAAGAAAAAAGGTTGTGTGTGTTCACTGTACCTCCTCAGGATATGTTCACCACCACCACATCTTGCTGATGACCTAATGTTGAAACCACACCTACCCCTGTAATCATCATTAGTTATTCCATTTGTAATAATGTTGTGAATCAGCAGCTGTGTTCAGCTCCCTGCAGCTGTGTAAAAGCCATTAATGATTGACTTTTGAAGATTAGTATAATCTGTCCTAACATGTTGTACTTCTTCACTAAGGGAAAAGAAGTCCAAACATCAGAATGGAGATCATGAAAATCTGATGAGCGTGGTAAGTGTTTGTTTCTGGCAGCTTATGTCTTCCTTGGGGTTGTTCTGCATCAGGCCCCTTGCAGAATACTGCAGGTTGGAAAACACATCTGGAGTTTGGCGGCTGTTGAGCACAGGAAATTTAGGAGTTTCAGAGCAGTAAAAGGAGGACAACTTCAGTCAGTCTCAATAATCTGCATTTTTTGTTGTTGCTCCAGATCTCCTGATTTCCTTTTGGTCAGGTTGAAGTGCAAGTGTGGTTTACCCATTTGTCAGCCACTGTCTTCTAACTGGTTAAGTGGCGGTTTTCTATTCACACTGAGTTTGGAAGGGAGATCACCTAGGGCGTACTTGCATCAGTTTGTTCTAACATCTGTAAAAACATGAATAACTCTTGGAGAACAGTGTGCATGATTTGACCTTCCTGGCAATAAATAATGCAAGTCAGCACTCCTGAGACGAGAACGAAATTCATTATGTATCTGTTGTTGGAAACAAGTGTTCCGCCCCCGCATTGATGCAACCCACCTGCTTTGTGTTGCAGCCTTCCGAGAAGGAGGTGTTCAGCCACTCCATCACCAGCTCCGCCACGGAGCCGCCACCCAGCAGTGAGCAGAACGGCGCACTCAGCAACGGCGACGGTGAGCAGCGCCGCTCTGATGGGCAGGATGGCCATGAAGTGCAGTGCCCACACTTACAGCTCCCAACTCAGCCGTGCTGTAAAGCTTTTGTAATTTGTGGTGATGTCTTGGGTTTCCAGACATTTGCTGTCCTTGCATGTAGTCCTGTTGTTTGCCTGAATACAGGTGCAGATAGACCCAGTCACCAAACACAGCCTGCTGGCTTTCCATCTCAGCCAGCTATGGAGCTGGGATATCAGCTGGACCTTGGTGCTTTGGAAGTGCTCTGATGTCTGTGGAAGTATTTCAGGTCCTCCTTCAGGGACTACAGCTTTAGGTCATAGACCCGTGCTATAGGAGGCTGTCGCTTGTGTTTTTGTATTTTAGGAAACAAATACAGTTCCTTTTTTTCTTATTCTTTTTTTTGCTGAGCACTCAAAAAGATTCACGCTCATTGAAAGTCACGTAGCTCTGGAAAATACTTTGCTCAGCTGTGCCTAAAAATAAATGTGCTCTTGGTTCAGCACTGCTGAGAGCCAATGGCTTACTGTGGCACCGGGGCCATGTCCCGTTACTTGCAGCTCACTGTGAAGCTGGAGGGTAAGCTATAAAAGCTTTAACCCCCTGAGACAAATAATCAAAGGAGTTTCTACACATCGCCATTGCATTTCACTGCAGTTCCCATACATTGACTTGTTGCACTGTTTACATCTCCCAGTGACTCTGTGTGCAGAGCAGAGCCCTTTGCAGGGAGGCATTCCTGCCTGCCAGTGGTCACCACACATTCAGCTTTTGGAGTCTGCTGCTAAGAGGAAACAGTGCTGTCAGCTGTCAGGCAGATTCTAGACTGTTGGATAACACTCAGCTTACAATGTGCATAGCAACCCTTTCACACAACAGGAACCGATTTACTTTATTTTAATTATGCTTTATGTATAATTTCTGTTAAAACTTCTTTCTTTGGCTGTTTCTTCCTTTTGAGAGGGAGAAGCTCTATGAGAGCAGCACCATCAAACACGTTATTTTTTCTTCTGCCCAACCTGCCACCATTGTGTTGGTGACTGCTTATCTACACCAAACCTTCTACAGAGCACTGATATCCCTGAGGGCCAGGTGGGGAAAATGTGCTGCAGTTTCTCCAGGCTGGTTCCTGCTCAGGAACCTTCCTCAGGAAGCCTGCAGGGAGCATGGAGAGTGAACAGGACCCCTTGCACATGTCTTACTCTTCTCCAGGTGTGCACAGGGGGCAGGTGAATGGAGAAGGATGTTTTCCTTTTCTTCTCACATTTCTTATACATGTAGCAATTACTCACACCTTAAGTTATTTCCTGGGTTCTCTTGTCAGATTACAGCTCCCAGGGGAGTTGGCTGTGTGAGTCTGCATGCCCAGAGCACAAGATAAAGAAACATCAACCACCAAATCAATGGCACTGATTGCTTCAGTAACACTCGGTGTCATAATGTCAGACACTCTAAAGGAAATGGAAGAACGGGTAGATTTTTCCAAGAGAAGGACATGGGAACTGTACTGTAAAGCTATTCAGAAGTGCTCTTTGAAGGAAATAATAGTGTCACATGAAGTAGCATACGCTGTACTATCTGGAATGTGCTCGTATGTCCATGTGTATGTATACATCTGTGTACACAGGCAAATGTCTTATGTGAGCACCATAAGATGAAAAATTCCACAAATTTCAGTCCTCAGTGCCCTATTTGTGACAGAGATGTGGCCCACTTCTGTGACTTAAACACACTCTACCAACTAATCTTCTCTTTTATGCTTATGTGCTGGCTCGTTAGTAGGTTGTCAGCCTACATTCTGTGCTGGAGAAATATGATGCAGCCTTCTGATAAACTGCTCTGGATGTTGAGAGCCGTGAGGCTGACTTCAGCAAGGTTGAGTGAGGTGTGGGTCAGATTAGAATCCGGCCAGCGTGTTTAAGAAGGTGAGGCTGGGTAGGGAGAAAGCAGCAAAAAATCAGTTTTTGACTGCAAAATAAGGAAGTGGAAGAGGAAAATCTCTTTGAGATATTTTAAATGCCATTGGTTTGAGGCTTCATGCCACTGTTCCTCATTGGAGATGACTCAGCAGTCTGTAAGCATTCAACAGAACCAAGTACGAGCCAGCTGAACATACCTGTGCCTACCCACCAATTCTTATTGAGAACACTGCTGTGTAAAGTGATGTGAGGGTGCACGGAGCATTTAAGGTGTTGTCAGAATGATGTTTTAACAATAGAGTGCTAAAATCTCCATAAATGAAAATTTCTGGTAAACTGAAAACGTGATGACTTTTTCAGGCATTACTATCATTTACCCTATTTAATGAGAGATAAAACTGAAGTAATGGAGAGAGTACCCAACCAGATTTGCTTTTCTTAGTCATGCTGTTGTCTTAAATCCTTCTTTAATCATTTTCTGTAGTGCTCTCAGAGGACAGTACGACTGCCTGTATCCAGCCTTACGAAGAAGTACAAACATCTATTTCTGATCTGCTAGAACAGGATAGTCTTGGGAAATCCTTAAAATGTCACCAGAGCCGGGAACTACCCAGTATTCCCCCTAACAATACCATGGAGACCATCATCTCAGCTAGGAATGCCGAAAATGATCAAGGTCTCGGAATGGAAGGGCCTTATGAAGTCCTGAAAGACAGCTCCTCTCAAGAGAACATAGTTGAAGACTGCTTGTATGAAACTGTGAAGGAAATCAAAGATGTCGGAGCAGCAGCCAACGTGGAAAGAAGCTGCAGCAGAAAGTCAGCGGCTTCAATGATGGTTACTGAAGGTCAGGATCAGATTCCTGAGCGCAGGGTTGAATCAGCAGAATATGCATCTGTTGACCGAAACAAAAAAAGTCGCCAAAGTGCTAATTCAGAAAGCCCTCTTGACAACACGCCGGATGTAGAGGATGAACTGCCTCCTCCGGTACCCATGAAACTTCTTGATGAGAATGAGAATGTGCAAGAGAATGAAGTGGATGAAGGAGAAGGGACAGAAGGAGCAAGTAAACCAGAGAAGGTAAGCACTACTTGACCGTGTCCGACTGCTAGACAGGAGCTGGAGAACGTACAGGGCTGAGGAGGTTTTTTAAAATGGCAAAAAATGTCTAGAAATTAAAACACACTCAAAGTGAGGCAAGGCTAAAATAGGAGAATGGGAAAATGCACAGCACAGCTTCCGTATTAAAGGCATGTGTTTGTTTTATAGGAACCTATAAGCAGGATCCTTCCAGTATGCTTTTCATAAAGCTTTTCCCAAATATTGTCTAGAAATTACATAAAAAGCCTCTGCTTCTTTATTTAATGGTATTATATTTGTGGGTACTATTACAGTAGGTATCCGGTGCCTTTGTTAACAGCTATATATTGTTCAGACTCAGCCTTGTTTTGTGTGGGTTTTTTTTCTTCTAGTAAGAGCTAAATCTGCAAACAGGGAATTGAGACATTTCTGGCAGATGCTGTAGCTTTAGATGTGCCTCTTGTGTTGGGCCACCCAGCTTTGCTGTGTGAGCACTGTACCTCTACTCAGTGCCGCTCATCTGGTCTCCCTCTGTATGAAATGATAGGGACAGTAAAGAGAGGAAGAGGGACTGCAGTTGTAGACTTTCAAAATGTAAGATCATCTTTTGGTCTCGTAGCTGCTATTCAGCAGGTCCTGTGTACAACAGATCGCAGGAGAGAAGCGCGAAATTAAACATCTCCACTAAGCCAGCCTTAAAGGCTACCGAAACTCTCTAAACCTGTAGATTTTTGTACTCGTCGAGTTCTGTTTGTCACACGTGATAATTGTGACCTCAGTCAAGCACTGTGTTCTCTCAGCAGCTCATTCGTGCTCCCAGCCTTCATGGCGGACCCCCTGAGACGCAATGGTGATATTTTCAGTGAGCTTACCCGTTTTCCTTTTTCACCAGGATCCGTTCTAAGGATCCTTTCGAACAATCACAGAGTTGTCACAAATGGTTGAGTTTGCAGTTTTCAGAACTGATTTAGAAAATTTATAACTGTGGGGAAAAAAAAAAAAAAAAAAAAGAAAAATTGATTTTAGCAAGTCAGTATAGTTTTGGAGTCTGATATTGATGAACCTTTCCAAAACTCCTTGAGATTTGATGTGATATTTAAATGTAAGTATTAGCCTGAAAGATGATAGGAGGGCTGAGGTGTTATTACTTGCTTGTGGTTGTCTACGTGGTTGACGTACTTCAGTAATCCAGGCAGAGAGCAGAAAAATACCTGTTAAATACATGTTACAGTGCCCCCTCCCTGGAAGCACTCAAGGCCAGGCTGGATGGGGCTTTGAGCAGCCTGGTCTGGAGGGAGGTGTCCCTGTCTACAGCAGGGGGTTGGAACCAGGTGATCTTAAAGGTCCCTTCCAACCCAAACCATTCTATGATTCTATGATTTGGTGTTTAACTGTATAATGTATAGAAGAGCCCCAGGGAGCCAGTGTGAATACAGAGAAGACTCATGCTCTGAACATTGTTCATCCAGACTCTTCAGTGCACATTCTTACAAATAACAAGCTCATTAAGTAGTAAATTAATATAGTGTGTTGCTCATAGCCCACCAACGCTCCCCTCTGTCCAATTCAGGCCGTATGTAATTTCTAATTAATTTTGTAGAGAAACAGCTCTCAGAACCAGTGACATTTTCCTTTCTAGGTGTGAAAAGTTTCCAGAAAATCATTGTATTTCCCCATCAGTGATACAGAGGAGGCATGTTTGCTGTTTGGGAGCTCCCAGCACACTGTGTATACAGTGTCAGTGCCTGCAATGACTGGGAATTGATTAAAATGGTTCAGGTTTTGAAGGATTAATCAAGAGATGGCACATGCAGTTCTCTAAGTGCCAGGAAAAAAAAATAAAAAATAAAGGTGTTTTTCTAATTAAAATTTATTCAGAGCTAATGTCATCCCGAGTTAAGCCTTGGCAGCATCATCTCATTGGCGAGCCCTCTGCTAGGTGCATGCATTATGCATCGAGGCGTGCGCCTGTCCTGTCCTTGAGAGCTACAGCTGCAGCAGAGTTGGAAATGGTAATTGATTGAATATATAAATGTCATTATTGTTGGCATTGTATGTGGAGGTGGGCGCAGGAGTGTTTTTTTCTGTTGTGGTGATAATTTTTCCCTTTCTTCTCCTTCTTCAAGCGTTGCGGTGCAGTGCCTGTGTTTTCTGATGTGGCAACCAGGAACAAGATGTTTATGGAAATAAGTGCTATGTTTGTAATTACTTTAGTTAGATGGACTTCACCGGTGTTTCTTCTTCAGAGCATAGGCGTCCAGCCTCTTGGTTTGCCTGGTCTGAGTGAGGAGGAATTGCACTGGGCCACGTATACGTACATTGCTCCAAAACTAATGCCTCCTGTTTATTTCCATGGAAACTACAGCAGCTACGAAGAGCACAATAGCACCATGTGATAGAGCAGATTCTTATCTACAGAATTATTTTTTCCACATAGTCACCACCATTAACTATCCTTTTTTACCAGTGATGAACAAGAGCCTCCACCACTGGCATTATTTTTGCACCAGCACTCATGAAGTGTATAACATAGTTAGTGTACATAGAGAAACAAAACTTACTTTAATTTCCAGTGCTTTGTAATAAAACATATTGAGATTGAGCAGAGGGAACGGCATGAATGTATGTACTGCAAAAAAGGGATGACACGAAGAAGGCGTGACTGTGAAGGGAGGGATATTTCTCTCTGGTGAGAGAGGTCTTGTAAAAGTCTGGTAGAGGGGTTTTTGATCAGGTTTTTGATTGCAGCTCTGTACATTCCATTTGTCCTGGTGTCAGACGGGGCTTACAGCGCACCGATGTTCTGTTGGTGCCGAGGAGTCAGGCCAGGGCAGAGCTGGATGCCGCCATGATGGCGTGTGGCAGGGATTGGCCACACTGCAAGCCAGGCCGAGCTGTGTGCAGCCTGCAGGTGGGACATGCCTGGCCTAGATGATCTTAGTGGTCTTTTCCAACCTTAATGATTCCATGGTTCGATGATTCTTGCTTCTTGCTTTGGGAGAGAGCTCAGTGTGCCAAACCGCTGTGGAATGTTTTGGTGAAGAAAGGCAAATTTAGTATCACAGCACCTCTTCCAGGCCTTTGTGAACTGGAAGAACTTGGGTGTAGCCCTTCTATTAAAACTGGAGGGGAAGAATACTTTTTCTAAAGTTTTTTTAATCAGAAAAGGCAGCACAGATCTCCTTTTTCTCCCAGGTCTCTCCATAGTGAGCAAACACAGGAAGGGTGGTAGAAGTGCTCTGTGTGTGCGTTTGGCTGCTGCCCATCTGATTTCAGACCAGCACAGCATGAGGATGGGCAAAGCGTCTCTTGCTAATGCACCAGAGGAGAATGGCATCCTTGTTCTGGTGCCTCAGTCAGGAGCACAGCCAAGCCAACAAGCACAAAATCCAGTGCTGTCGAGGAACTAAAGGAAAGGGGATCGAAAACAAGGACATGTTCTGTTTGCACTGAGGTTTCTAGTGTGATTTATAATATTGCTAGGTACAAACTGTTCAGGAGCAAGTATTTTTTTCAGTTCCCAACACGGCGATATCCTTCAAGACCCGTGTCATGGGTTTTGTGCTTAGAGGAAAAAATGGTATGTAGTAGGAAAACAAGTGCAGGGCTGTCAGCACATGGGGGTGTTTGTCAGGACTGGAGTGGGAAGCTTGGAACTGATCAGAAGTAAAAGCACCAGGAAAGGAAGGACTGTGCTGTAAGGAACCTCTAAGGCAAAAAGTCTTGTGTGACTTCCACGAGGAAGACACCAGTTCAGTGTAGTCCTTTTGTATTCTAGGAACGTACCTGAAGATTTACCATAGCTCACTTTAAATTGCTCAAAAGCCTTTGCAGACTCTTTCTTGCTTCATTGGAAGTCTGAAGGCAGGGATACAGCACAGCGGAGTTTGTTTTAAGCATTACATTATATTTGCCCTTTTCAGGTCAGCATAAGAGCAGATACATTAAAAAGCTCTACTAACCTCAGGGCTGTTATCTCCAGAGATGTACGCTGGAAATTAGCTCCGTGAAATGGAACTAGTGAGCAAATGACCATAAAATACAACGTATTGATTGTAGTGTGAGGGTTTTATTGTAGGTATCACACTGTTGACTGGTAATGAGCCTTTTTTTCTTTCTTTCTTCCTTTTTTTTTACAGAGGCTTAGTTCGATGTCTTACAAGTCTCGAGAGGAAGATCCATCTCTTACAGAAGACGAAGTAGGTTTCTTGTATAAAATTCAGTAATGAGCTAGAGACCTTTTTTCAGGGAGAAATTAGCATAAGCTCCGCATGATTAAGCAGAATCTGAGGTAAAAATTGTCTAAAGGGAGAATGAAAGCCCAAGTTTTTCTGTACAGAGTTTGCACTGCCGCATTCCTGAGATCAGAAGCATTATAGTATATGGTTTTATCAGGCCTGTAGGTTGAAAAAAGGAAGCAGAAAATAATAGGAGGCCCAACAAGCTGAATGTTAGGGCAGCTTTTTGGTTGGATTCTGAGTTTGAAACGAGCCCCACCTTTCTCTTGCAAAGTGTTCAGGGCTCTGAAGCACATGCATTGCTATTCTAAGTGTTTGTTGGTTAAATAAATTGAGGAGATTGAAACAAAGATGAAAAAATGAAACAAAAATCAGATTACATATAGTTGTATCCAACGCTCCCTTAGGGTTTACAAGCATATTCTCTGGACATAAAGCAAACGCAGCCCTGGTGGTGAGCTGGGTGAGCTGGTGCTTGCTGCTGGGAAGGCACTCCCAGACAGGGATGAGCACGCTGCTCCTTATGGGTTCATGCAATTCAGTGCCAAAAAGGGGATAAAATAGAAACAGGCAGGAAAAAAAACAACACTGTTTCGAGTTTGTTTAACTACTTGCTACTGTTAAAATAAAAGAGGAAAGATCAGAGAGCAACCTTCTGCGTCCCAGCAGCTAAAGCTCATCATCCCTCTGGTGCTGTCTCCTCATTTAACCCAGGTTGGTTCCAGGGCCATAACATGGCTTTCAGGAGCTCACAAAGCCAGTCCTTTTTGTACTGGATCCGATTTACCTTCATTTTTGGAAGGAAAGAATAAATAAATGCATGCAAGATGAGCAGTTTTGTAAGAAAGGATATGATTCTATTGGCAGGTCTAGTAAGTAGTCAACATCCTGGTGGTGGGAGGGGGTCAGACTGGCACACAAGCTTTCCAACATGTGTAAGTACTCAGCAGGCATCTCCTTTTCCCAGATCTCAGCGATGTACTCTTCGGTCAGCAAGCCAGGACAGGCCATCAGGGCAATGGATTCTCCTTACACCTGTATTCAAGAAATCACATCTCAGAGGTCCCCGTCTGTTTGCAGCGGCCTCTATGCAAGCGTGAAGGACTTTGAGAACACCCTCAGTGCTACCACTGTGCCTCAGTCGGCAGGCAGACCCAACGGGGAGCTGGAGCCTGACTACGAAGCAATCCAGGCAGTGAGCCAAGACGAAGACAGGACCTTGTCTGTGCCTCACACAAACCACATTGCTCTGTCGGGAGAGAATGACTATGAGAGCATAGGGGACTTGCAGCACCACAGGGATGTCACCAGACTTTAACTACTCCGGCAGCCGGGTTTCAGCCTTTGTGTTCTCTGCTGGTTTAAAAGGAACACGCGAAACAAGGAGTGGGAAGCGCTTCTCATTTTGAGGAGCAAAGCTAAGTGCAGAACAAAAGGTGTGAAGAAGCCATGTAGGTTTCAAGCCAGTGGGTGGTATCTATGGGTGATTCTGGGCGGTGGACAGAAGCTCAAAGGAAGGTTAATTTTTATTGTTGGCTTTTTATTGTTAGTTCCTAGACAGCCAGAATTCAGGAAGGAGCGCTGTGTTTGTCATCCTGATAGGGTTACATACCAAAAAGACTGCCTTTACGCAAAGCTAGCTTTTCATTTTAGAGGATTATTTTGTGTCAGTTGCTTCAATGTGTTCTTCGAGAATCATTTTTCATCCGAGTTCAGGAATCCACTGAGCAACTCGCAGACTGCCATGCCTCAATCAGGACGACTCTGAGGGCTGGGGAAGGTGTGCCAACGTCTGTCTGGTAGCTCTAATTCAGCCTGGTCGGACCATGAGGGTTGAGGTGGGGTCAGAATTCCCATTTCATTGTCATTGCAACTGAAGTGTAAGCAAAAGGTACTTCATATCACAAGGGACATAATGCAAATGTGCTTGAATTAATTCCATAGACTTTTTCTCCTTCCCTTCTCTTCCATTCCCTTCCCTTCCTTTCCCTTTGCTTTTTGCAGGTCAGGGGCTGTAGAATGTGACTTGCATTATTTGAGATGTGTACTGGTATTTTCAGGGTTTTCCATTTAATTATTTGTGAAATAGAGCTTTAAAATGGCAAATGGCCCCCTTAGCGTTCTCGCTCTATTTCCCCAACATGCAAACACGTACCTGCACATACACATGCAATACACTGGTCATGTTGCAGAAGGTTGTACAAATGAATGTTACCACAGTGTTTAGTCTCACTTTAATAGTCTTGACTCATCTTTTTTTAAGACTTTCAGTATTTTGGTATGTTTGACTAGTGCATTACATAGGAAATTTTCTGTACTGTGTTGAGTGGATATTTTCATTTTTACCACACATTTTCATCTTCAAAGCTTTTGTAGGTTATCTTTCTGCTTTGTGTCATGAGAGGAATCCTGTTCTTTCTTTGGGTTTTATTTGTTTTTGCTGTATATCTTTTTCCTATTTTAGAAGTATGTAAAAGAACAAATCCTACTTTATTACGCAGGGTTGAGGATAGCGCCTTGCTGTTTTCAAGTTCAAAATAATGGAGTCTGTATAAAAGAACAGTGACAGAAGGCCAAAAAGAAAGCAGGAGAGTGTATTTTGTGTCCATCAGTCACTGGTCATCCTTGTTCCTCAGCTGGAAGGAGCAGGAGAGTCAGTACTGCTGGGACTAAGGACGTCTTGGGGCTCTGACAAGCAGTTGGAAAGCCACTGTCTTTCCAGAGATAAGAAGTTACTCTGTTACTGTTGAAAACAGAGTACAGTGCTGAGATGAACTAAGCAGGTACTGGACTGATATTCTTGTTTCCTTCAAGAATAGTACAACGAACGGTACAGTAAGACAAGAGTAGCCCAGCAGTAGGGAACATGCATTATATTATATGCATCTGTACACAGTTATGTGTACATTTGTGCGTATCCCTGTGTATGCTCACATGCACAGGTGCTTTGTAAACAGGCATAATCTGTAGTCCAGACTTGGTAGCCTTCACATAATGTTCACATAGGTACTATTGGCATGTGCTTGAAGGGTAGTTTATTTTAATGCAAGATAAACAGTACTTAAACAGGGATTGTCTCATTCTGTATCAGCCTAGCATGGGTTTAGCATAGGTTCAGTTGGTACTGAGGTTTGATGCATGAGGTTGAGTCCTTCTCAGACCACTGGCCAGTGCACAATGCTTGGTACTATAAAGGGCAAACACAGCTCTGGTACACACGCTTCCTAGAAGTAAGCTTATAACTGGATGAGGTGCGGTGGTTTATGGATGCTGACTGTAATGAGCATGGCTTTGAGGAGCAGTGCAGTTGGATGCCCATGGAGGAACACAGACATCATGGAGCCCGACCTCACGCACGGTGAGGTGACACACCTGGGCCAGGCTCCTCCTTGGAGTGATGCCATGCAGCCCAGTCTGCATTTGCCTCGTTCTTGGTTGTGCTGCCGTGCTTCCATAGCTGCAGCCTATGCTTCCACCTCACTGCAGTGCTTTTTAAAGCTGACTTTGGTCTTCCTTTCCTGTCAGTGTTCCCTTGAACGTGAATTTGTGAAGTTCACCTTTGACTGTTCTCTCCTTCTGCTTCATACTGTTTAAGGCCAAAGAGAAAATGCCTCGCATTTCAGAAGATCTGTGCCGAGTCTGGAGACTCCCTGGAGACTTAGCTACGTGTTTGCTCTTTGCTCCATGCTCTCTGTATGTTGTCCTCAGTCTGACACCTGCAGCACAGCGGGAGCTGTACCCCACTCCTGAGGTTCCCACACACATCTCAGGACGCAGTTATCCTTTAAGGACTATCTTACTTTTTACACGGATGACTGCTTTTGGAGAAACGGTGGCAACGTGAGTTTTGTCAGGTTCACCAGATGCAATTACATGAGCAGTTTAAAGATCAAAAAATAATAGCAATTAACAATAGCAAAGTAAAACATGGAGGTCCTGATTGCAAAATTTTAACCTGCAAACAAGAAAATAAAGCATCACTTTCAATGTAAACCTCACCAATAGCATTGAGTCCAAGGAAGAAGGGCCTGCCTGCTCGTATTCACTGTCCTTTGGAGCAGAACCAGAAGTGCTGGATGAGAGGAAGGGCAGTGAAGGCTCAGCCCCTTCCTTCCTTTCTTTCCCCTGTTGGGAAATGCTTTGTCTGCTCCCCCCTCAGCCTCCAGCTCTTGGCAGGTGACACAGTAATACAGCGTTCTGTTTTGTCAGCATTCAGTCCCAGCTGCCATCCCTGTTCTGTCTGTGGTTGGGATTCAGACTCAGGCCAGGCCAGTTTCCTCTGAACTCCCCACGGGAGGACTTGCTTCCAGCCCCACAGACCCTCAGCCTGCTCAGGCTGTGGACTGCTACATGCATGGCTGCCCTCACCTCCAAACTCACCAAGCCATGAAGGGGATTGCCTCCTGAATAAGGACAGGTGAGGAGTTACATCCCTGCAATCTCCATTATGTAGTTTAATGCTAAAGAAGAATATTTTAAAGGTTAGTTCAACATTCTGAAACAAATAGTTACATCACTTGACAAAAAAACTTAGCTTTTGTTTCCTCTCGCCAGAAACATCGGTTTTACTGGAAAGAAAGGGGACTTTCTTCTACTTATCTCTTCATTGCCATTTGTTTTACTTTCACTGTCATCCCAAGTAAAAAGTCAACGTGCCGAATGAAGCATTTGTTACGTGATGATCTTTCCTGGGCCAACTTCACAGTTCCATTTGTTAGCATAACTGTTCAAGAAACTCACGCTTTGCTGTAGTAAAGCCAAGTAAAGCTGCAATGTCAGTGTACTTACACTACTGAAGAGATCATTTCTGATTCCCTTCTGGGAAGAGGTAGAAATAAGACATGCAGTTTGGATGTCTCTTCCCTGAACCTGTCTCCTGTGGGACTTCCAGGCATGCGCTGAAGCCAGCAGTCCCTTTCTGCAATGACGAGTTCAGAATTGCTTTCTCAGTCTCAGTGAAACATTTGTTTAAGGATATCTGTGCATGGGCATCAACATAATTACAGCAGCTAGATCAGCTATAGTGCCTTTTTTACCAAGTACTTCCATACTCTTTTTCCACACTGTGTTTGTTTGACACAAAACCAAAAAGAGTGTTTCTTCCATTTATTTGTGGGGGAAACAGCTTTGGAAACAGTTGGAAACAGCTTTACAGTCTGAGACATCAAATGCACTGGACTTCAATCAGCCTCAGTTTAGCAATAGCCTCTCATAAACTTCCTCTGGAAAGCCCAGCGATGTAGCTACGATAACTAAGCTTTGCAATAAGAGTGATCAGTCTTCTTTTGAAGAACCTACGTCGTTCAACAGTGAGGATTCAGGGAGATGTGGTCTGCGTCCATGTCAACTGTGAACAATTGGCAGCTTCAGTCTTTGTACTGGCATCAATTACAGGCTTGCTGGTATGCAGCAGGCCTCGCAGGGTGGGGGAATTGCAGAGAGGAACGAGTGCTGGGGCTTGGGTCCATCAGTCACACAAAGCTGGGCCCTCCCAAAAAGCAGCTGGCTGAGGGTCAGCCACCTTGTTCCTTAAGCCCTCTTGTACTGTGCCTCCAGGGAGCCCATCTTGCCGGGATTCCTCTGGGCTCTGTACTTCTCCATGGCTCCCTGAACAGCTCCCCTCGCTTGTCTTGATCAAAATTCTGTATACACGGTGCTCTCTGTTCAACCTTTCAATGGTGCTTTTATACGATGCTGGATAAATAGGTTCAATGTGCTTTCTGAAAGCTGACATGTAAAGTTGTGACACAGTGTTCTCTCTAGCATTTTCTACTTCACAGAATTCAGCGTTAACTGTGTTGCTCTGCAAATGGCTGTCAGTGCTTCCCTGTTTCTTGCTCACTCTTTGCAGAACTGTCACGCATAGCAAGCCCAGGTTGGGTGGTAGAGTTCAAAAGCAGCCACTCAAGTGGAGTGCCTTGGCCTGAGAGCAGTTAGACATGTGGCAGTGTGCAGCGTGGGGCTAGAAACAGCACAGATCCCTGCTGAAGGGCTTTCTTCTCTCAGTGTGTATATACATTTGTTTGCACAATAACTATAAGTCTATTTCAGCAACAATTTAATTTGGACCAAATTCCAAACAGGGATTTCTGTTCTTTGGTACTTTAATAGCAGTTATTTCAGAACAGTGCTATTTATTTAGGTTGGAACATGCCTTAATAAGGCTGGTGGATGCTTCACAAGTAATGTGGTGTGTGTGTAGTCCATTGAGAATTAGAATGCTGAAAGGTATTCAGTCTGATGGCTGCTTCTGAGGTGGCATGCTGAAGACTTCCAAAAGCAAATCTCTTCCTGGTAGCAGGGTGCATAATCGCTATTAATATGTCTTCATACACTTGTGCTGAAGTTGATTTGTAGCATCTCTTTTGGGATGGTCAAAACTGAAGATATTTCCAGAACATATCTCAGCTTCAAAAAAAAAAACAGACAACCCAAAAAACAACAAATTAACAAGCAAACAGCACAAAAGTATTTTTATATTCCTTGCTACTCAGCCAGATATCAACCTTGTTGAGTATTATGCTGAGAGCAGGCACTGTGGATGGAGCATCACAGAGATGAAAGCAGTGGGTTCCTTTTCTTCCAGGAGAAAGAGCCCCATTTGGTTGAGTGAATATGAAAGATCCCATGCTCAGCATTCATATACCCTCAACAAAAAGCGTTAAACAAATTAATTGCCTACTTCCTATCAATTGTGTTAGGATATCATGTACCCTACTTTGCTCTTCCATATGGACGACAGAAGGTTGAAAGCTTTTTTCTGATGCAAAGTTCTTGTTGTTGACTTGATTAAACCTACCTTATGTGTAAGTCATAGATCAGCAAGAGTCTTCTCAATGTAGATACATTATCACCTAACTCTATATGGTTAGTTGTTGTAGGCAGTATCACTAGACTAAACAAACACCTTCATGGTTTACACTTGCTTTGGCCTGTTCATATATCTAGCTCAGGCACTACAATTTACTTAACAAGTGTGTGGATTATCATTGTATTATGTATCCACTGGCTTGCCTGATGTATGGACAACATAAATCTTACCATTCTGATTTGTCAGGCTGTGAGGTTTGGTTTCTGGAAGTCTTCAGTTTCAAACTGACCAGAAGAACAGGCACACGATGGGGCTTTGGGCAACCTATTCTAATTGAGGTTGTCCCTGCCTATGGGGGGGGCTTTTGGAACGAGGTGGCCTTGAAGGGTACTTCCAAACCAAACCATTCTGTCATTCTGTGATAGCAAAGTGCTGAAAAATAAAGATGTTTCTGTAAAGACGCTCACCGTTAACCGCACGGCAGCTTGTCAGCTATATGTGCTACTCCTCTGCTGCACACGTTTCTAAATATCAGCTTTCATTTGTGATGTTTGTTCGTTGTTATAAAAACAGTCTGATAGATTTTCATCATCCAGTTTTAACTAGAATATCTGTTATACAAAGTATAAACTGAGATCTTTGTTCAGTCCAAAAGGCAGCTATGTAATTTCTTATAGTTTATGACAACAAATCAACGTGCTTAGTGTATTTACAAAATACATGAGCGAGATGTGACTTTAAATTGCTTTGCTTTGGATTTCAGAATGCCTCCCTTTCGCTTCACGATAATGTTGCCAACTTTGTAGTTTTAATCTGGTAGCACTGGAGAGGGGTTGTAAAACCTTACAAATCTTGTTAGTTTAAAAAAGAAGAAAAGCAGTGGTGTTCAGCCTTCCTAATGCATGCGAAGAGATGCTCGTATTTTAACTTCCAGCATAGTTGAGATTTACGTAGCTGCTCCTCCCTGCCATGCTCTGTCTGAGTTTTCTCCTTTGTCCTTGATGAAGTACGGTACCTGGCCACTGTCCAGTGGGCACAGAGGCTGCGTTGCTTCACAGTACTGCGTGGGATCTTCCTGATGTGCTGCTGGGATGTAGAAGCCTGGACTTGTGCTCTGAAGTCACGCATTTTGGGGCAACCACATCCTGCTTTGCAGACTTTTGTGGAGGTCTTCGCTTTCTATCAAGTTCTTGCAGAAGTTCTGCAGCTTGCAAGCCCTCGGCTGACATGTAAAGATGTACAGTCAGAGGTGAATTAGTGCAGCATTTGAATGCAGTAGTTAAAAACACCTAAGAGCACAATAACCTCCTTTTCACCTGTGTGAGGACAATAGAACTTGGTCTTTATCTCTGAATCTACTGGAGAGTGGTCACAGAACAAGGCTTCTCTGGATATCCTACCAGCAGGCAGATCTGTGCAGCTATTTCTGACTGTGAATGAGCATCTGGATCACCCCTGTGGCTCCCCATGTACCACCTTCATGCTTTCCAGTAGGCCTGTGGTGATGACACCTGAGGAGTGATGACAACTCTGTGGTGATGACAAGGAGGAATGGTCCTTGGCTTCACAGGCCTGAGCCTTGGAGCTGAACATGTGCTCAGAGTGAGCCTGCAAGCCCAGGGAAGAGCATTTACTAGCAGGGAAGGGCAGGTATATTCTATTGTAGCAGCCTGGAAGAAAGCTGTCAAAGGAAAGAGGCAGGGTCAGGTCCCCGGTGCCCCACCGAGGTTGAAAACTGGATGACTTCACTAAAAAATAATTATTTGTAAGAGATGAGGTGCAGGATTAGACCCTAAAAGCTTAGGAGATGTTTGGTTTGGTGCTGGGTACTTTGCTTTGTATTTGCAGTGAAATGAATTTTCTCTGTGGACTGATACGACCTCCATAGGAACAACAAGAAAGGCAGAGTTTGGTATGTGGATATTTATCTCCAATAGCTGTTACTAAAAACCCGCCTCAGTAGAATTCACTTTAATTGGGTGCTAGAGGAGCTTCAGCACAAACTGTATGGAACATTGCCTACTTAGAACACAGTGAATAAGATTTTGTAATTAGAGACGCTTGTTTATTTTAACCATTGTTTTATAATGGGAAAACTATTTATTAGCAGAGTGGTTTTCTAGCAATATTCTCTCAAGGAAAGTTCTAGCAGCAGATTGTGCTTTCAGGACAGCTGTTTGATTTTCTGGTCACTGAAGAAGAACTTCAGCCATCCTCTAACTAGCATGACCTTCTGAACAGAGAGGATTAGATCTGGCTCCGGCTCTCACAGAGCGGATACGGTTAAATAAGCTGTGCAGTTCAGCTCTGAAGGTAGCAAGAGCAGTTGAAAGAAATGACTGTAATATATAAACCCGGAGTCAGTGCATGCAGACTTCCAAGCTGGCACTGCTGAGCCTTGTTTGCTACACGACTGGTTATTTGGCTTGCTACCTTTTTGAAATCAATATGGTTTTATTAACAGCACTGCAGACACCAAAATGCTACAGTATTGCAGAATGTATGCTCCATAAATTGCAGCTTGACTGTAATTGCAGGGCTTATGCTACTGTCAGAGCAGCTCAGAGCCAGCACTAAGTTGCGTTTTGTAAAGTGATAAATGCCACGGCATTCCCTTCAGTGTTTTGTAGGAGTATACACAGGTTGATGTAATTTAGTCATACCCTTATTCAAAGAATCTTCATCTGATACTTCTAGCCAAGCCATCTTTTGGCTGCTGAAAGCACAGTAGGTTATTATGGTTAATTACAGTGAACGTAGATGAGTTTTATGTAAATATGTCAGGAGGAAAAACTATGTTACACTTAAACGTATGAGGCCGTTTCTAAAAGCCAGGACGTAGGTCAATGATATAAAATGCAGCTTTCATTTATGTACAGCAGTATCCTAATATTTGCTTCTTTACATTGGGCGGGGGGGGGGGGGGGGGAGGGGGGTGTGTGAAGGATAAGATTCTGGACTGTATTCTCTGGAAGCATTTTGGATTGGATTTGCTATTTTCTCCAGTTAATGTCTTTGCAAATACCTTTTTGGATTGATTGGCAACCCGTGTCAGTTATGTCAAATGAGAGATGCTACGTTGCGGTGAAATCAGTTGAATTAAACAATCCTGGGGAAACACATTGGATTGGAATCTCTCTAAAGATCCAGTTGGCAGATGGAATAAAACACAATAAATAAGATTTGTCTTTTTTTTTTTTTTTTTTAAATCTGTGCCTCTTATTTTTTGTTGCTGTTCATTTGTCTGTTTTCTCACCAAACGCTCTCTTTAGTCCTTGCAGACACTTGCTTTTCTACGTCCTGAAGCCTGCATTATTTGATAGACTGTTGTTTGTTCCAGGCATTTTCGGCTGATTTCATTATCTCGGGAGAACTTTTAAGTGTTCTTTGTGTTATACGGCACCGTATTGCCCCCAAAGCCACAATCCTGTCAAGATTCAAGCACGCACTGCGCAAATTTTCCATTGCCTGCAGACTGAAGCAGAAGCTCCCTCGAATAAGGTGTCACTGTGCTCTTTAATGAAGGTTAAAACATTGGTCTTGAACCTGGGAAAGTTACATAGCTCTCAGCATTTTTAAAGAGCAGCGATTACCAACTTAATGGGTTGTTTTCTGAAGTAGTCATGGCATTCAGTTCCTTTTTCTTGTCTGAGGATTCTCTCCGGGTAACAAGCCCAGCTATTAGCAGTACTGCTCCAACAACAGTGATGCTGTCCTTTGTGCAGAAATACTTGTATTTCTGAACCATTTCAGAGGCAGCTGAACCAGGTCTGCAGCTGAATACATAACACAAGTCTGCGTTCTTCACCGAAACAGCACAAGAAAATGTCATCTGTGAAGAATTTTGCTGGAGCAAGGCTTCTAAATATGCTAGAGCATGAGGTTCAAGTGGTGCACAGCCTGCTGGGACTTAATGTTTCCCCATGGGTTGGGCCTTTACCCTCACTATCTTCAATTACAGATGAGAGAAGAGCAGGTTTACCCAATTAATACCATGGCAGGACCGATGAGTGAGCTCCTGGAAGACTCACTGTGCATCCAATTGTTAGTTATGCTGAGATGGGAGGTTGAAAAATCACACTAACAGGAAAACAGTGTCTGTTCACTGTCAAGGTAATGGTTCTTTAACCCATGTTTGTATACCTTAATACCGAAAGATACAAGCTTGTAGGTCAGATAGAAGACTTGTAAAAATCAGGAAAATGGGAAAAATTAAGTATTTGAGAGTTTAGTACATTGCTTTTTAGTGAACACTTTTTTTTCATGAACCAAGAAGCTGCAAAATGCATAGCCTGATACTGTCCTTCAATGAAATAACTTGCTGAACATCACCCCATACCCAAAGAATGCATACATGATTCTCATAAAGAGAACTGTATTACACACACATATTATCGATTTCTCTTGACAAGAATTAACATGTGTATATCTAGTATATATCTTATATATATGTATATATGTATACACACACATATCTATATATGAATTCCAATTGTCTCAGCCATAAAAGAGCTGTATTACAATGGTTAGCCTCAGGGTGAAACTACAAAGGTGTCTGGTTGAAATAGTGAGCAATTAGCCCGGATTCCGGCTAACCATGTAGCTGTACGCAAACACTTGTCTTTGTTCTCCACTCATCTTTGACACTGCTGAAACCAAGCAGGAGTACACTGCAGTGACACCTGGCGTTTAAACTAGAATTATTCCCTGTGAAGTGTGGCAGTCAATTTGCTTTTAATTGGATACACTCAAACACTCATAGTTCACCCCGTGTTGCTGTATTGAACTTGAAAATGTTGGAGCTAAAGAGTGATTTGACATTACTTTGTATAAAAAGCATCTGACAGATTTGTTTCAAAAGCCAAAAATTGCAGGGACACGATCTTTCTGGAATGGCTGTTCTTTCTAGCACTTTAGCTGACAAGATACTTTATCACTACTTCTTCTCAGCTGATTATTTCACAAAAGGGATTGACCCTTAATAGAACTCACACAACTGGAATTTCCATGCAGCCTTTGTGGAAGGGCTGATAAGCAAGAACAGAGAACTGCCAGTTCAGACAGGAACCAGGAACCCCACATCTGTTGCAATGCCAGGAAGGGTATCAGAGCCACGACAGATGCTTCTGAAGTAGTCCTGCTAAAGAGCCCACTGACCAAAGGAGTCGAGACCTGTGCATTTACAGATGCTACTGATGTGGAATGTAAATCACAGCAACAGGTAAGGTAATTCAGGACTATTAGGATAAAATCAGATCATAGCAATCGTAAGGAGCATTATTATCAAGGAATGCCACAAGAGGAAGTAAAATTAAAGATCTGGCAGCAATGTGTATAGACTGCTTGACAATTTCTATTATGTAAAAGTTTGTGTGACTTGCTTTGAGCTGCATATACAAGCTCCATGTTTATGTAGGTAATCTTTGAAATCTGTCAAGGACAAAACCCTCAGGCTAGCATTGTACTCTTCATTTGCCACACAAATTCTGTAAGGGTTTGGCTGAGCTGCGAAAGACGTATTATACTGGGAAGTGATGAGACATGAAGTGTCTACCTTGTACCCCAAGTCAAGCAGCAAAGCACCAAGATTTCTCTAGCACACAGAATCACACAATCATAGGGGTTGGAAGGGACCTCTAGAGATCATTGAGTCCAACCCCTCTGACAAAGCAGGTTCCCTACACCAGGTACACACACTCAGAGGCAAGCACTCCAGCTAGCATTCAGAGCTCTTTTTCCTCTCTTGCCTGCAGCTTATTTCTACCAGCAAAGGACAAAATAGAAAGAAGCTGTCTCCAGATCCTCTGATTTCTGAAGGCCAGTCTTAATGGTAAAGATTGAGCCGCGTACCTCCAGTACCTCACCTTTTGCTATGTCACCTTTAGTATCAGGCCCATCTTCTTCGTAATTAAACTGACAGAAGCTGTTTCTGTTGCCACTGATTCTATTAGTCATTTAGATTGAATTTCAGTTGAGCTTTGGCATTCCTAACTTTGTATCTGCATGCACAGACAACGTCTCAGTGTCCCTACCAGGCTACCTGTCCCTGCTTCCACTTTCTGTGGGACTCCTTGTTGTGTGAGTTTGGCCAGGAGCTCCTTGTTCACCCTCCTGGCAGTTTTGCCTAATTTCTTGTGCAGATGATTCTAGAACACTATTCACCTTTCTCAGTCCCCTCTTCCCTTCATGGCCTTATCTCATGGGACTCTGTCAAGCAGATCCCATTCAGCCACCTCACCAAATAAGGGGATTCCTGTGGAAAAGTAGTACTGTCATCTTACTGTCGGTGGCTTTGTCCTTAATTGCATGATCAGGTTTGTTTGTTTGTTTCATTGGGGTATTTTTTGCTTTAGTTTTAGGTTGCCCCATAGAAACAGATTCAGTGAGTTTTGAGCATAAAAATAGCAAGAAATGGTATGAAGTAGGTGAAAGTAGTTGTAAATCTAAGATGTCTTTCCCTCTGAATTTTGCAGCCTAGATACCACTTAAAAGTTTACTACGTAACTAAAAGATGGTAATTGCCATGTGTTTCTAGACCAGAACTGTGGTTAGCTCACAAATTAGGTAATTACCACACACAAAGGAGATAATTATGTGGTTTTATTTGTTTATGTATGTATGTGTGTGTGTGTCAATGGGGAGAATCCAGAGAATCACACGTTTGATATCATGTAACATTCCTTTTCAAAGCTTTCCTTATGTACTTTTCCACTTTGAATAGCACTGAAAGCTGGGCAAGACAAATAATGCCATCTGAAGTGTGGGTAATTTATCTGTTCCTCTGTAAAAAGCCTTTTCAAAAGAGGAAAAGGAATGAGGATGCTGTCATACCACACGGGGTTCTTGCTGCTGCAACACTGATTCATCACAGTTTGGGGCAGGTGAGCGAGCAACAGGAATTTTCTTCAGCCAGAATTTCCCTACATCAGCTTGATTTTTATTTATGTATTCATTTACGTTTGCTTAAGTGCACATGCACTGGGTGGGGCTGCTAACTTGGCTGATCCTGCTGTTGGCTTCAGAGATCCAGTTTGGTAGATCTGGGGCACGTCAGGCTTGAGGCTAAAGCAAAGTAAGGACTTACATATCAGAAAATCACACCAAATTTGGAAGTGTAATCCAGATCTACTGCTGCTTAGCAGCTGCTTGGTTAGCTCTAAAAAGACCTCCACAGGATCCAGAGAC
Source organism: Excalfactoria chinensis (assembly GCF_039878825.1). Taxonomy (NCBI): domain Eukaryota; kingdom Metazoa; phylum Chordata; class Aves; order Galliformes; family Phasianidae; genus Excalfactoria; species Excalfactoria chinensis. The sequence continues at coordinate 26,938,315 of NC_092826.1, forward strand.
AATTCCAGACCAGCATGACCATCCAGGGAGACTGCCATGTCTCCTGTCCCAAAGGGGAAGAAGGTGGGTGTTGCAGGCTATAAGTAACTATTGTTTCTGCCTGACAGGATGAAAGATCTAGGAGGGGAGGAGAAAGAAAGGGAGACGGAAACATGGGGATGATTAATTCTTATTTCTAAGATTCCAGAGCTGAATCCATGATTGAAATTTCATTCCCGCTGAGTTCTGGCAGATAGGCAGGGCAGCAAGCACTCCCCATTCACATCTCTGAGTTCTGAGTGTTTGGGTATGAAGTGCAGAACACTGACTTCAGTATTCAATATCCCTGGCAAGTGTTAAGGGGAAGACTTTGGCATATGTTAAGGAGCTCAGAAAGCAGGGAAAGAGAACCGCTGCCAAAAGCTCTTAAGTTTCACACTCAGTTTCTCTTTGGAACTTTGTTTCTACTGCAGTTTATTAAAGCTGCTATTCCTACACCTGGAAAAGCAGAGACAAAAGGGGAGAGAATGAGGCTCTTAACCTTGAAGAACTTCTTGCATTCCCATGCCTGGGTTTTTGGTGGTTCATTTATAACTGAAGTAAGTATTCACTACACTTCCCAACTTGAATTTGGTTCGGGCAGTAACAAAGGCTTTTTGGAGGTGGTCTTGCTCTAGAAAGCGACAACAATACCCAGTGTCTCCTAAAAATAAACAATGTTCTTAGTGTTTGTTGAAGTTTGGGTTGTTTTCTTCTTTTTGGTGTTGGTTTTGTTTTTTGTTTGTCTTCTGTGGTGCTATTTTGAGTTCTAGCACATCTATTGTATGCAGGCTGAAGAGAACACTCTGGTTGTTTACAACAATTCTCCTTGCATTGCCAGGCTTTTCTTCCATGAAGCCTAATTTTGTAGCCAAATGTGAAAAACAAGCCACAACATAAATAAACTGAACATGTGTGGAAAGTGTTGGCTCAGCACCCCTCAGATGTCATCTCCAGCTCAAACGCTATCATGAGAGCAAGAGACATAACAGACTTCAGGTTGGATTCAAAAGCTTCGTTACCTACTGGCATTCAGTGTTAAAGGATTTATTGTGTTATTTGAGAAAATCTGGAATTGAAAAGATTTATCTAATTTCAGTGTTGCTGGGTAGGCTCTGGTGGTTGGCCAGATTTCACTCTGGCTCTGCTGAGCTCACTGTGGTCACAGCTGCTGCTGCCACTGAGATGACTAAGACTGCTGATTTTAGGGCTGGTTGCAATAGCTAAAAACAATGATTTTATGGTCAAATCTGTGGACTAAGAGTGGATAGAAGTGTTTTGTTCCATTGTACTTTCATGTACCCTACAAATGGTCTGTCTTGCTCATTGGATGTACACCTGGAGCTTGCTGACCTTTTTTCATTGAGCTTTACTAGGAGATTATTAAGCAGTGCATTGTCTCATGGTGGCAGGGGTCCACCAGAGAAACAAGGGAAGAGTTAAGTAATGGGGAGTGCCCTTGTTACTGCATACTCACCTTCAGTGAAAACTCAGTAGGTAGAAACAGAACAGCTCCAAGGCCTCTCCTCCACCACGTAATCCATCACACACCTCAGGCACTGCCACTGGCCCAGCAGTCTCCTCATCAGACATCACTTCTGCAAGAAACAAGATTTAAGAACCATCATCTGAAGGATAAAAGGGGGAAAAAAATGTGCAACTGCAGCATTTCTACAAGGTTTCCCAGTTCCACAAAAGAGGACCATGCAGGTGTAGAAGAGAAGAATCTGTCATGGCTACCAGCACAGGTATCAGTAAACCAGTTGGTTGTGGTGATAGGACTCCTGTATAGCCCACAGGTGAACTCCAGGGCCTGAACCAGGCATATCATGTAGATAGGAAGATCTTAAGCTGCTGTTTTGTATCTGTTCCATGACTACAGCTCTAGAGGATGAAGATTTTAATGTGGCTTGCAAGTTTTTCACTGGGATGGACACTGCTGTCTCTAAGGTAAGAGTTGCCTTCTCAGATGGATGCACAGGCTTCTTTCAGAGCAGTTGCTGAATGCTTGGAAGTCATTGCAGCTGGAATGGCCTCCCATCTGAATCTGAAACATTCAGGCTGTCCTTAAAAATGGTAAAGTAACTCAGATGGTGTTTTGATAAACTGTGATCAGGACAGTGGTCACAGAAAAGAAGATCCCTTTCTATTTAGCTGTAGTTTAAGAGATGGTTAATAACACTGTTCAGTCTTCTGATGAGTTGGTGTAACAGTGTGTCCGGAGCCTGTCTGAGAAATGGTACTTGTGTATCTTAGGTAGCTGCAATAAAGAGCTCAGCTGCACTTTGACACTTAACATTAGAGACAAGTAGGGCTGCTGCCACTGGGATTTCCCAGATGGAGTATGTACGTAAGTTATTTGGCAATAATAAGCAAGATAAATTCAAAGCTTTGTCTGCCCACGTGTTAGATATAGATGACTTTGACCTAAAGATGTTTTCCTTGGTTCAAATAGTCAGACTCTTTGGTGCATGTTTATTCCTAATAGCCCAGTTACCTCATGAGGTAACTAATGCATACTGTGATTTACTGTCCACGTACATTTTCCACTTCCATGCAAAGCTAAAGAAAATGCTTTGCTTCGAGAGAGAGAGGATGAAACTTTCCAAGAAGGAACTGCAGTAAATTGCTCGAGGAAGCAACTGTCTTGCCAGCCTGACGATTTCAAATGGGAAAGAGAAATAGATTCCTCCTCCTCCTCTTTCTTCTTTACTACCAAGTCTAAAAAAGAGAAATTTCTAGCCACCGTGAGACACTGATTTTAAAAGTCTGTCCCTGAATCACTTTCCAATGTTTTCAGTTGTAAGAGCTGCCCAACTAGCAGAGACACAGCAAAAGAATTTTATTTCTCCAGGTACTTAACACTTGGGGTGGTAGAAGAATACAGCAGAACTGAGACTAATTTGCTGTGAATGCCGGTGCACTAGACCATGAGGTTGTGTGTCAGTAGAAAGCTGCATGTGACGTGCAGATTATAGGCTATTTTTTATTGTCAAACTCAATCCTTCATTTAAATGAATATGTTGTCAGAACCCTAATTATTTCTGTTAGAAATGCTGCAGCTTGTTAAGAAAGGGGCATTAAAGTCCTTCTCTGTAAATTCTTGATCATTGCATTACAATTCTGAGCCATTTATGAAATATTCCATCATTTAATTGACGACTTGTTTCTCTCTGTGTGGGCTCTGATTACAGAATCATCAATCATAATGCAGTATTAGCCCCGTGATGAACCAAGGGCTAGGTATATATATTTTTAGCTGTCCCCAAAATAATGCCATTAGTTTCTTCCTCATTATCTCCTTTTCCTACTAATTGCTGTCAGACAAACTGGAAAACCTTTTACTCAATCACCTTGCTCTTCCTCAACAGAGAGAATTTCAGGCAGACTCAGACTTCAGGCAATCCTTCTGCCTTCATCTACTTCTATCAAGTTGCACGGACAGGTTTTTAAATTCGGCATAATTAGTGAAATGATTTGTGCCTCATCCCTGATAGTAGCTCTGTATGGAATTAAATCGATAGAACCGTTTCAGCAGGCCCAGCCCTTTGGTGCATGTCTAGAATCTCAGAATCATAGAATGGCTTGGGTTGGAAGGGACCTCAAGGACCATCAAACTCCAGCCCCTCCCTGCCACGGGCCACCAACTTCCATATTGAATATTAGACCAGGCTGCCCAACTGTTCTTCAGGAACAGTACAGGCCTCAGAAATGCAGGTAAAGATAATGAGGCAATCTACAAAGGTTTGCCTCAAAGAAGGCTCTGAAATGCCATGAATAAATTATATCATTTGCCCTGTATTGACTGGGAGTAAAGCAGCCAAATCCTGAACAACTTCCCTCTAGAAAAGAAAACTATGAGCACATATTGTTTTCCTCAGCATTACTTAATAACCTCTACTTCTCTTGCTTATATCTGTTTTGGTGGATCTAGGTTTTCTGAGAACTGTTCTCTCTGAACAGTTCTGCTTTTAGGTTGTGAGAAAGTTATTTTAGTACACTTTGTTAGTTTAATACAGAATTTGCTTTGCTCATTCATCTTTTGAAACCAGACCCGCCTTGGGAGACTGCTGTTCTCCTGGTGCAATTAGAAGAGAAGCCCACAGTTCCACCTAGCAGTAACACAAGGCTTTAGGGGTCTGCTTGTTTCCAGAGATCTCACTTAGTGGTTTTGAAGGGTTTACAATTTTCTTGCTAAAACTTTGAGATAAAATAATACACCCCGTCTTAGGGAATTTTGGGAAGGAGAAAGCTGCTGATCACCTTCCTTATTAACTTTTATTCTTGCCAAGATCCTGTTTTATTACAGAGATCTGTATTCAATGGTTGACAGAACTCCTGTGATAAACCTCAACACAAGATATTGTGAAGCCACGTGGTATTACTTAATAACAGAAATGAAAATGAACCTGATATTGCAAATATCCCCTCTTCAAAAAGCATTATTCCTGGTTCTACATCTCCGGATTTCTTCAATTTTCTAGATCTCTTCAATGGAAATAAATGAGCAACATTAAGCCCTACTTGCACAAGGAAAACTGTCCTCATAAAGTAGGAGATGATAGCGGTGATGCCCTGCTCCAGCTGGAGGAAGGGAAATGCACAAATGCAAAATACATAGACCATCATACTGTACCACTGCTACCCATTAGAAAGCCTTTCACGTGTGTTTTGCAATGAGTAGCTTACAGTAGGTATGAGTTTACCAGTCACTGTTTTTTTTTATATGCAAGCCATATAGAACCACTGAGCTCTGGCTACAGACCAGCACTTTAAGTATCTTCATTTCAGAAAAGAAATGCATTTTAGAACAAGAAGGGCTTTAAAACCCAAATGTTCCAGTGGTCAGGAGCCTCCAGGGAGCATCAGAGACTAGAGAGATAAACAAAAGCTGCTGAAGTGGCAGCATACACTGTTGTTCCTACCCATGACTGTGATTGGAAAATTAGAAATTACGATGATGGATGCCCTAATGTTTATAGATCTCACTGAATGTACTTTGTGATTACATCATCACAAATAAATTCCCATCTACTTCAGTTATCTCCTTCAGTTATCTCTCTGAGTAGCTCAGAATATGTTGAGCTACATGTCAGGGGTAAGCAGAAACTTACTGTTTTATGGTGTAGCCAAGGGTACGTGACTGGGATCTCCCTCCTTTAAAACCACTTGCCTCTTCCTGGTCAAAGAACAACTTCTGTCAGTCACTCCTTGAGAAAGTAAGCTTAATTTGCTTCTACACAGAAGAGGGAGGTAACATACAGATATTTGCAATGTATTTGCCTAAAAGAAAATCAAAGAGGTAAAGGAAAGCTGCATTCATGGATTAAACACATGAACAAATGTGTTTACGTATCTCAAAGAAGCAACATAGGAAGAAAGAGTTTTGAATTAAAACATTTTTGAAAGGGATGGAGAATCAAGCAGCAGTGGAAAGCAGAACTAGCAAGGTATTATCCATTCAAAGGCAAGAACATGCATGAAAATGACTACTAAATCCATTGTCACAAATGTCTTTGAGATCAGTGAAGCGAAGATATTTAGTGAGTTGGCATTGCTCAAAACCTACTAATCTCCATGCACAGACTGAGATTCAAAGCAGACCAGAGAGCAACCCTTTGTTAATCATAATAAAGAATTTGCTGTATTCAAATGAAGTTACAGCAAAGTGGATGCGTGCCAGTGCAGCACCAGTGTTCCAAGAGAAAGGCAAGCTAGGAAATTATAGACCCTTCATCTCAATGTCTGCAATTTGCAAAATAAAGAATACAACAGAGGAGTAAGTTTGCAAAATGCATGTGCAAACGCAGCATCATTCTCTGTGATCCAGTTGCAGAAACTAGTAGGGATAGGTGGTGTTGGTTAACTAATCTTTTATAAACAACCGTGCAACACTTTTGTTATTGAAGTTAAAATACTCAAATAACAATTCATGTGGCACCTCATGCTCTGTGGTAGTAGAAGGGGTTAATTGCCTTCCAAAAGCAAAGTCTCTTTTTCTGCAAGATGAGCTTTCTGCTGCTGTAAAAAAGAGGTAACCTAGATCCCAAACATTAAAGTCTGGGTTTGCAGCCAAGCAAATTTAAGGGCAATGCGACCACAGAAATAGAAGTACAGATCCAAATGTTTAATCACAAGCTGTATCAGACATCTTCAGGACACTTATCTATGTCATGAGTAACCTGCAGCCTCTCACAGGGGGACATGATGCCCGTTTGATCAGCTACTTCTCCTCTGTCCCAGTAAACTCTGTCAAAGAGTTGTGTTCAAGGAAAAAATATAGGAGAAAATAAACATTAGAATCAAAAGTTTTGGTTTTCATCAGCTCTGCTTTCCCTCAGTGCCTTAGGGCTCTCATTCCAACTGCTTGATCCCCCAGCCTCCTGCTCTTCTTTTGCTGTCCTTCTGTGACTATAGACAGACATCTCTGCTGTTTTGTGTCGCTCCATCTCTGTGTTGTGTTTTATTCTTTTCTTTCTGCTTTGAGACTGTTTATGTAAGTAAAGTGTTCCAAATGACTAACTCAGCCAAAGCAGTAGATGCTTCATTAAGTTGTAGCTCAAGAAAGACTCATTATCTCTCCATCTACATCAGACTTGTTTTCACTTTCTGACCCACCAGAGGCGGGCGGCCTGCAGGGCTGCTGGGTACAGCTTTTCCTACAGCCCGGCCTCCCTCCGTGCCTCCAACAGCACAGCCTGCAGCAGCAGCTCATTCAAATTCTAAAAAAAATAATAATATGTTTATACACAAATAAGTTTGTTCTGTAAACACTGAAAAAGAACCCTTTGTATCTGTAACACTTTCCGTAGCCGCAAGGTTTCCTTCTTGCCCACACAAATCACTCATTACAGAGCAACACACCGCTACCGGAGGAAGCCAGCGAAGCAGGATCCTTCTGGTGGTTCTAAACAGAACGTTGCACTTGAAAAAAATAATCGAAAAGCCCTACAAAAATGCTTCAGAATTCAATGTTTTCGTTGTCTGAGATTGACCCTCCCATGACTAAGCCAAAGCCTCCAGCAGCCACAGGAATCAGCTGGATGCAGCGTGAGCCGTGTTGTGCTGCAGCGCTGTGGGAGCTGAACTTGTCACAGCCGTGGCAGTGCTGTACACTCAGGCAGCATATCCCCAAAACCCACAGCGTGTTCCACCTCATGGGTTTACAGCTGTGTCACGTCTGTGCAACACCTCACTACGGGACTATGAATCACCCCAATCTACATCAGGTCGTCAACTGAGGTTCCCAGTTTTAGCTTGAAAACCACAAGATGTGTGAGCTAAGTTTTGGTCACTGTTTGTATTTGCTGATAGCTGAACTGTTTGCTTATATCGAGTTTCCAAACTTCTTTTTTTCTTTTTCCTTGCAGAGAAGGGTTACAAAGGTTCTATTTGGGTGGTTTACTGAAGGAAGCTTTAAGTCTTACACAACCCTGGCTTCATTAACCGAGGCTTTCAGATGTTTATTTATAACCAATTATAAAGCCGACTCCGGCCAACACGGAGCGGGGCTCAGCAGCGGTTCGCCGAAGCGCGGTGCCTTGCGGCCAGGCACACCGCGGCCCGCACCGCCGCCATCGCGTAGGAAATGCGCAGATAAATCGCGGGGGCCTGCACCGAGGGGAGGGGGGTAGGGCGGGCACAGCCGCCTCCGAGGGAGCCCAGAGCTCGGCTTCGAGTCGGGCACACCCGCTCCGGGTGCCCGGCCGCTGCCTCAGCCCGCGGCAGGGATCTGCCCGGCAGCCGCCGCCATCCCTCCGCAGCGGCGCCGCCGCCTGCCCTCAGCGCGTCCCCCACAGCGCGCGCGGCGGGCGGGAATGGCGGAGAGCGCTGACAGGGCCGCACAAGTTGACGGGCCGCGCTCTGCCGGCGGGAGGAGGAATCTGAGGCAAAAGCCGAACAGGATCGCGTTCGGGAGCATGGATCGAGGGCTGCGGGAGTTCGCCGGGCCGTCAGGGGGACGGGGGCAGCGGTACGGGCGGCAGGGCGGGGGCAAGTGTGAGAAGGGCTGCGACTCGGCGCTGTGCGTGAGGCAGCGTGAAGCTGCGGGCTGATTCCCGAGCGGGGCGGCCCCGTCCGCGCCTTGCAGCGGTGAGGTTTGAATGGAGGAGGGAGGCAGGGAGAGGTCAGCGAGATTTCCCCAGGGTAACACGGGCAGTTTGTTCCCCACTGAATCGGAGGTGTTATCGATTTTAGTGATAAATCAATAAGACTATGGTATTCCAATTATAACTTTTTATTAATTACAACGGGTAAAACAAAAAGGCAACTCAGCGCTGGGCGACAGGGGAATCATTATTCCGCAAACTGCCGCGCCGCCCCTCAGCGCTGGGCGACAGGGGAATCCCTGTTCCTCAAGCTGCCGCGCCGCCCCCCCCCATTCCAACTTCTTTTGTAAAGTCCACTCTGAGCGTGTTGTCCTTTGATTGGTCAGCCGTAATCGCGCGAATGGTGTGCCGTCACCTGGTTGGTTCTTCTAGGAAACTTTGTATCCTTCGAGGCGCGCTTCTCCGGGGCCGCTCCACACTGTCTTCACCTGCGCCGCCGGCCCCGCCCCCTGTAACTAGGCAGAACACAATCCCCGCGGTCTCCACGTCCCGCAACCCCCAACCTGGTTTTAACAAACAAACATTTTATTGAACTATTAACACGTCCCGGCTTTAATGAGCAAACATTTCTATAACAATCCCCCCTTTCTTTTATTGTACCATTTTGTTTTGCTCATTAAACCGTTTTAACTCTTGTCGACTCCATTCTAAGGCTTCTTCTTCTTGTCCCCCATCAAGGGGTTCATATTTTTCCTTAACCACCATTAGGTGAGCTGCCTCTAACCGATTCTTAACAATAGCAATTATTCTATTTAAAATACAGGGTCCAAAGGTCAAACCTAATATTATTATAATAACTGGTCCCATTATTGATGATAATAATGTAGTGAACCAGGGGGAACCATTAAACCAATTTTCATACCAACTTCTTTGAGATTCCTGAGCTCTTTTTCTTTGTTCTAACTGTTTTCTTAATTCTACAGTAACAGCTTCTGTCTTATTCTCTACTTGGGGTTTTCCCTGGTTATTATTTATTACTACATTAGGTCCTATACCTATCGGGGGGTCTGGTGGAGCCCTTTCCTTTTTAATAAGAAAGTAACCCCCTTGGTCCCTTCCAGGTTCCCACGTTCGTACCCCCCAAGTCTTTCCTACCCACCACACTGTGTCTTCTATTTTGAGGATTTTTATCTCCAAATGTTGGCATGTTCCTCCACTACTATCATATATACTACCGTCAGCCCCATAAATCGGAGGTGTACAACCTGAGGGACCCCAACTAATTGATATATATTCATCTTGTCCCCCCCCTGGTGAAAACCCTAGTGCAACCGTTTCACAACCCCAGTACCCACAATAATATTCCCCCGGGTAATTACAATAACTTTTCCCTGGATTTGATGCTGGGCATGCATAAATTGCCGTATAATCCAGACATGGTTGCATTTGTACCAGGTCACATACATGGCTTTTAAGGATGGGAGCACCTGGGGTCACGTTTGTGCTTAGCACCTTCTGATCTTCCCATCTGATTAGGGACCACTTAAATGGCTCATGTGTCTGTACCTCTGTACCCCAACCCTCATTAATGAGATTTAATACCATTATCAATTGAGCTAGTTTTAGATAGGCAGTTTTCCCACTGCAGTAGTGAGTCTTTAATTGTTTGGGGGGATTATTTCTGGTCTCGGGGTATCGTCTGGATCCTAGGTTTTTGGATTCATTCCTAATGAAGCAAACCCCTCCACATGTTGTATCTCCTCTGCCTCGCCCATCGACTCGGTTGCCTCGAGCCATGGGGTGTCTCATCTTCTCGGCAGCAAGAGTATTCTTCAGGAGAGGCTGGTTCTTGCTTCCCTTTTAAGTGGGTCGCAGGGTGCAAATTTTAATTCCCCCCTGGTCTTTGGGGTATTGCGCCCTATTCTTTTTCCCACTAGTTACACACTTAAGTGATGCTGATAAGGATCCAAATTCACCCCCCCCAAGTTTATTCCTTTCTATTGGAATTTCCACAGGCACCCTTAAAGCCAATAACCAATTTATTTATCCCTGTTTTTGCAGTGGGTCCACTACCTCTCTAAAATATATCCCAACAGTTGGATTCACAATAGGCACATACTACAAGGTGTTTTATACATATTAAACCAAAATATTCTCTTCTACATTAAATTTTATACTGATACATTTATACAATCGTTGTTAATTCATGTTCTCATTTTCCTTGACGGAGGGTTTCGTGACAGTTTTACTTTCAAATCACCCGCTGGACTAGTAACTCTCCACTCGTGATTTTGTACTGGACCCTTAACACGACTGGCATGTGTCCATCCCTTTTCAGCAGTTCTGATAGCTGTATTGGTAGTCAATAATACCAGATAGGGGCCTTCCCAGCGAGGCTGCAGTGTGATTTCCTTCCAGGTCTTTATCAGGACCCAATCTCCCGGTTTTATCTGATGAAGGGCAATGTCAAGAGGGGGTCTCTGAGTCAGTTGTCCCTTTTTCCACAGCTTCTGTTTATACTTCATTAATTCCGTGATATAAATTTGGATGTTCTTATCTGGTGGTAATGCATATGGTGGGGGTCCCATCAAGGCCTCCTCTTCCCTTCGGGACTTACGTTTTTTAGCATCTTTTTCTGTTCGTGTTAAATTAAAAATTGAAACCTCTGAACCTTCTGGACGAGTGACCCATACTGCTGCATAGTCACTTTCCTCCTGGTCGAAAGGGGTTTTAGAGTTTACCCAAAAATTCAATTGTTGTTGTACCCAATCTTCACTAGAACCATACTTAGGCCACCATACTGCCGGACCAATTTGTTGTCCACTCCAAATTTCCACACAATAATATATCATCTTTGCCTTATCCTTATTTTTCGTTCCTGGATAATATGTCCATGTACTTAACATAAACCCTAAAGGTGAATCCGTAGGAATGGGTGGTCGTTTAGAAGGGGCGGATGGTTTGGTTTTTCTCTGCCCCATCTCGTTCTCTGCTTCTTGCTCTCTTGTTTTATTCAACGTCTGTAGCTTCCCCTAGTGCCCGCAGCTCTAGGTACAATCTTATATGAATTCTCCGAGCGCCCTTAGCTCTCGGGGTACAATCTTATATGAATTCTCCTCCTAAAAGCCCTTAGCTCTAGGGGTACGACCTTTTATGAATTCTCCTCCCTAAAAGCCCTTAGCTCTAGGGGTACGACCTTACATGAATTCTCCTAAAGCCCTTAGCTCTAGGGGTACGACCTTTTATGAATTCTCCTCCCTAAAAGCCCTTAGCTCTAGGGGTACGACCTTACATGAATTCTCCTAAAGCCCTTAGCTCTAGGGGTACGACCTTTTATGAATTCTCCTCCCTAAAAGCCCTTAGCTCTAGGGGTACGACCTTACATGAATTCTCCTAAAGCCCTTAGCTCTAGGGGTACGACCTTTTATGAATTCTCCTCCCTAAAAGCCCTTAGCTCTAGGGGTACGACCTTACATGAATTCTCCTAAAGCCCTTAGCTCTAGGGGTACGACCTTACATGAATTCTCCTCCCTAAAAGCCCTTAGCTCTAGGGGTACGACCTTACATGAATTCTCCTAAAGCCCTTAGCTCTAGGGGTACGACCTTTTATGAATTCTCCTCCCTAAAAGCCCTTAGCTCTAGGGGTACGACCTTACATGAATTCTCCTAAAGCCCTTAGCTCTAGGGGTACGACCTTTTATGAATTCTCCTCCCTAAAAGCCCTTAGCTCTAGGGGTACGACCTTACATGAATTCTCCTAAAGCCCTTAGCTCTAGGGGTACGACCTTACATGAATTCTCCTCCCTAAAAGCCCTTAGCTCTAGGGGTACGACCTTACATGAATTCTCCTCCCTAAAAGCCCTTAGCTCTAGGGGTACAACCTTATCTCCTCCCTAAAAGCCCTTAGCTCTAGGGGTACAACCTTATCTCCTCCCTAAAAGCCCTTAGCTCTAGGGGTACAACCTTATCTCCTCCCTAAAAGCCCTTAGCTCTAGGGGTACAACCTTATCTCCTCCCTAAAAGCCCTTAGCTCTAGGGGTACAACCTTATCTCCTCCCTAAAAGCCCTTAGCTCTAGGGGTACAACCTTATATGAATTCTCCTAAAGCCCTTAGCTCTAGGGATTATGGTGGTAATTTAAAAGGGTCCCGTTTTACCCTGTATCCACCCTTCGGCGTGCCCTCACACAGTGTGGAATTCACTCGCTTCCCCCAGGTCGTGGCCCACGCCCTCGCGGGCAATGGGAACCGCACTACTGTGGGGTCCGCACTCGCTTGGGTTGATGCCGGCTGCCAGCTCCCCTCTCATTCACACACCACACTCGTCACACGCCGGATTCCCAAACCCCATCCGGATTATACTTACCTATCCTGTGTCTTCGTCCGGACTTTCGTGCACGAAATTTAAGGGGTTAACCGGTTCTTCTTTGCCTTTTTGTTTTAAATTTCGGATCGTCGGTGGGAATAGGGCGGGAGAATAGGAACCGAGGCCGCCTATTTAGGCGGGGCGCCCCCTCAGGCTCCTTATATCTACGCCAATATTCCCATCCGAGTCACGGCACCAAATTGTTATCGATTTTAGTGATAAATCAATAAGACTATGGTATTCCAATTATAACTTTTTATTAATTACAACGGGTAAAACAAAAAGGCAACTCAGCGCTGGGCGACAGGGGAATCATTATTCCGCAAACTGCCGCGCCGCCCCTCAGCGCTGGGCGACAGGGGAATCCCTGTTCCTCAAGCTGCCGCGCCGCCCCCCCCCCATTCCAACTTCTTTTGTAAAGTCCACTCTGAGCGTGTTGTCCTTTGATTGGTCAGCCGTAATCGCGCGAATGGTGTGCCGTCACCTGGTTGGTTCTTCTAGGAAACTTTGTATCCTTCGAGGCGCGCTTCTCCGGGGCCGCTCCACACTGTCTTCACCTGCGCCGCCGGCCCCGCCCCCTGTAACTAGGCAGAACACAATCCCCGCGGTCTCCACGTCCCGCAACCCCCAACCTGGTTTTAACAAACAAACATTTTATTGAACTATTAACACGTCCCGGCTTTAATGAGCAAACATTTCTATAACAGGAGGGAAACACGGAAGAAACCTTCCTGAGTTGTTTGTCCCGTTATGGTTTCGGTTAGGGGAAAGCGGGCCATCCAGGCTGTCAGCTTTTCCAAAGATTGCCGAGGAGCGGCCTGCCAGGAGCACCTCATGGGCAGCCTCCGACGGGGAGCTGCGGTGGAAAACAGAAAGAGCAGTGCTGTCCGAACCTTGTGTCTCAGCGGGGACTGGCAGCGAGTGCAGCGGGGAGCCAGCTGTCAGAGTGGGGACACAGCTGTCAGCCTGCACTGGAAGGAATCTGTGTCGTTCAGTGGTCCCCCCCAGTTATCCTGCCTGTATGGTGTTTCCCTTTCATTTTGATTACAGTGGAATTTATGTGAAGAGCTTTTGGGGTTAATGTCAGTGTGGTATGCGAGCCAAAAATCTGGAGTGCTGCTGTCAAAGCAGAGTGTTTATCTTCAGAATTAAACAATGATGTAAATAAAACTATACTATCTCAAGATAGCAAGAAATACAATCAAAATAAAAGTGTGTCTGTTGCGTAATTTATAGGGTGGAGTATTTGTATTGGTGACGGTGAGTGGCAGCTATATAATAACATACTTCCTTTGGTTCCACCAGACTCACTGTGGAGTTTCCATGTAAAAAGTGAGTCTGTAAGTACTGCTTTATGCTGTCATGTAGTATTTTAGGTTGGATATCAGGGAAAACTTCTTTGCAGAAAGGGTTGTTTAGCACTGGAATAGGCTCCCCAGGGAGGCGGTTGAGTCACCATCCCTGGATGTGTTTAAAAACCATTTGGATGTGGTGTTCAGGGAGATGACTTAGCGGAGGGTTGTTAGTTAGGGTAGTATGGTTGGGTAGTGGTTGGACTTGGTGATCTTAAAGGTCTTTTCCAACCTGAGCAATTCCACGATTCTGTGATTCTATTCGTGTTTTCCTGAGTGCTCGATCTCATTTGTTCATCCTGAAAGGAGCAGCTGGTTGTTTTCTTTGTAATTGCTACCTCTGCAAATTCAGCCTTGGCTCTGAGGACCAACCTGACTTCTTTGACACTTCATCGAGAAAGAGGAAGTTGACATGCCCATCTTGCAACTCTTAACATATGTTCAAATTAACATACATGGTAAGTTCCACCTAGGTTACAACAACGACAACACTTATTTTAAATAACATCTGAATATTATCATCTTTCCTTTTCTATATGCATCCTTCATATTCTGGTGCAGCTTTAGGGATCATCTTTCACACATGTTGCTATTGTGCTTAGGTAAGTACAAACCACTTCAAGCTCCTCCGAAAGATTTTTAAGTAAAATACATATCAGATTAGAGACATCACAAAGCCTTTTGGGAGATAGAAAAGTGTCTGTTTTGCAAACTTACTTGTTGGAATAGTAAATTAGAAAAACATTGGTGAGGGGGTTTAATGAAGCCATGCCTTTCTCTCATCAGTATTCATTCTCTCACAGTCCAAGGATAGAACATCCAGAATTCCTTCCCATACTGGTAAGATTATTCAGAACTCATAAATGTTTCAGAGCAGTAACTGAGAAGAGCGATGCTTAATAGCTGATGAATTTTGCTGCTTCATTCCAATGCATGGCTGGCACTGGAACCTCCTTCAAGCAAAAAGCATAGCCCTGTCTGCGGGGTGGAATTATACTACACAACAGCCAGACACAGAAGTGACCTCGTGCTCCCCACTCAATTGATGATTGGGGCAGAGGGATGTCACAGAAGCGATGATTTTGCTCATTGAAAAGGGGGGTCGGAAGGTTACCACCTCTCCTTTCGAGCAGCATCTGGTAGAAAATTTTCTGCCTAATATTGTCAATCATTCCCTTGTTCTCGAAGGTGCCTGACTGTCCTCCCAGCTGGAGTGAGAACTTCAATGATCACTATAAAGCAAAACAAATGCAAAGTTTAGAAAGGGGGTGTGGAGGAGGCAGGTTCCCGAATAAAGAAGTTGGCAGGGTCTCAAATGCCTGGGATTATGAGAGAAGTGGAACACACGTGATTAATGCACGTGCTGCTCTGAATGCTAAGGCTCAAACAAATAGATTTGTTGCGCACTAAAAAGTGAGAAGCAAGTGACTATTGAACAGGTTGTGTTTTGAAAAATGTGATTAAGTGAGCAGAAAATTGAGGGCTTCTTAGCACCAATTGGTGTTAGGCTTCTTTAAAGGCAAGGGAGTGAAGCATAGGATTGGTCTGGGGAGGATGTGGGAGCGGAGGGGATCTTGCCTCTAGCGATAAGAAAAAGCTGGCATTCACGGGCAAAAGTATTCAGAGACCAAAGAAAATAAACCAAGAAATGCATTCTTTCTGTATGGTTTGGGTGGTGGCAGGGGGGAAAGAAGAAGAAAGCAGCTGGCCAAGGTGAGGATTACAGGCAGTCCAGCCAAATTCACACTGCAATGTGTCTGCGCGCTGCTGCTGTCAGCCACACTCAAGCACACCCTTACCAGTGCCTGTGTGAGGCAAGTAGTGCTTGGTGCTGCTGGCAGCTTGCGCTGCTGACTGATGGCCCTGACCGACACAGTTCTGGGACCAGCAGATGAGGTGGTCACAGAGCAGTGCCTCCCTGAAGCCTTGAGGAAGAACTTGTGGTTTTCCGAGCAGAACAGACTCCCCGGCTTTGTGTCAGGCAAGCTTTGCTTGCGGTCACACTCAGGGTATAAAGTAGAAAAAGCTGAATATAACAAAATGTCAAATAGTTTAGTAAATAATTATATAAGAATACTGAAAAGGTGGACTCTGTAAAATATGTGTTAAAAGTAAATATAATAAGAAAACTCCACCAGACTTTGGTTGGTATAGAGTAGTCGTGTCAGTGCCAGGGAAAATCAGTGTTTTCCTGTGGCTATTGCACAGGGCTGCCCACTGGATTTACTGCAAGACATTAAATGACTGTTATTCGAGACAGCCTGAAAGCTGACATTGTAATTGACCTCTGCAGATAGTTCTAGAAGAACTTCTGGAGGGAGGATACCTATTGATGGAATTGTTTTTCGCGGCTTTCTGTGGAGAGATACTGCTTCCTTTGCGAATGTGAACTGACTGCTAACATCTTGGGGCATGGAAGCATCTGAAACATTTCTGCTGTGTTGGAAAGCCCTATATACACAAAGGGAGTGTCAGTGTGCACATTAACTTTTAATAAGCTTGGAAATCATTGACATGTAAACAGTTACTGCTACAGACAGAGCCTGTAGATCTGTTGGAGGCATAACATGCTGTAGTCCAGTCAGCAGGTAACTGTTTAGCTAAGTGTTGCCATATTATCCTGTGTATCACAAGGATTTTACTAGGTGGCAGGATGTAGCTATGGGCCAGAACTGTTCCGCAGTTCACCCCAAAAGTGCTAAGACTGAGTTTGAGGGGGGGAAAAAATGTAATGGGCAATAGAGGATTATGGTTTGTTGTTTGATTATTGTTTGCCTCTTCCCTATCTGTGAATGTAGCAGGGTAAAGATAGTGCAGAGTCCCATATCTAGGGCTCCCTAAAAGCCCTTTGAAGACTATCTTCAGAAGTTAACTCCTGTGGGAAGTACTGAGAGGGCATTACAGGTTCAGCTTCAGTTCTATTCATGCTGCAAGTCAGACAGACTGGAAGAAATTGAGCATTTCAGTCATTTCTGCCCATTGTAGCCAGTACGGTGAGAGAAGTTATTCTTACTACTGCTCCAACATGGCACACCCGGGAAGTGCTACAAGTCTTTTAACCGATCTGTTGCAGAGTTGTCCACAGCGGCTTCTTGCCTCATGTGCTAACCTAACAGGAGTAAAAAAGCATTACCAGCTCAGCTGACTGATCAAAAGTCAGTATTCTCTAAGCCCCTTCGTGGGATTGCCCTGCCCATCTGCCCAGTGAACTCTGGACTTCCTTTTCCCTCCTGATCCCTAAAGTATTTTGCCTCCTCTTCCCCCACAGGGGTTTGGTGACACTCTTCTCCTTTACCCTGCCCAGTGTTTCCAGGGCTCATCTGCATTCCTGCTGTGCTTTGGGAGAGCTGTGGGACCACTGCCTGCTGGAGTCCTGGGAGGAAGAGGTGGTGTGCTGGAGGATGGAGCAAACCCTGCACGAGGAGAAACACCACCTCCGGCAGGCAGGCAGACAGGCCTGGTCTTTCCTGTGTATCCCTAAGGACTTTTCTGAGCCTTTCTTTTCTCCCTTCTGCCACTACGCTCCCTAAACAGAACCCGGTTAGGAACTGCAGAAGTAACTGTTGCAGAACAGACAACTGAAAGGCTGACTGTTGGTTAACAATCCTTGCCTTTGTGCTCATCCAAGGCAAGAGGCATCAGGTCAGCTGTGCCTTGGAGGTAAGCTGACCAGAGGTCTGAGTGTGAACTGCACATACAGGCTGACCTGTGAGGTTTCACTGAAGTGAACAGAGATGTTTGTGCAAGCCCAGCTATTTTGTCACTGCTATTTACATGTGATTCTATGGGCTCTGTGCTATTACTTGGGGTGTTCCTGCTAGCACGTGTAATCCAGTTTTGTGATAACGCATCTGATTTTTCTATCATCTCTTATTCTGGTTTTGCTACAATTAAAAGATACAAACCTTGGGAAAACACTGTTGAAGTCTCTCAGGATCCACCCCAGTACACTCCAGGTAGGAGCAAGATCTTCAGTAACACAGTTAGAATTTGGCTAACCGAACATAGGCCGCTGCAGAAGATCACAATTAGATCATGGTGCTATTCGAATGATGTGAGGATCTTTGAAATACTTTGAGTACTATGAGGAATGATTCTGTTTCTAGAGACCTATGCCTTTGAGTTACAAGCATGAAGGAACTGAGAATGCCATTTAAAATTGTGGTGGAATTCACGATTTAAGGCAAACCTTAAGTGTAATTTTAATCGTTCTCTTCAACACAGAAATAAAGCTCTGACGTGCTGGCCCTGTGTTATTCTCTACGAGTCTGTCCTTCCATTGTTACCCTCATAAAACCACGACGGACCCACTCAGCAGGTGCCAGGAAGCTGAGCAGTGACATGGTGGCAGGAAAAGACTGAACACATCTGCCTTGACGGCTGCAGCAACACGTGAAGCTTTGGGAGGACGCACTGCCACTGGGGCTGCTGGCAGCACATCACAGCCCTGTGCTGTTCTGCAGAGAGGTGGGCTGAGCCAGCGTGGGGCAGCCAATAAAGCTGGGAAGGCACTTTGCGATGTGTGAGGAAATGCTGTGGGAAAACCAGGTACGAAAGGGTTTGCCAGTGATTCTGCTACAGATCTTGTCCAGAAATAACCTGGGAAAGGGGCTGTTTTGTGCAGCCAGGTGGAGAAAACTGAACCAACTTCCTTAGACGGGAAAAGTATTTTCATTATTTCTGTAAGAACGGTAACTGTATTATCTATAATTTCCTGCCTGGAAAGCACTGTGTGTTGTATTCCAAAATGAATAAAAATCATTATGTTAATTTGTCACTGTCAAAAGTGGACTTGGAGGCTGGGCTCCATGCTGGTCCATTATTTGTGCGTGCGGCACATGAATGTTTCTGTACAGCAGAATGCATGTGGGGACAGCTGCTAAACACAGCAAATGGAATTACTGTAATTTGCTCGTAAATGGAAGAGAATATGTATATGTAGATATATATAGCTCAGAAAGAGCGAGTAAATAAAGACAACTTAGTGGAAGAGAAGAAGGTTAGGAAGAGGCTGAGACCATTCTAATTATAAATTAATAGCAGGATACGTCAGTAGCTGGTAGGGGAGGTTGTAGGAAATGTCAATAGTTGCTGCGATATCACGAAACTCTGTTTTGAAATATTTTTTTAAAGTCTCTTTCGTGTCCCCAGGTTCAGTTCCTGCGTTTCAGACAAGCTCGGGGAGAGGCGCACTCCTGTCACTGCAGCCCAGGCCCGAGCCGCCCCAGCCCCGTCCCACGCACCGAGGGCTGCCGCTCCCCCCGGCTGCGGGCGGTGCCGGGGCCGGGGCCGGGTCGGGCCGCAGCAGGTGGGCGGCGGGTGGCCGCGGCGCTCCGCGAGGCAACCCGCCCGCGACTCCGGGCAGCGCGGCCCCGCGGACAGCGGGAATCCAGTCCGGGTTTTGGCGCCGGGGACCGGCGGCGGCGAGGAAGGGCCGGCGGGAGCGGACCCCGCACCGCGCCCGACAGCCGGGGCCGGGCCGGGCAGGGCAGGGCGGCGGGCGGGAGCAGGTGGGCGAGCTGCGGGGCGGCCGCGCCGGCTCCGGGCCCGCCTCGCCGCGCCCCGGGCCCCCATGGCCGCTGCGCACCCGCCGCACACACCCACCGCCGCCCCCCGGTGAGCGCCGCCGCCGCCGCCGCCCCTTCGGCTGTGCGCTGCCGCTGCGCGCCCGCGGCGGGGCCGCCGCCCGCAGCCTGCGCTGAGCGGGCCGGGCCGGGCGGGGCACGATGCAGGCGCGGCGCCTGGCCAAGCGCTCCAGCATGGGCAGCCGGCGGCTGAGCGCGGGGCCGGCGGCCGCTCAGGCGGACGGGGCCCGGCCCCCCAAGCCCGAGAGCGCCTGGAGGCCGCCCCGGCGGGAGGGCTCGGCCACCGCGGTGGAGGAGGAGGACGAGGACGAGGACGTGGTGGTGGAGGTGGAGGAGGAAGAAGAGGAGGAGGAAGGCGGCTTGGGGAGCCCCCCCCCGGCGCTGAGCGCCCACGGCAAGGGCCCCCTCCGGGCGAGCCTCAAGGTGCGTCCGGGCGGGCGGGCGGGGAGCGGCGGGCCGGGCCGGAGTGCGAGCTGCCCGCTGCCGGCGGGCCGGTGCGCGGGCGTTGGGAGGCGGCGGCGGCCGCGGGGCGGGCAGGGCCCGTGGCCCGGGGCGGGATGCGGCGGGAGCGGCCCCCTCCGCCCGCGCCCGGCGCTCAACAAGTTCCGCACAAAGCGGCGGCGGTGCGCGGGCTCCCGGAGCGGGGCCGGAAGGGCGACGGGGTTGCGGGCGTCCTCGGGAGGGAGCGCGGCGAGAGGGCGGCGGCGGAGGGGGCTGAGGCCGGCCGTGTGCGGTGCCGCTCCCGGCGAGGGGCTGCCGCCGCGTGTGCGGGCCGCCCGGCGTGCGGCGCTGGGGGTCGGGAGCGGCTGGGACTGAGTGGGGGGGGGATAAGTAAAAGTTGGGGCGGGCCGG
Source organism: Excalfactoria chinensis (assembly GCF_039878825.1). Classification (NCBI taxonomy): domain Eukaryota; kingdom Metazoa; phylum Chordata; class Aves; order Galliformes; family Phasianidae; genus Excalfactoria; species Excalfactoria chinensis. The sequence continues at coordinate 26,958,534 of NC_092826.1, forward strand.
AGGGCAGCGCAGGCCCCGTTCGCAGCCAGTCCGGGTGTGCGCGATCGGGCTGTATGGGGAGCACCCTGCTGAACGCACGCTGGGAGTTTGCGGGCTTGGGCTCAGGTATTTTGTTAGGAGTGCTTTTCTGTGGGCGGTTTTCTCTTGGTATAACGCAGGTAGGACAGTTCGGTCCGTGTGCCGGTCTGTTGTGCTTGAGAGGTGAAGGTGTATTCATTGGATTTTTGGTTGTTTTTTGAATTCTCTATAATGAGTCTTATATACCGGGAGAGGAGGAGCAGTGGTGTGGTTGTGCCGTGGTACCCCGTGGTCTCCCCTGTGCCCCCAGGAGAAGCACACATAAGGAGAGAAGCAGTGGCTGCCACACAGTCCTGGCAGGATTGATCTGTTTGGGCGCAGTGACTGCCCGGGTTCCCTGAGCCAGTGCCACCCAGTGATGGGTGTGAACCCGGCCCCTGGACTCCTCAGTGCTTCAGAGCCCTCAGCACTTCACTTGGTGGCCAGCATGACCTTACATACAAGGTGTGCTGCTGCTTTCCAGGGCTCTCGGCTGCCATGGCACTGAGTGCTGGAGGGGGCTTGGGGAGGGCAGCCTGTAGGACAAGGCATGAGGCTCTCCAGAAGGGCACAGCGGATGAGACCAGCAGCTGGGTGACACAGCTGTAACCTGCGTACAGCACAGGCTGGCTGCATGCATCGTTCCCTTTGCCAGTCCATAGCACAGGGTTAGTGTCTGTCAGTATACATTAAGGCAGCTGATATTTGTCTCTCTTACTGCAGTCTGTATGCTCATACAAGAGCGTTTTACTTGTGTGTACTGTGTGTCTCAGTAAGTAGGTATGCACCTTCTTAGAGCTTTGGAAGAGTATTTCTAGCTCTCCTGACCCGCTCCATTTCTTCATTCAGCACTTAGACTTTTAAATACCATAAACTAAGAAAAATACAGTAACAGATGAAGAAATTAAATTGTCTTTATTTCCGTGCATTTCCTTAGGGGTTGATAGGATAGGAGTGCATAGAGCTCAGGGTCTTTCAAGTAAGTTCGGAGTGACAGATTAAAAGTGAGAGAAGCAGACCAGAAGTGGATGCGGGGAAGTGTGAGAGGGTAATGGCCTGGCATGGTGCACCTGTGGTTCGTCAGGGTTGGGTCCATGCAGATAGAGAGCTGGCAGAGGGTGAGGGGTGTCTGCTTCCTTTGCTGGCCTTTGGAGGTGTGGGCAGGTGCGAAGGGTGCTGGCAGGGTCTGTTGTGGAGGTGGGGCTCAGGAGACGTCCTGCTTCAGCATTAAATCAGAATCAAAAGCAAAGTCTTTTGGGTGCTGTTCTAGCAGTGTACTTTTCCCAGGCAGTGCAGTTAAAAAGAAGCATGCAATGTTTTGTTGGGTAGTTTGGATAGAGATGTTGCACATGTATACGACTGACATATGCTGCCCTTGGTGAAATGGCGTTTTGAGTCTAGGGGTTTTCTATGCTCTTCACAGAGTTCCTCCCATGAAGCTGGTGATGAATGTTGCAGAGTCTGCTGTGGAATTTATAGTTTTTAAAGGAGCTGGTGAGTTTGGTCCACTGGCTGAGGTAAGCTGTACCACTCTGCCATGCCTGGTGGCTGTGTTTTTCCCAGTGGAGAAGCTTCACTGTGGCAGTCACTTCCTGACCATCACTATAGTGTGGAGAGAGATAGGAAGAAGTACCTTCTAAAATCTGATCTTGGATTCCCGCAGCCCTGGAAAGAGACAATAAATGTGAGAGAGGGAATAAGGGGGAGGAGAGATTGCTGCTTTGTGTCAATGTAGCCACATGGTTACTCAAGAGGAAGAGGCTGGGCACTGGAGAGGCCTCCTTTTTTCTTCTCTCCTTTTTCCCTGCTGCTCCAGCCTGGTGCTGGGAGAGGTGTGTGCGGGTCAGTGGCAGCTAGTGGGAAGACAGCCCAGGAAACCTGAGCCTGTAAGGCTGTGTCAGAATTGTCAGATTGTCGATACTGCCTGATTCATTCACGTGGGTCAGAAAACAAGTTACACCAAGGTGCTGACTGGACCAGCTCGTCTTGTATGTGAAACTCCATGGAACCCTCAGTTTGTGCCTTGTCTGCATCTAGATCTCCAACCTTTTGAGATTAGAAGAGAAAGAAAAGTCTTCCAACTTTGGAAGAAATGAGTTGCCCCTTATTTACGTGCTTTGTTTTGTTTCACTGAATTCTCTCTCACCTTCTTTGCCATCTTTCTAAAGCCAGGTGTGAATTCATTGTCATCCTTGAAATCAAACGTCCACACTTACTCTTTAAATGGATTATAGGCTCACCTCGGGCAGAACAAACCTACTTGTTGCTTGATTAGTCAAGTGCTATTTAATTTGGCTTTCCTGCGTGCGTGCCAATGTATTTGAACTGGCAATTTGCAAAGAGCAATTTGTCATTAAATAGCGACTTCACTTTGCGGCGGAGAGTTCTCAAAAACACTTTAGGAACTTACGTGCTAACCTAAGAATGAACAGCTTTCTCTCAGCCCAGTATTGGTAGTAACTGTTACTTCTGTACGAATATCTGTGTAATACTGAACTCACACCTTGGCCTGGGAGCAGGCTCCTGCTATGCTGGGCTGCACAGGGCAAGCACAGTGCTGCTCTGCTTGCTGCTACAGGGTTAAAGAGAGAAGAAATGGGTATTGATAGGCTGTGGAGGACAAGCAAATTAAGACAATATAGATTTATTAACACCAGCAGCTCCACTGTATTTTTCTAAGCAAGTAAGTGTAGACCCGGACTGAAAACCTGGCTGGTGACAGTGTGGAAATTACCCGGGTAGACTTGGCTTTTTCCTCTTTATTACAAATAGAAAAGCTTGTGTGTAGTATGGATTAGTGGAGGCAGGGATCTGAGTGGTGCAATGATGGCATCCTTTTTCCTCAATCTCCTGTAATGAGGAATGAATGGGAGCAATTTGCTGGGAATTTTTGATGCGGTTTATTTTTTTGTTGTTTGTTGGACACTGACCAAGGGTAACCACTTTGCCCTTAAAAGGAATTGTGTGAGCAAGCTGTAACTATGTGTGATGAATGAGGTGCGCTGGAGCCACTGGCAGCTCTAATCCGTGCTTGTGGGACCGTTCTCAGCCCCCATTGAGGTTGGTTGGAGTGATTGTGAGTTGCTGTCAGGGACACAGCGTTTACTGCTGGTAGATGTGTGCGGTTTGCTCTTTGTATCTGCAAACTCAATATTGAAAAAGTGCTTTTTGTGTTGTGGTCCTCAGTATGTTTAATGCATCCCATGAGAAGTATGGCGGCATAGACTTATGCCCTACCAGAGGGACCTGGATGGACTGGATTGATGGGTCAGGGTGAACTGAGTTTCAATAGGGCCAAGTGTTGGGTCCTGCATTTTGGTCACAGCAACCCTACAAGCTTGAGGAGGAGTGGCTGGAAAGCTGCCTGGTGGAAAGGGACCTTGGTGTGCTGATGGACTGTCGGCTGAATATGAGCCAGCAGTGTGCCCAGGTGGCCAAGAAGGCCAGTGGCATCCTGGCTTGTATCAGGAATGGTGTGGTGAGCAGGACTAGGGAAGTCATCCTGCCCCTGTACTCAGTGCTGGTGAGGCCTCACCTCAAGTACTGTGTTCAGTTTTGGGCACCTCAGTGCAGAAAGGTCATTGAGGTGCTGGAGCAGACCTAAAGAAGGGCTTGTGAAGGGCTTGGAGAATATTCCCTATGAGGAGAGACTGAAAGAACTGGGACTGTTTAGTCTGGGGAAAGGAGGCTGAGGGGAGACCTTATTGCTTCCTTCCAGTACCTTAAAGGTGCTTACTGCAAGAGTGGGGTTGGTCACTGCTGCCAGTTGACAGGACGAAGGGAAATGGTCTCAAGTTGGACCAGGGTAAATTTACGTTGGATATCAGGAAAAACTTCTTTGCTTTGGTTGTTAAGCACTGGAATAGGCTCCCCAGGGAGGTGGTTGAGTCACCATCCCTGGATGTGTTTAAAAACCATTTAGATGTGGTGCTCAGGGACACGATTTAGCGGAGGGTTGTTAGGGTAGTATGTTTAGGTTGTGGTGGGACTCGGTGATCTTGAAGGTCTTTTCCAGCCTGAGCAGTTCTATGATTCTACCAGTTTCTGCACTGCTCAGCCCTCTGTAAGTACTGTTGTGGGTTGAGCAAGGATGGTGTTCGTTTTTTTTCCTCAGTAAGAAAGTGCCCATTGGCTTTCTCTTCATTAACCTTGAGTATTCATAATACTTTCAAGTGATTTATTGAATGACTTAAGTAAAAATAGCAAGCAGCTTGACTATTGCTTGAGGTCAGCCAAAAGGATACTGAGAACTAAAAGAGAAACTGTTATTAGTGTTTGTATTTATTTTTAAAGACTGAACAGGAAATACAAAGTGAATAAAGAGTGTGAATAAAAAGAGCGCGTGTTGTCTTCTGTGGTGCTCAGCTTAGAGTTCCTGGTCTGGTGGTGACATCTAACTGCAGTGCGTTGCAGAGCAGAGCATGTAAGCGTTGAGCGATGCCAGCCCAGCGCTGATGAACAATCTGCAATTTGATCACTTTCACCTTTTGGGCAACCTGCCAGACTTTCCAGTCTGAAGTGATGGCTGTGGTGACGTTTGCCTCATTGTATGAGAAAGTACATGTGTGGGTGGTATTTGTTGTTTGACAACAAAACTAACGAAGACAGGAAACTGAACAACTTCTGTTGCTCGAACTTGGGATAAAAATACACATCTTTTCATTGCTGTTTTTGCCAAAGATAAGAGCCAAACTTCCCTAAAATCCTGACCCTGCTGAAGCCGATGGAAAAATCCCACTAGTTTAAACAGACTCGGAATTAGAACCCAGTGACATAACCATGGGTGTGCATCCATTAGTCTCTATAAACCTCTCTCCATCAGTCCTACTGATCCCTAAGTGTGGCTTCAATCTACCATAGGCACTTACCATCACTGGACACAGAATCAGAGCAGGTAAAACGCCTCAGTGATTGGATACCGAAGTGTGAAATTACACAGCTCATCGTTTTACCATCTCGAATGTATTTTTTAACAGAGTGGATAAAAGCTTACTTGAACTTTCGATAGGCAATGCAATTATGACAAGCAGTCATGAGATGGGCTGGTTACTTAGGAAATTTTCTGCTTCAGCAGCTCAAACCTGCATCATACTGACAGAGAGGATGTTGTATGGAAACCTTTGGTGAACTGGGCTTTTCGAATGCGGTGAGCTAAACATTTGATCCAACTTGATCCTGTATACATACATGCCTACACCTTTGGAATGGCCAGAACAGTCTTTGAATTGAAAATGTTTTTAAAAATGTATTTTATAACAAGTCTCTTCTGTATGTAATTGTGTCTAATGTAAATGCTGCCTAAGGAAAATATCAGGACCAGCTTCTTTACAGCCCACTGTGGTGCAGCTGTTGCTCTGACTATCCAGGTGAGCAGTGGTGCCTTGCTAGCTCATGGCTCGCTGCTGCACAGGGCTCGTCTGGCACAGAGCTGGATGGGAAAAGCAGGACAGTTAATAATGGTGAAACTGAGGCTGCTAGGGATTTGCTTCTGGATGTGTGGCCAGCGATGTTGACATCTGTCCTTCTTTCCTCAGGACATGAGGGCTTCTTTTGCCCGTGTTCTTCCCACTGCTTCCATTGGGATGGGGCTCTGGGTTTTATCTGCAGCTTGCCATGTCAAACTAACCTGTTTCATCAGTATAAAAAAGGGTAAAGCATCCCTATCCCTTCTGTCCTTCATTCTTCCAGCTCCCAGTGATGCACTGGTCTCCATTGGCTCATGTTAGAACTTGCTGCATGCTGCAGTGGGCTGCCTGAACTTGCCTAAACAGCTGGCAACCAGTACAGCATCCTGATAGTACGAAGGAAGAGGTGATAACGTCCCAGCTAGGGCACGAAGGAGGAAAAAGAAAGGGAGAGAAGGGAGCAAGCCTTCCTCCTTTTAGGAACAGCATCTCTTTGGCTGGATGATCTCTGCACAGAACTTCCATTCATTCTTCATGTTCTTAGTGAGTGCTCTTCTCCTGTGAGGCAGGTTCAGTCCATCCAGTTTGCCAGAGGCTTTGTGCCTAGAGACACTGAGGAAGCAAAGGTCACGTTTGGCCTCTGCACATTTCTGCCTGTGTTATTCCTTTGCCTGCAGGGGTAATGAAATGAAACTCTGATACCACTTTGCTGTGCAGTCAGACCCAAAAATAAGCTGCTCTGCTGGCACCCCTCCTACTCTGAAGGAAAACTGTTAATGTTTTTGTCTGCAGCCAAACATAGCTTTGGGAGAACATCTGAACTGGTGGCAACACTCCTTATGCGCTGGTCTCCTCTGGAGGGTCATGCTCTCCACGTCCTGACTTGAAGCAAGTTAGAGAAGACAAGAATGTATGTATAATACTGATCGTGTCATAATGTGTAAATGTGTCCTCCAGGCTCCAAGCTCTGGGGATCAGCTCTGACCCTTGAAGCTTTTATCCTCAGTGCCTGATATCGTTCAGAAATTGGATACATCTGTGAACATCATTCAAAAAAGAAAAAACAACAACCAAAAAGAAATAGGCAAAGGTCCTTATTTTCCACTGCGATGCTTAGGCAAATGGATTGAATTTTTGCAGCCTTTGAAGGGATTTGCAATCTCAAGTCTTGTATTTCTGCTGGCTGCTTCCAAATTCGGGCAGTCGCTTCTGGCCTTAGAAGCCTCACACCTCTCTGTATCTGATTTGCAAGAGATCTTGAAAGTAAAGTGGATCTTTTCTTCACCAGAGGCACTGCTGTACATCTTGGTCCACACAGAGAGCTTTCAGATGCAGACAGATCAGATGAGTTTTCTTACTGAGCAGCCAGTGAGGCAGCATTTCCTGCTGTATGTAGGAAGTTCTCCACTGCCTCTCAGATACTTGGATTTTGGGAGTTCTACTTGCTTAACCCTGAATGAGATTATAGGATAAGTGATGGTGTTTCTCCATCCTACTTGCAACCACTGCCTTTCTTACTGATATTAAACCAGGAGAAAATGGAAAGAAACAGAGCTTCTCATATGTCTTCAGCAGTGCTCTTCAAGTTGTTTAAATCAAGGAGACAAAACATTAACACAGATTACTAGTATGTATTTTATTACGCATAGAATTTGTTGACTGCAGAGCAGGTGGATATTTCTGCCCATAACAGAGTCCATACACAAGGCCGTATTAAAGTACTTAAACCTAGAGCTGTGGTGTGCAGTTTCCTAATGTAGATGGTGAGGGCTGGCAAAGACAGCAGATACTTTTTCATTAGCTTCTGTTACCTTCTTTACATCTCCTACAACAGAAAGAAATGGTCGTTTCAGGGAAGGTAGGTGTTCATAGGAAGACTGTAAAAAATACCTTGATGTGAGATTTCAAAGCTTCAGCCACTGCAGTAGGAACACCTGATGTGATGGCACTCATTAATTGCAGCTTGTGATTACAGTTAGCAGTGTAACAGAAATAAGAGCAAAAATTGCCAGTTGTTTGATGAATTTACCTGCTGCATTGTGTTATCACACTTGTTTTTAACTGTTTTTTTAGGCTTTCCCAGAGCTGGGCAGACAGACCTGGGTGTGCCTGGCTCTTCTCCTTTCCTGCTTGGTGGCCCTCCCCTGTCCTCTTCTTGAAGCTCATAGTGTCTCACAGGGACCTCCGACTCGCAGGGCCAGGCACGTATGCCACCTCAAGAAACGTGATAATTGTCTTAGTTAATTTTAAACTCTCCATTTGGGAAACCAATAATTGGAAAAGCAATTATGGCTTCCCATTTTGGGCCAACCTGCTCCTTCTTAATTCGTGTCTGGTGGAAACCCGAGCGGTCAGATGGTGGGCGTGTTTTGCAAAGCGTAACTTGAAGTAGCAGGGTTGCTGAATGAGAAGTGAACCTGTTTTGCAAATACAGTCCTCTCCTTCTGCTTAAGGCTTTCCCTTTGTTCCTCTAATCAAGGGGGAAAAGGCTCCAGTATCTAAATAATTTTTGTTTGGAACTGAATGTGGTATAGGGCCATGGTTGTTTTACATAATATCTCCTAAAATCTTATTGGCATCTCTCTCTCTGAGTTTAATAACACACTTCCTGTGTCAGTTATTGCAGGATTTCAGATGTCACTAATTGATGCCTGTTCTATATGGGACACGATGGGTGCTAGATTTTAAATGTCATACATGCTTGTAAGTGAGTACATGTCTAAGCCCATGCACAAGTGAAAATTTCTGGCATTCATCTGGATGTGTGCTGATAGAAGAACATCTCAGATCGTGTTCTACATTTCTTGCAGATAAATGAGATTTAGCTACGTAACGTGTGTGTCTGCAGGTACAGTGAAGTGATGGAAAGCGACTCCAGTTTTTGCTGCCTTGCGCCATATTGTGTATCTGTACAGCAGACGTTTGGATTTGTGTTTTAATGTTTAGAAAACAAGTACTCTGTACATTTTATATTCAGACAAGTGATGCAGATACGGACTTTGTCCTAGCTAGGTTGAAAACAAATAGTACGGTCACACTGATAAATTGGAGAGAACAGGTACACAGTGACCTTAAGGTGCTACATCTTAGGTGGTGTTAGAGAGCAGTGGTTTACAAATGCTTGGCGTGATTAGATTAACATGGTTTATGTATAATGAGCAACCGCTGGCGAAGCAAGTAATTAAATGCAAAGTATGCTCCAGAATGTAATGATACATTGAAATTCAGGGCAGATTATTTCCAAGCATCATTACAAGAATGTCTTATCTCTTTGTATTCCTGTATGAATTGAGGTTTCTGGCTAAATGGAAATTCAGTCTGTGCAACGTGCTCTTTCCTTCTGGTGAGAACGCAGTCTTAGAATGGCAAAAACGAGATCCTTCTTACATAAAAGAATGCTGCTAAAATAACTCAAACAGCAAATACTTTATGCAGTAGTAAGGATAAACCAAAACCTTTGTCCTCACGGGGATTCAATTTAAATATTTTTTACTTCTATGATGTTATCTCGGTAATAAGTTCAGTGTTTCTCTTCACTGCTATTCTGTTTGCTGTCAGCTCTGCTCCTGATTTCTTTCTTGTTCAGAAAAATGGATAGGTTTATTGTTGCCCCTAGAACGTAGCCTGCTGCTCAGGCTGTGCCTGAAAATAGTCTTGCAGGCATTGATCTCTTATTTTGGATGAATGTGTATCATGTCAGATGTATTCATTTCGTTGTTAATAATAGGTATGCATTAACACCTTCCATGAATAACGTCAGGCTGAAACGTATTGATTCGTCCTTTCTCTCCTCTGTTGAGCTGCGCGTTTGTTCAGTGGTGAGTCAGAAATGGTAGAGCCTTGTTTTAAAAAATCCCGTGACTTTTGTTTTCTCAGCAGATGGCAGCTTTAGTGGCGGTCCATAACACATAGCATGCTTGAGTCTATTTCGGAATGTGGAAGAGGTGGCCACAAAGTTGGAATGGAATGGAAAAATAGCTTGTGAAATGCATCCTAGCTGTGTGGCAGGTTGGTGGGCACTAAACCAGCTTGTGGCTATCCTTGCTTTTCCTAGGAATCAGGAGAGGGCTTTCTAGTAGAATTACACCAACTGACTTCAGAGGCAATAAGATAACATTCCAAAATCCCCATCTTGAACTGTACCTCCTTTAGAAGCTATACAGCGTTACTACTGTATGTAAACCAAGGATCTCAACATTAAGTTGAAGTCATTTGTGTGTTGACAATGCAAATTTATCCAGGATGGGAGCAGTAAGTTTTGGTGTGTGGGTGTGTGTTGGTTTGGTTGGTGGGGTTGTTTTTAAGGAACTTCTCACCCATCTTTTCTGGAAAGCAGCCAGGGTGTCTTGCAGGGGATCTTGGTTTTGGAATGAAGTGGCACTGGGACCAGGTCCGATTATGGTAGCCTGTAGTAGAGATACTGCAAGTACAACTTTACAGGTTGAGGTAGAAAAGGAAGTTTGTATGACAATGGCAATGGTAACAAAGAGGAGGATGACAGAAGATCAGGCAGATGCAGTCACCTTCCACTGGCACAGATCAGTGCAACTGCACTGTGGGTTGAATGCTGTGCCATTGGGACGAGCAGTGCTGTGTGCTGGGCAGCTACTTTCTTTTCATCCTGTCTCGCTCAGTGATGCCCACCTCCTTGTTGGTAAATTAGCCCCTGAGTTGTTCGTAGAACTGGCAGCAATGCATGTGCCTTATGTGACCTGGCAATTCGGATCGTTTTTCTGTTGCTGTCAATCTGTGCAGACCCTTAGAAAGGCTATTAAAAATAAGATCTGTGCTCCTAGTGTGCCTGCCTGGATCAACAGGTACTGCACAAGAAAACAGGATTTGAAAGCACATAAGTCAGAGTCAGATTTAACCTTCACAGGTTCTTTCCTATACATTTGTGTCACATGCAGGTTAACTGTAATATTCTTGGGACACTAATACTTGCCAGTTTATAGGAAAGAGACATAAAGGCCAGGCTGGATGAGGCTTTGAGCAACCTGGTCTGGAAGGAGGTGTCCCTGCCTCTAGCAGGGTGTTGGAACTAGACGGTCTTAAAGGTCCCTTCCAACCCGAACCATTCTATGATTCTGTGATCTTAATGCCTTTTAAATGTCGGTGACCTATTTGAAAATAATTATCTTCTGTTTTTAATCAGCAATACAGCAGAAGTAAAGGAAGGTGCTAAAAAGCCCAGTGAGATTGTACTCAGGATGTGAATTTATAACCTGTCAAAGTCTTTCGGTTTGATTCTAAGTATATCTCTTCTTATTTTGGTGCTTGCTGATCCCTTGGCTAGGTGTTCAATACTTGAGCTGTTTGATCAACACATTTATTGCTATATAGGACAGAATCTAAGATCAAATTTAACTGAAATTGGAGGAGACTGAAGTTTGACTGCAGTGCGATCGTTGTATCAGGGATATGCCCGTGGGCAAAATAGAAATGGACTGCAGATATGGTAAAGTATAAACTAGTCAAAGAATGTAGTCTGCACATCCTCCATAGCAAATAGAGAAAAACTTATGTGAAGCTCCTCTAAAATAGCATTGATGGGGGGTGTGCCTGAATTTGGGCAGGACTTCCATTGCAGTGCATCAGCCTGATCAGGGCACATGAAATGAGGACGGGCAACTGGGTGGTGACAAGGTACCAAGCGCAGCTTTCCATAGGCAGGCCAAGGTGACTTTTGAAAAGAAGAAATGTAATGTGCTGATGGAAACACTAAAAATATTAACAGTGTGGTAATCATTTAACTGTGAGATTAAACTACTTGAGTTAAAGAATAATTAGAGGACATTTAAGCTTAAAATAAGAACTTCAACCAAAATATGTGTCATGGTCTTGGCAACTTCAAAGCAGAAAGTAAAACTTTTTCTGCTTTTGGTTTAGGAAAGTTTCTGGCCGGAAACCAAAGCAAAAAGTTCCTTTCAGTTTTCATAGGAAGATTACCAAACTCTCTGGCTGAAGCAGCACCTGCCTCTGGTTTACTAGAGCATGTCTATAGAGTACAGCACCATTGCGCTGACCTTGGAGTGGGGGAATACTTAAATCGAGGGCAGAAGCTTTGTAACCCCATCGTTGTCTCTGAAGAAGTTTGTGGAAACATTCCTGCTGTTAGATGTTGAAAACTGAAAGGAGTGTGAGTGGGAGAGACAGCACTTCTTGAAAAGGAGCAGAAAGAGTAACATCAGGTTAGGGCCCAAGTAGGTGCGAGCACCAGATCTGAGCTACAGGGAGGAGGACAGGTAACATTCAACTGTCATTTCCAAGTGTATCAGAAGTCTCACATGCCCGACAGTGGTAGGAGGGAAGTTGTCAAAGGGAGGTGATGGTAACTGCAGATAGAAACAAGGATAGGTTAAAATTTGCAGATCTTTTATAACGTGTATTTCTGTAACTGAGCTTCCAAGCAATGTCAGTTGCCTGAGGGCAGGTTGCGAAGCACTTGGCTCAAAGCAAGCTGAAGGTTACTGATGGCTTGAAGGGAAAAATATGCAAAGAATTGCATAGAAAAGCAATTACTTTACCATAAAGTGGCTTGAACGAGTGATAATTAATTGTGTACGGAAAAAACTATGCAGGTTTTTATCAGCAGTTGATACTGGAGGTAGTAAGGTGGCAAGTATTGAGGTATGTTGGCAAGAAAAAACAAACCATTAGCTAGCAATATAATCGTGTAGTTTAACTACTTCCCAGCTAAAGGGAGAGAAATGCAAAGTATCAGCAGTGCTACCTGTGAGACTGTCTGCTCATACTAGACATTCCACTAAGTTTTCGCTGCAGTGTATTGTGGCTTTACAGAACTGCCAAAAGCCTTGAAATGGTTAAAAGGCTGTGGTGGATTCATGGGGGAAAAAAATGTCTCTAATAAGATAAAGCAGCTAACTTATCTGGAAAAATACATTAGAAATTGGTAATGCTATCTCACAGCTGTGAATGATCGTGAAGCAGAACTTGAAAAGCAGGTAGCCCCAATGGTTTATCAATGGATTTAGCAGAAAGGGAGAAAACTGATCAGTCAAATTACTGTGGCATGTGATGCTCTCACATCAACTTTTGCTCAGGTGTATGGCTGGATCTCCGTAGGAAGGTCACGTACTCTTCCACAAAGGGCAGGTGTCTCAAGTGGAATTGGTTCCTGTAGACGTGGATTAATTCAATGAAAGAAAGCTGTCTACAGAGCAGGAGAGTTACCAGACAGTACCCACTGAATTCAAGTCCTGGCTTTCTGTCACCATCATCTGTTTTTAAAGGAGAAAAGATTCTTTATCTGAAATCATAAAGGGGAAGTTGTAGTAGAAAGTGGAAAGATGCTAGTTGTTCGGTTGTTTTGTTTTTTTTTTTTCCAATTATCTGTTGTAAATAGAAAGAATAAGCATTAGATGTGGTCTTCCGCCATTTCTGGCTATTTAACCAGTGGACCGGACCATTTGTTAGTGGACCTTCTGCAACCTTCTGAACAGTTGGATCTGTGGTTTTTGTCATTTTTCACTTTCACACTCTTGGATAGGGATAGATCTGGCTATTAATTATGACTTATTGAAATATGAAAACCCAAACATTATTTGCATGCAACTGAGCTGAATATGAATAATTATGGTACAGATAGCAGTTCGGTATATATCACAGTAAAAGTATTCTGCTCTTTATGTTTTGGACTTTATTTGTCTAACTATTAATTTAGTCAGAGTCTGCAACCTTTTGTGATCACTGTGACTGCCAATTTACTGATGCGGGACAGTATATTTGTTGAAAATGAATAAGATGTCATAGTCCCATTGAAAACAAATTATTTTCTTCTTTGGTAAAATACTGTGACTTGGATGAAGGGATACGGGGCCTTCTCAGCAAATTTGCTTAGGATATAAAACCAGGAGGGGTAGCTGATAGCCTGGACTGCTCCACTGCCATTTGGGAAGGTCCTGTCAGGCTGGAGAGATGGGCAGAAAAGAGCCTCTTGAAATTCAACAAAGGTTCTGCACCTGGGGAACAGTAATCCTATGCAGTGGTACAAGCTGGGGGCTGACCAGTGGGGAAGTAGCTTAGCAGAGAAGGATGAGGGGATCCTGGCAAAGAACAAGATGAACATGAGCTAGCACTGTGCACTGTTGGCCAAGAAGGCCAATGGTGTCCTGGGTTGCCTTGGGAAGAACACTGTCAGCAGATAGAGAGAGATGATTCTTCCCCTCTGGTTAGTGCTAGTGAGGCATCACTTGGAGTAGTGTCCAGTTCTTGGCTTCCCAATGCAGAAGAGACCTGGAGCTCCTGGAGCGTGTTCAGCGAAGAGCTACTAAAATACTGAAGGGACATCTCACATGAGGAAAGGCTGAGGGAGCTGGGTCTGTTCAGCTTGGAGGAGACATGGGGGATCTCTTCGATGTGTATAAGCATCTGAAGGGAGGTGTCAGGATTGGACTATACTCTTCTCAGTGGTGCCCAAATGATATAGAACAAGAGCCAGTGGGCACAAACTGAAACACAGGAAGTTCCATCTGAATTCGAATAAAACCTTCATTTATTTGAGAGTGACAGAGCGCTGGTATAGATTGCCCAGATGAGTTGAGGAGTCACCTCCTCTGGAGATATTCAAAAGCTGCCTGGACACAGTCCTGGCTAATGTGCTCTAGTGCCCCTTCTTGAGCTGGAAGTTGATCTGAGTGACCTCCATAGCTCTCTTCCAACTTCGGCCCTTATGCGGTTCAGACTGGAATTGGAGTAGACAAGGGGGGTGTCTGGCTCTGCCATGGAAGACGATAAAACAGTGGAATTCAAGTTTTTATACATACCTTCATTTAGCTTTGCATAATCTCTAGGCTGGGCATTGGAACCTGGGTTTTATCAGTCTTCAGTGCATGACTTATTTCAGGTCAGTCTCCATGAAAATGGAAGGTTACTCAGTATCTGTGAAAATCCTCAGACCCCCAGAAAAGACCTTCCTGTAAAACTAAGAAGTTTTCCAAAAATACTCATTAGATCATAATTGGTTTATATTGTTTATATGTCTCTTAATTCTGTGATCACATGCTGATTGTTTTGTCTTCCAGGCAAATTTTCTTGGTAATGTGTCATCTGTTTGTGTGTGAAGAAGTGTAAAATGACTAATTCTTTGTACTATTTACATTCATAAAGTCACAATTGCAGCTTCTTACTTGAAGCAACTGCCAAAAAAACCTTCCATGGAAACATGAGAATGAGAGACATTAAATCATTGGTCCCAAATACGACATATACTTTGTGTAACAAAACAAAATTACCTTGGCAAGACTCTTCCTTTTGAATTGTAAATAGGTTAGACTATTCTTGCACTTGACATGGTTTGAAATCAGTAAATAGATGTGTGGGGAGAGAATGCATATATATTTGTATACATAGATATTAATTACATGTACATTTATTAATTTTTTGAACAATGAAAAGAAGGAGGAGTAAGGTGACAGAGTTTACATAGGAAAAGATTCCTGCTTATCTGTGCCGTTGATATTTGATGGTAATGCATCCTGGATCTCTCCACTGTTATAATCCATAGTAATAGTAACAGGTATCTAAAAATCCACTTTACAAGTCTTGAAGACTTCTGGAAACCACTTATGTGCTGTGGAAGCACATTTATTCCAGCCAGGTTGTTCAGTCTTCTGGTGGCCATTTGGCTTCAGTGGAGGGGATTGCCACCCAGCTCCAATCCTGAACTTCTGGCATGTTAGCTTCTGTTGTTAAAAGCACATAAATAATGGCTGTCACAAGCTCCTTAATTTCTTGATTGCCTTTTAGAAAGCCATCTATGTAAATTCTGTCTTTTTAATGGGATTTTAGGTTGAGAACAGTTGGAATTTCTTTTGAATAGTTACACAGCACAAATGTGTGTGCATTAAATATAAGTTGTGTGTACTGTGGCTAACAGTGTTTCAATTCCAGTACCTTTTCTATTTAGCATTAAGAGCTAGCAGATTGCTTTGCCAATTGGCCAAGAATTGCTTATTTTCCTGTGCTGTCTTTGATGCTATGGAGAAATGAATAGCAGTTGCAGAGTTTAGGAAGTGCAAAGAAATAGTATTTTCTGGTTCAGAGAGCTAACTAGGAGAAAATGTCCATGGAGGTTGGGTCCTTACCACCACCACCACTTTTTAGAAGGCTAAGAGGAAAATTTAATAATTACTTTTAATTTTGCAGGCAACCAGCATCAAGCGTGAAATGACCTTCCCTGCATTTCAACAGGAGGATATAAAAACTGACATCAGTCAAAAACTGCCGGACCATCAGTTTCTCCTGTTCACCACGAAGGAGGAAGATCTAAAAACAGCAGAGACCAAAAAAACAAGCAGAGTTCATGAGTATGAAAAGGAAAACACTCGTTCTGTTTGTCTTCTGGAACAGAAGCGCAAGGTTGTTTCTTCAAATATTGATGTGCCTCCAGCAAGGTGAGGAAAGTTAGTTTTGGTTTGGTTTTGTTGCTGATTGTTGGGTTTTTTTATGCTTTTCATGTGTGATTGGGTTGTTTTTTTCTTCCTGGTGGGATATTGAAGGCAGTTTTGCCAAGTGTACTGTGAGCAGTTAAAACTGGTATTCATATGTAAGCAGCCCAAAGTTGATCTCAACTCCTCTAACTGAGAGATCTGCTAGGAAGTAGAAAACAGTAGTAGTAGCAGGAGCTGAGGCTGTCAGAAATGTAGGACTTGCAATGGTCTTGCTGTTATCATGTGCTGCAACTGAGATACACCCAGAAGAGGGTGTATCTTAACAGGGGGAGATTGTTGACTCAGCTTCAGCTTTGCCTGATAAATAAACTTCTGAATGAGACATTGGATCATCCCTACAGCTGCTTATTACACAGAAATGTGCAGTGACTTGTTCTGGATATCGAGGTTGTAGTATCATATTTTCTGCTATTAGCTTACATGGAGGAGAGTCATGACATGGTGCGTGAAATGGATTAATAGAAAAAAGGTGGTGAGGAAAAGACAGTGCAGGGAAATCAAAATTGTACAAAATGGGAATATAGGGATTTTGTTGTTGCTTTCTTAATTCTTATTCCTTGAATTTCTTGTGAATATACATAAATTTTGGTGACTGCAGCACTGCTCTTCTAATTATAAAATACTTACAGAGAAATATTTTGAGAAAAAATAATATTTGTTCTTTTGTGTTTGTTATGTTTTATCTGCATAGCAGCAAGGAAATCAAGATTTATATACACACACACACACACACACATATATATATATATGTGCATATCTATATATTCTTTTTTCCCCCTGACATTTAGGTGGAATAATAATAAGAGAAAAAGAAACCAAGAATTTTGTACTAGGTAACGATTAAAGAGAAGGGGACAGAAAAACAGTGTCTAGGACTTTGAACTTTTGGGGAAGGAATTCTCTGCTTGGAGATGGAAAAGGAGTGACTCCTCTAGACAAGGGCCGGTGTAAAAGAAAGATATCCAGTAACACTGAACAGATTCTCTTGACATAGTGGTGAAAACCTGATACCAAATTGGGTGTTCTGTCTTGCAAGATAACAAGGGCATGGAAAAGTTTTTGCTGTTTGTGATTATATGTCGGCATCTGTTTATCTGCAAATACATTTTTGTAATGTTCCTGGTAAATACACTTGCCCATAATATACAGTGAAGTTCCTAGCATGAACAAATGTCACTTAATAAGTAGTCAAGCTGTACATTTTGTTGGCGTTTTGATTGCTTTCTAAAGTGGCACGCTTTGCCATGGCATCCAGAAGAGAATACATCTCTCTGTTCTGGCTCTCATGGATGACAGCTGTGAAAGCCACAAAGTTCACACGTGCTTTGACAGAACTGTTTTCCCAGGCACGTACCTACTAAAAACCTATGCATTAAAAAGTGGACATTTTTAGGATACTTTTTGTTTCTTTTCCACTCATAATCAGCCCTGTAATAATGACTGAGTGCCCACCTATCTCAGAAGAAATGTAACCATCAGAAGATTCAGGTTGAAAGACACCTTAGGAAGTGAAGCTGGTGCAGTGTCCTGCTCAAAGCATATGTTAGTGTGTTCGTTTTAGAATCTGGGAAATAAAAGTTCAGGCTTTAGGAGACTTTTTTGTTTGACTTCATTGAGATAATCCATCCCAGGGAGTCAAGCTTCTCTTTCCTGTAACTTCAAGATCATCTTTCCTCTGAGGGATGGATGTTTCTTCCACGACAAGATGGAAAAGAGAATGAATAAGCATCTTTAATGCCCTTTTAAAACTCATTATGATGCTAGTTGTGAGCACAGGATACTAAGATGATAAGAAGCATATTTGTATGCCAAAGCGTCTTGTAAAATTGTTCATCCCTGTATTTTGTTGTACACACATACATACGATCCTGTGTAATTAAGATAATTTTTTGCATGTTTTTGGGTGTGCAAGTCAGGCTGCTGTATTAGCAGACTTAGGGAAGGAAGCAGGCATCAAGTCTTGAATCTAAATTCAGCAGTGAGATAAGTATCTTGGTCACCTCTGCTGCAAGTTTGATTTTCCACTGGAATGGGAGGTGGCTTTTTGTCGTGTCTGTCAGCAACACACAGGAAGTGTGCAAAAACCTCTGCTTAGAGACCTTATGAAATATTTGTTGTAATGAGAGGAATGCTCAGTCCTTTTTCAGTAGGGACTGCTGAATCTGTACAAGTCATGTTCTCTGGGGTACAAAGGAATGTAAGGCCAGGCGTTTGACATTCTCCTGCCTCTTTGCAATAATACAATGCTTAAAGAAATGTGGGAGAAGTAAGGAGGTGAATATGAAATTCAGTTTCATATGGCTGTACACACCGTCTTGAGAACAAACTAAACTAGTGTTTTGAAGTGCTATGAAA
The DNA here is from genome assembly GCF_039878825.1 of Excalfactoria chinensis. Lineage (NCBI taxonomy): Eukaryota > Metazoa > Chordata > Aves > Galliformes > Phasianidae > Excalfactoria > Excalfactoria chinensis. Next base: position 26,976,823 of record NC_092826.1, read on the forward strand.
ATGCAGTTTGCTGTCTATTCTGTTTTAAAACCTTGATGGAGATGAGGAGATGATCAGTTTCGTTTCAGATGCCAAACTGAAGAGGAAGGTTGAACTTTACTAAACCCTGAACAGTGTCGAGGTGGTTTAGAGACAAGTTGATCCTACTGCAGAATCTTCATTAGCAGGAGCTTATGAATATCTTCATAAGAGCTCTGGAAAAGCGTCTGCAAGAGGGTTGGTAACATGTTAGGGGGAAGTTCTTTACTAGTAGAGTGGTGAGGCCCTGGAACAGGCTGCCCAGGGAGGTTGTGGATGCCCCGACCTTGGAGGTGTTCAAGGCCAGGTTGGATGGGGCCCTGGGCAACCTGATCTAGTAAAGGTGTATGTTTGGTGGCCCTGCTAGGCAGCGGGGTTGGAACTACATGATTCTTGAGGTCTCTTCCAACCCGGGTCATTCTATGATTCTATGGAAAGGTATCCTTCACTTTGACCACTAAATGAAACAAAGTCCATCCCGTCTCATCTTGTTCTTAACGATACCAGTGAATGTGAATGAAAGTCTTTGTGAGGCTCTGTATTCAAATATTCAACAGCTCAAAAAATATTGGCGTGATGAACGCTGCTTCTCAGACACTTGGCCTCAGTAGTACTGCAGTTCTTTGATTACTGCTTACAGACTATAAACGTAAAAGTATGTGGAAATATTTTATCGTGATCTCTGGCATTTCAGGTGCTTCATACTAAGGTGTGCTGAAATTACTGTAGATGGAAATGTATAGGGGAGACAGTTGGTTTGCCGTGTATGGAAAATGAGAAACTAGTGAACAATGTGGACAATATAATTCTGTTCTTTGAGGAGAGGTAGATCCATAGTATGTAGCAGCCCAGCAGTAACATAGCTTTCTGGAGGTTGGAAGGTGTGGGTTCTGGCTATTCTGTTGTGTTTGGAGCAGTGCCCTGGACTCATCCAGGGAGGTGTCCTGACCATCACATTCCTGGCATACTGAAGGTGCTGCATAGGGCAGATCTTTAAAGTCATAGCGTCAGGCTAAATGTACCAATGTTTTATTACATACTGGAGAATGTTAATACTGAAATGCAAATCAGCTTTTAAAGCTGATTGTTTACATTTTCTGTTTCATCTTCCATTATACCTGCGGACTTTCCGTCTCTCTCTACTCCTCTTGGAGTTTCTGCTGGATGAAAGTAGAAGATCAGGGCTATTTTTTGTCGTTGTTTTTTTATTTTTAACCTATTTTTAAAAATTTTGGAATACAAAACTGAGATATGAACTTAAAAGCATGAAGTCTTTCCTTTGTCAGATCTCTTCCTTCTGTCATTGTGCGCTAATACTGTGCAAGGTATATAGTATTCCAACTTCTCCAACTCAGATGAGCCCAGTGAAACTGCTGGCTTAGTAAATGAGCTGTCTAACATGAAGCAAGGAATTCAGATTTCCTTATCACTTTTCAAAGTTTAAATTTCTCATCAGTTTTGGTGCTTGGAGTACTGGTTTTGGAGAAAAGGGTCTGACAACTCCGCTACAAACTGCAGTTATCTGTGAGAATTGAGATTTTATCTACAGAACAGAGGAAAATACATTTTCGTTGATCTGCAGTTCAACTACAAGCGATCAAACACAGAAAAGATCCCTGGGATCTGAGTAGTGAAAGGTCATTTTCTAATAAGAGTGGTGCCACGCAGGGGATAATAGCATTGCATTGTAGGCAGAAGGAAGCCCAGCTCTGCTGGTGTTCTGAGCAGCTACATCTGCAGAGGTCAACTGCAATCAAAGATGATGTCCCCAGCAGGCAGTGCTGTAGAAGTTAGCAGAGCCTTTTCACTCATTTGTATTTTCATCAGTTTTGCACCAGAATCCACACTTACTCTCAAAGCAAGTCAGCAAGAAAGAGGAGAAGCAGCCTGGACCAGTGGCAGCACAGCTGGGAGAGCAGGAGTCAGGGCCTGGACAGCAATTGCAGCTCAGGTTTGGTAGAGGCTGCTTGTGTTGTGGGGACTGGACAGTGAGCAGCAGACCACAAGGGGTAAAGTTTCCTTCCTTCAAGTGAAACATAAGGGTAAACATGTGGAACTGATGGTGGGGCTAAAACTCCATTTAAACAGATGTGATTTGACCAGCTGCATCTGGAAGCCCTTCGTAACTTCTCTGCATTTCTGACCTTACGTCAAAAAGATGTTACGTCTTTTCTGGTGTGAGGGAAGGGAGCAACTTTAAACATCCAGAAGGGTTAGAGAGTCAAGGAAGGAAATGAGCAGGCATCACTCCTACCCTTCTAGGGGGTGGCAGCGTTTTAATAATTTTGTTAATTTACTAAATGATCTCAAAATATTATGAAATATCTATTATCCACTCGCCATACCCCTCACCTGTTCCCTCCAGTACTGTATTGCCTCTGAACAAATAGAAGAAACCCAAATTTTCCAACTGCTGAACTTTCTCTACATTGTTTGTGTTGCTAAAGAAAAAGCCAGAGCGAAACCTCAGTCGCTTTAGTACTTCCAATAGTGAGAAAATAGCTGTTCCTTGGCCTTGCTGGTTCACTATTAAGTAGTGCCACGTACAATGGCACTCATATGCGTTGGATCTTCCTGTCTTGTGTTTCTTTGTTTTTGTAAAGAGTTGCCCTGTTATTTCAAAATAAGTTTTTCTTCACATACCTGTACATTATCCACTAATTAGTTCTTAATTTATTGGAAAAATATGTGAAAGAATTGAAATAAAGTAAATGAAGTGTCTCAGGGAATTCTTTCTCTCATTGCTGTTTTATGCACTTCTAATATAGGCATAGAAAACTACAACAGAATAAATGGTAGCCATGTTTTCTGGCCACCATTGTAAGGAGACAGCTTAGGCAGCGTTGCATTTATGTCCCAGAGTGATTTTCTTGCCTGGTGTCTCCAGGAACGTAGCTCTGGGCAACCTTCTGATCGGGCAGTTGATCCCTGCGACCCACTGGGTACAGCTGGTTATGCAGCATGCATTTCAATGGGAACATTTGCATGTTTTCCTAGCCAAACCTCTCCAGGAGCCTGACTCCGAGATCAAAAGCAGTATCTGCTTAACTCTGATATCCTCATGATGAGGACTTCATGATGTACTTCCAAGAGGAAGAACCCTGTGATCACGTTGTGCTGTTTTGTTTGCCCAGAGATGTTTATTCAGATGCAGTCTTCTCACTCTGTTTTAGAAAAGCCCAGCTTCACTGAGGAGGAGCTCCTTTTCTACTTGCTACGTAATGTTGGCAGAACAGATCGATCAGGCAGCTAGATAGAGGGAGTCAACTATTTGTTGGCTGCTGGTGCTTATAAGGCAAATGGATGAAAACAGAAGGCCAAGAAAGCAGGCTATGCTGCAGATTTATTGCAAGCTTCTGCAAACTTCCTTCCAAAATCACTTTATTTAGACACGTTTCATCTTTTTTTCCAGCTACCCTTTGGACTGAATGTTCTCATCTCTTTAAGTTCAATTTTCTGTGCATTCATCATAGTTGGAAACTTTGAAACCCATTGTTTTTCATGTAATGAAAATTACACCCGGAGTAATTCCCATATTTCAGAGCTTCTGTAATAATGTTGGTAGTTGGCAGTACCATGTGTTTAAAATCAGCTTCTTCAAATATCCGCACCAGCTAATTATTGAAGTATTAAATTGTTGCTTTGTTTTGCTAGGCTTCTTTAGTTAAATTTGTGTGCAGCTTGATTGGATTTCACCCAAGCAGTCATTAGAGCTTGATTATGCTTAATATTGATGGTGAACTGCTTGTCATGGTCTGCTGCAAAAAAGACGTGTCTTCTAGGATCCCATTGTTAAGGGGAAAAAGAGGTTTAGACAAAAAACAGTCGAGTTCTTCATGTGTTTCTTGATGCTGCTTTCCAGTACAGGATTTTCTTTACCTTACTGAAGGACTGTATGTATATATGAAACTCCAGGAGCCTTTGAAAATGCACATGTAAGCAGTGTAGCAGAAGTTGAATTGAAAAATGTAGATTAAATTGCAAGTAAAAACTCTGCAGGTGCTTACTACAGTTACAACAGAGCCAAACTGTAATTCCCAAAGTCACCTTACTCGTTGAACTGAGATCTTCCAGATCCCTTGCCTTGGTGTTTGTTGCCATGATAGATGAACCAGCTGCTTGAGCTGCTGAAAAGAGAAGGAGAAAATGCCCGTAGATGTAATTGTGTCTGCATTTGAGCTGTGGAAATCTGACCTTTCATGTGATGAGGTGTGTCAGGTCTCAGTGATGCTGAGGAGCGGAGGACGTGATCAGGAGGACTGTCCCATTCAAAGGGTGGCTGAACCTGGGGTGACTGAACCTGGCGTAGCTGAGCTTGCTACCAATACTGTTGACACAGGCGTAAAAATTCCTCACTGCCATATGTCAGGGAGGATAGTTTGCTGAAAAAATTACTTGCATGTAGTATCCATCACTGAAGAAGAGTTTACTCTGTGTGCATAATGTACCTCTGCTTTCTCTTCCATTGGATAATTTTGTCAGTCCTGTTTCAGTGTGTTGTATTGCATGCATATCCATCCAAGAGCTTCAAGGTCTCCTGTACATGACTTTATGACTACAATGATAATGGTTTCAGCTGGTAATGAAACTGGTTATGTGACTCAGGCAATTGACCTTCGTGACCAGTCTTAGATGTATGCTAGCTAGCCTTTCTAGCAAGATCTTGTCAAGTGAGTTTTGGATGAGATGAAACTACTCAGAGATTTGTTTTTGTCAGCAATGCCTAAACCACAGTGAGTATTAATCTCATGAATAAATCAGTCTGCTTTTTCTGTTCTTTACTAATGGTCTTCTGCACTGGGTAGCCAATTTCACACAACTTGGTACAATGCCAGATATGTGTGTGTTTGTGGTACCTCAGCCTGTTTTGCTGTACTTGATCCTGTGAGAACAGAATGGTATTTACTACTGATTGAACAAGCAAGAAAGCAAAGGAAGGCTACTTCTCAGGAATAGGTTCCTTTCTGCTTGGTGGGGTTTCTTGTAGCAACGAGTCATCGCATTGACTTCTTTGTTGTTCCTCTGTCTCTAAAATGTAAACGACGTACCTTTTCTTCTGAAGGATACAACAATATTTTCATTAGGAGAGGAATTCAGCTATTTGGGGTTTTGGCCAATGTTACTGCCCCTTTTCTTTTATTCTAGTAAAAACTAAACACGGGTTGAATTGTTTGTGCAATTAGTGATCATCATATTAAGCTTTCCCACTGCCTGATACTGGAGTTGGTATTATTTTAGGTAATCATTGTTTTCAAAAGGAGGCCAAAAATATTTTGCTTATGTCCTAATACGTATGTGCACACATGTGTAATGTATCTGTATGTATATATGCATAAATAAGTTTCCAGTTTCTCCTGAAAATTCTACTTTCAAAGAAATGAGGAAGATTTGTCTCCATCCATAGAAACGTCTTTAAAACCTTATTACACTGGTAGTCAAGACAAAGGGCTGAATTATTTCATCTGTGTGACCGAAGTTGCCAATGGACAGTGATCTCATTATCAAGCAGATTTCAATGAATTCTTCTAATGTGACACACAGGAAAAATGTGTCCTTAATCTACAGCGAGTGCTGGGCGCTGGTTCTTGAGGAGCTGCATTCAGCAGTCATTGCTGCTCTATCTGCTAGCTACTACTGTGAATGGACATCTTGTTCTCAGCTCTTCAGTTCCCTTAAAAAATGGAGTGTAATTTCAAAACACTCTTAAACAGCAGGCAATATTCAGTAAGGGTAATTTCTTTGTGGTTTGTGTTAGCTGTGGAGCAAAAAAAAGAAATCCTGTTGAAATGCCATCTGTGCTGAGAAAAAGTCAATGGATATGTGGTTTTTAACTTGTGTAGCTGTGAGACGTGCAAGAATGGGTTCCCGTTATGTGGTTGTGTAGAAGCATATTTGTAGCTACCATTTTATTTAAACGCTATAACGCTGCAGTATTCTGACTTACACGGTGATCTTCAGTACTGTATCACTCAGGTCGGGAAGGACACGGAGCTTGCCTTTCTGAGAGAAGTTCTAACACCAATAATTGCTCCTCAAATATTTGCAGAAACTTCTGTTTAACTCCTCTAGCACCGTCTCCATGATAACATTAATTTCACACATGAAAAAAAATAGGTTAAAAGTGTGACTTTTCTATATTTATAGTAATGTGCTTTCGTTATGTTCCAGGGCTTTTTGGTACTTCGTTCATATTCCTGTGAAGATGACTCTATTATAAGGCTTATTGAACCCCACTGATTTTATTCTGTACATAAAGTATATCATTGGATTGCATAGATGAAAGGCCATTTAAGGTGATTTTTATTAACTTCTGTAACAAATATTTTTCTGATCTCTTATATAGGGTTTTTATATGTATCTGTTGCCTGTTTTACCTGTTGCTACTAGAGTTTTTGTGATAACAGGACTGTGAAAGGATGGAGCACTTAACCTAAATACTGATATTTCAACATGATTAGGATATGTATGTATGTATATACCTGTATGTCCCCAGTGGGGACAGGCTGAGAGGGCTGGGGCTTTTAAGTCTGGAGAACAGAGAAGGCACCTGGGGGCCTTATAGAGTTTCCATTACCTGAAGTAGGCCTATAGGAAAGCTGGGGAGGGACTTTTTATAAGGGCACGTAGCAACAAGTTTAGGGGAAATGGTTTTAAAGTGGAAGAGGATGGATTTAGACTAGATATTAGAAAGAAATTCTTTACTGTGAAGGTGGTGAGACACTGGAACAGGTTGCTCAGGGAGGTTGTAGATGCTTCCTCCATGGAAACATTCAAGGCCAGGCTGGATGGGGTTCTAAGCAACCTGGTCTAGAGGAAGGTGTCCCTCCCTGTAACAGGGGGTTGTAACTGGATGATCTTAAAGGTCCCTTCCAACCCAAACCATTCTGTGATCTTATTGAAACAGAACCACATCTTTCTGTGGTTTCAGCAGTCTGCTGAATATAAACTGAATACATCCAACTCATCCCTTTTTCTCCTTGATAGTTTTGGAAAAATGTGAGAGCAGAAGTGTTGTTAGGTAGGCAAGGTCTGCATGAAGTAGCCGTGATTTTGTTGCTAGTGTTTCCAAGTAGTGTACTTGTCCTAGTGGTTGACAGTGCACTGCACGGAACATACACTGCAGGCATTCTGCACCACAGTGTTGGTTCCATATGGAAAGCACAGTGAATGCACGCGTCTTGCAAGCTTGCAAGTCAGTGTCTTCAGTGTATTTTTAGCACATCCTAAATGATCATTCTACAGTTTTCTTGTGACAGTAAAAACTAGTTGCTGTTCCTCACGTGCACCAGCCAAGCTCATTAGTTCTGTGATTTTGCATATGCCTTTATTTTAAGTTCTGCTGTAGAAACTCTTGCTGTTGATGCGATGCCAATCTGCCACATCTACCAGGACACTTCAGACCAGCACTATCTTTGGTAAACCAGGAGGAAGTGCTGGCTGAAACATGAACTTATGTTTTGTCTGATCCCAGAGAAAACTGCATCTTGTAGCGCTTTGCTGCTCCACCATGCAGTGAAAGCGGGTGAAATGAGTTGAGACATCTTGCTCGAAACATTCCCAAGCAAATGTATGTTTACACTTTCCATAGAACTGACGTTTAGAAAAATAACTCATTTTGGGATAAAACATTCGCTGTTGGTGGCTGTGTGTGAAATTGTTTGTTTGGTAACCACATCTTCAAAACAGCTCCCTAGGGAGCTGAAGTAAAAAGTATAGAATAACATTGCCAGAAAACAGTAGCTGAGTGTTTCTTTTTTTATTTATACATCATCATATGCTGGATGCCAGGCAGTTGCACTTGCTTGTATCAAGGAGCGTGGCAGACATTCAGTTGTAGCTGGACTCCTGACCTTTGTTATCCACCAGCAGCAGAGGTAGAGTCATTGTGGTTAGCTGAGCTGTTTCCAGTGTGATTTTATCTGGAACATTCAGAAAGAGCCATTTCCTTGAGCACTGGTAAACATCCAGCTGCTGGTGGTGGCCTGCTTGTAGTTCAAACCTCTGTCTCCTACCACACACCTCACCTTCAGGGGTGTTTCTGCAGTGTTTTAGTGGGCTGTCATTTACTGTTTGTAGTGAAATAAAACCTGTGTTCAGGCAGTGCTTTCCTGTTAACAAGAGAACACTTTGAATGCTTTGTAGACTTAATTTTGTATACAGAGGACATTCTTGTTGCCTGCTCCCAAATTTAAGCTTCTTGCTTTGTCTGCTTGCTTTTTCCTCTTAATTTCATAGAATCATAAAATCGCAGAGTATCCGGAGTTGAAGGGACCAGCAAGGGTGATTGAGTCCAGCTCTGGGCTCTGTACAGCACCACCCAGAATCCAAACCCCATGTCTGAGAGCAGTATGCAAACACTGCCTGAACTCCAGCACTCGGGGCTTTGCCCACTGCCCTGAGCAGCCCTTTCCATCCCACCGCCCTGTGGTGCAGACCCTGTCCCTCACCCCCACACACCCTCCCCTGCCGCAGCTCCATGCCGTTCCCTCGGGCCCTGTCGCTGTCAGCAGAGCTCAGTGCTGCCCCTCTGTTCCCTGTGAGGAGCCATCAGGCCTCTCCTCAGCTCCTCTGCTCTGGGCTGCAGAAACCAAGGGACCTCAGCTGCCTCTCGTACACCTTGCCCTCTTGACTTTGTAGCCCTCCTTTGGACAGTCTCTAATACTTTTATATCCCTACACTGTGGTACCCAAACCTGCACCCAGTGCAGGTGAGGCCACACCTGTGCAGAACAGTTTTGTTGTCTGGTGCTTTCAATAATAACAACAATAGTAAAAATCTAACCAATCTACCCCTTTAAAACATGACGTAAAAGGCTTGTGGTTACACTTGTTTGTATTTTGTGGTTTGTATTTTGTGATGCTATTAACAGAAATTGTAAGTATGACAAAGGAGGATCTGTCACTATCTCTTGCCAGTCCCTGGTGCAAATATATGCAGCATTTTTTTTTTCATTTTATTATGTGTTGTTCTGAGTAAAAAGACTGGAGAGAAAATCGATGTTGTGTATTCAGTACTGGTCTTACAAAAATAAAACGGTTATGTACTATGCTTTTATCATTAACATTAGAGCAGTACAGAAACAAGCTTTCAATTATGTTTCAAATTAAGACATAATGTGTGGCATTAATAAGCATGGTTTGTTTTGGTCCTACAGATAGAAGATTTGAATTACATTATGCAGCAAATGTTGTTAGTAATCTCTGTTGGTTTTTTTTTCCCTTTTCCTTGTTTCTTTTTTTTTTTGACAACCTGTTGTGCAGACACCCAAACTGTTCTCAGTATTAATTAAGTTAGCCTGTCACTGTTACAGCACAGGATCTGGAGGGGCTGCTTATGTACGGAGCAGAACTGCATTGACAAGCCAGGGAAGGATGTACCAGCTTTGAAACATGTCTGAAGAGGCAGCAGTTGTCCTGTGTGGTGGAACTGCACTGTACTGCTGGGGCTTCTTGCTGTGTGAGAGGGAGATGTGGTCATTTCTGGTCTCAGTGTGTCTATGACATTCCCCTGCAGTGGAAGGGGCTGCTCAGGTACAGCTGAGGAGGTGCTGACTGCACTGGCTCTGCTGATGTGATTTGTTAGCATCCTTTGGTGCCACATGTGCTTTTTGAACCACTGTTGGCTCTAGTGGTTCTGGTACCTTGTGATCCTAGCAGTATGCTTTTTTAATATATTTGATATCAAGTAAACAGGAAATACAGAGAACAAACTCTTTAGTCAGATGTCAAAACTGAAACCAATTCTTCCTTCAGTCCATCTTTACGTCAGGTTGCAAATATTGGACTATGATGTTTCTGCTTCTTAAATTAAAGTTTGTCCAAGCTAAATCTGTCCCTTGATATCTTGCTGACTTACTAAGTGTCTGGCCTAGAACTGCCCTCCTACTTTCGAAACCTCGTGTTGACTCACTGTGCCTTGCAGCTTCCCACGTACCCATCTATCGCTACGTGCTGTGTTCCTCCCACTTGTTCTCCCCTTCCTGCTCCTGTTGTGGGTATGCTCTGCTCCAACCATCCTGTAAAAAACAAGTGAGGCTCCAAACCTCACTCTCTTTCAAATACTTTACATATTTAACAGATGCATTTCTAAAACCTTCCTTTCAGCTCTAGCGAGGAATACATTTTTCTTCCTCTCTGCCCTTAACATTGTTCAAAAGATGCGGTTCCAAGTATTCTGAAATAATTCTCTGCATGCTTTTATGATACGTTACATAAGCAATGGTTAGGATAAATTGTGCTGAACTAAGGAGAACTGCACTGTTAAGAGCTCCTAGTCTTGTGTGATGCACTGAGTATACATATGTGCATGGAAAATATCCAAATAACCTTTCTTGTCCTAATGCACTGGAAGGGAATGCTGCAAACAGTGTGAGCTGGTAGAGGGAAAGAAGTAACTGGGAGGAAAAATGAGCCTGGCTAACTAAATATCTGAAACTAGTAATCATTTTTCACTATTTCTTTGAAATTGACAGTATTTGAAATATAAACTGAATATATCCAGTCCACTTTTTTTTAGGTAGCGAGCAACAAATCAAAGTTCAACTTTGTCTGGTGTTTGTAGGTTGTATGTGCTAGCATGTGTTTCTGTGAAATGCTTACTCACCAACAGGGTAGTTAAAACTTGGTGAGTAACGCTTGTGGTGAGGCCTGGAACAAAGTATATGTACTGATATACTGTATATACTGATATACGGATATACTGTCTTTACTTTATAGCCTTGCCTTATTTACAGAATTGCTGTAGTTTAAATTTAAAAATATTTGAACAGATTTTAACAACCTTAAACTCATACCACGTTCTGTTTAAAAAATATGTTCAATACTTTTCCAAACTCTGTCTTTCGGGAGATGCACGACTGTGTGTTTTCTTTCTGGTGTGTTGCCAGATTTCCAGTATCATCATCTGTGCCAAATAATTGCTCACTTATTATAGAAGAAGCTTAAATATTGTCTTGGAGATATGCTTAGGAGATGCCAGTATGATAGATATTGGCATATTCTGATGTATAGCTCTGGAACAACAAAATCAAAGCAGGAAACTCCTCCATGGGTCATGTATGTCTTCCCTGGCCCGCTAACAAGAACCAATAAAGCTGAAAATAAACGTCGATGCCAGGAGTACGCCTTCTAAAATGGACATCCCATCTCTTGGGACGTGAATTCTGTTTTCTTGTGTGGGGCAAGGTGTGGGTGAAGGTTCCCCCCCAGGAGATGGCTGAGGGGGTTCGGTGAGGAAGGGCCAAACTTCAGTTAGCAGATATTTGTGGTGGCACGGCCTGTGAGAACGTCAAGAGCAGAAACTTGGGATGCCTGTGGCTCTGGTGTTATGTGTGGGGAATTTGAGGATCGTGCCCTTTAAGCATCAACATTTTTTGTGGCTTTATTTATTTGCTTTCCTGGTCTCCATTCTTCGGTTTCAATATAGAAGGTAAAATAGTCCTCCCTGGTGAAGAAAATCGCACAAACTCCATGGCTGGTCATGTTGAGAAACTCCATGTTACGAGAGCGTCTGATAAATAGGTGACCCTGATGGCATTGCCAAATGGGAATAGAAGTAGTAGGTTCTGGAAACTGAATCCAGCATTTGTTTTCTGGGAAAGAGAGCGTAATATTTTCCACATTAGCACATTGTATGGGCTCAGGGTTGGACCTCACCCAATCTGTTGTAGTTCATGTGTGGCTGGGAGCCCAGAAATGCCAGCTCTGTTCACGAAGGATGGCACTAAAGCTAGCTTAGATAGAGAAGGCGCACCCGTTGTTCACTTGTAAAAGCCAAAGTCTCATCGGCACTGCCAGCTCCACAGTTTAAACTGAGGTGTCTCTTTTTTATCATGTGTTTATGTTGAGCGGTTGTGTTGTGTTGAGTTTAGTGGGAGGCAAGCCTCTTTTAGTTTTCACTCCGCTAATTTGTCTGCAACCAGAGATTGCTATCGGCGCTTAATGCACTTCAGCTGCTTCTCTTGCCTCTGCCTCCTTCCCTGAAAGCTCCCCAAACACAGAAGGTCTCCATGCGGCACGGTACTGTCAGAGCCCAGCAGGCACGCTGGGGGTGCACAGTGCTCTGAACGCTGTGTTACAGGAGGTAGAAGGGAGATGCATGGCTTTGTGCTCAAAAGGAAGTGTGGGGCTGTTGGCAGCTGTCCATGCGTGCAGCTTTGAAACTTTGGTGGCTGCTCACTGTTGCACCGGGGAGGTTTTGACAAACTCCAGATTGCAAAGTAGCGCTGATGAAGCATTCATTTTGTTAATAAGTAAATGATATCTGTACATATGTATGTCTGTAAGGGACGTGAATTTGTGATGACTGAGGTTTACATGCATCTCAGAGTTTGTTTCTCTTTCCTTATTCCAAATATACTTTGTTTTCTTTGGGAATAGCATTCAGGTTAGGGATGGGAGTGGTGAAACAGACAACCCTGTTAGATCTTTGTACAAGTGGGACACTGTTTTCTCCTGAGTATTTCAAGTGTGTTGTCTGGGTGAAACTTCTGGCATCCAGAAGCTAGACACTTAAAGAATGGCCATTTTGCTGACTACATACAGTAAGAAGCATTTCCTGCATGCTTTCCCTTGCCCGTGTGTGTGTGCTATTATGAACACATGCTCCACAGCGCTTGTGGGTATTGTGCTGGGTGATTTAAAAGAGAACATACCTTTTGCTTCATAACTCAACTACTTTAGGTAGGAAAAAAACAGCTTTTGGGGAAAAAAAAGAGTTACTCAGGTATTGTTACCTTCAAAAGTTCACATGTCCACTTCGGTGTGTCCAAGACAGCAACTCTCCTTTTAATAAAAAGCAGTAATGCTTAATGCAGTGTTTTTATTCAGTGCTGCATAGGTACTAACACACATTGAAATAAGTGAGAACAGTTAGCAAACCTGCTTTAAAGATGTGTAGAAAGTGATATAATGGGAGGAAGTGGCCGCACAGGGACAGCAGGGACTCTGTGAAGGTTAGAAGTAGACTTTCTAGCCCTCATTCACAGCAGCCAGTCTCATTTATTTTATGCCTCTTTTGTGCTTTCTTGTTTGTAAAAATCCCTCTTCAAAATTGATGTGAAAAATAGGGAAAAACCTCCAAGAAGAAAAAAAACAAACCAAAGCAAAATACCTCCTATTCCATATCAAAACATATTCGTTTCGTATCAACAAACTGCTTTATTACTGTCTTGTATTTCTAATGGATAAATAAGTTCCTCAGTTCTCTTACATGTTAAAATGTCTTTTCCTGTGCTCATACTTATAATGATGGTAGGTGTCTTTAAAATGTCTTTTTTTCCTGTTGTTCCCCAGCAGTAGATGGTTAAGTTAAGCCATTCAGGCCGTGTCTTTTGCAGGTGCCAAGCCCAAAGCTGCACTTGTTTGGGACATTTCAAAGCTAGGCCCATGCATGGCATGAGCCTGTCAAGCTGGAAATTGCCCACTTTCTGGAGGTGCTGGGCTAAGTGAGTTGGCTGGATAACACAAGGGTGATGTTACCATTGGAAGTGAATTGTAACAGTCAGTTCTGGTACAAGTAGCGGCTTTTGGTTATTGCTGTGTTCTGATCAGTCCTTGTGCAAATAATGATGAGGTGCTAAAAATGTTAAATTTTAATAGTAGTCGGAGGTTGAAGATCTGAGATTTGTGTTTCTTTCCATCTTGTTTAAAGGAGATTTTGCAGTCAGGTTGATCTTCCAACAAAGCACTGTGTTTCGCTGCAGTAAAGATGTAAAAGAAAAGAATAAATATCAGTCATTCTTTGTCATAGCTTACTTATAGGGAGCTCAGTATCTCTGACACCAACCCTTACTTTGCTTACCCAAGTATGAGCTCACTTTCCGAACACACAGAAGCAAACAAACAAAGGAGAAATGGTTGAAAACCCTGTCTGTGGCAAGTGTGTTGAAACTAGATGGTCTTTAAGGACTCTTCCAATCCAGATTGTTTTATGATTCTGTGATGTTCAGGTAAGAAAACATGCTCCTGAGCCTGATGCTACCCATGGTGCAGACCATGGGGACGTACCAGGCAAGTCCTGCAGCAAGCCCTCTGTGAGCAGAGGTGCTCAGAGCACTCACACCACATCGGGCACTCATCAGCCACAGCCTCATCTTTGTTCAGAGTGACTCTACAACCTTAGCATCCTGTCACATGGAAATGTTTTAAGGACTCAAACCTTGATTAGGTGACCGCATGCTTCAGCAAAGGAAAATCTTGTATTTAATAATGCAGTCATCTGAAACACTGCATTTGTGAGCTTCTGGGCTGTTGTTTAGATCTAGTAGCTTGAATTAATTGTAGTTCTGACCAAGGGAGCTCCCCAAAATCAGTACTGCCTTGTTTTATTGAAATAGGAAGAGCTGTATTTAACCAAAGTCAACCCTTCTTTTACAGCAGTCATTAGGGACAGGAGGAGCTCAGAAGAGCAGAGTTAGCACTCTCTTCATTATGCTGGTGCTGCAGAAGAAGCGTTTTTAGAGCAGACTGTAACTTGGCTCTACATTAAGACCTTTTTTTCTTCTTTCTTTTTTAATAATGACAGGAGCTTTGGTGAATTGCTAATTTTCCCTGTTTAACCGGACCAGTGCACGTCTATACCGACTCCGTTTCTCATTTTCTGCTAGCAATATTTTGTAATGCTTCACTAGCAAATAGAATAGGAACTGCATGAGCAGAGAAACTAAGTAGTGGGCGTGGAAGCATAATTTTGTGTTCTTGTGTAACTTCTGAAGTCAGGGGTTAGCCTGAGGGCCCTTCTTTTCCACCCACCAGCACTTAGGATCTCTGCTGGCATTTCCATGTCTGTTCTCTCCCTCCCCTGCTCACTGCTGATTTTGTTCTTCGGATGGCTGTTGCCTCTCCATCTCACTACTGGAATTTTCCCTTCCACTGGAGAGCCTTGCTTCTCCTTGAAACCCTTTATTCCTTTCCTCTCCTGCCTTACTGCAGCACTCTCTTCATTTTCCAATTTCAGCGCTGTCTAAAGTATTTTAGAAGGTCTGTGACGTTACTTCTGGCCATCCTGGCTCTGTAATTTATTGTGTATTCTCCACATACTTTCCTTATGCCAAGCTCTTACACTGTTTGCTGTGGCTAACACAACCTCTTTGTTTCACAGGTTTCGGATCTTAAAGCTTCTGCCCAGTGTTACATCACAACCTCTGTCTGCTTTTTGGACACAGAGCTTCTTTTGCAGCTGGTGCAGAAATGCTGCTTCTTCCCATTATGGTCCCTATCTTGAGAGGTTGTTGGCTCTGATCTTGTGTTCCGCAGATAAGAGATGTAAATTAATACATATCATTAAGAAAAAGCCACACAATCTTGCATGCAATTATAGTGTTTCTATGAGTTTTTCTAAAGCAACCTTTAAAAAGTTGTAAAGAATTTAAGCTTACTTTCTGTGTAAATTGCAGTAATATCATTACTGCAATAACTTCTCCTTTACATTCCATGCAGAATTAATTATTTTTTTAAAAGACTATTAACAATAAATAATCAAAACGAGCCCATCACTTTGCCTGGGAATCATTTTATGCATTTTTTTGTGAATGCAGAAATACAAGTCCTCTATGTGAGTATTTTCATGTTGTAACTCTTCATTTACATATTTTCTGCTTGGAGAGGCTGATTGAACACTAAGGCTGAAATTGTGTGTCATTAGTCACCGAGTTGCGTTAAATCTTTTGCTGGGGCTGTATGCAGATGGAGAGAAAGGTGGGGAAAAGCCTAGCTTTAACTTGTTTCTCTAAACTACAAATCTAAAATTGCTTTTTTAAGTGGAGGTACTACTGATGCATTTTTTTAGCATCTTCTGTGTCAGAGTAAGAGCATAGGGAGATAAAACAGTCTGTTGCTTCATCTGAGCTTTCTCTTTCTGCTTAGCTGTTTTCCAGGTTAATCTGAAGCATCCGGTTTTGGGGAGAGAGTTTCTGGCTTGGTGGCGCGATGAGAAGAATGAGGAATGAGGGCCAAATGTGTGTTCTGTGCTGTGGCAGAGTGAAGCCTCAGAACTGGGATATGGGGGCTGATTGCCAAAGAGTCTGATGTTTAAAAATGGAGATTTCGAAACAGTTCTTTACAGTGCAAAGTCTATGTATGCGATCCAAAATCTGCACTTGGAGCAGAGGAGATGTTTTGGCTTGTTTTCCTCTGCTTCTTGTTTTCTGACATCTCAAGCGTAGCACCGTGCAAATGTTTACATAGTCGGAGACAGGATTCCTCGAAGGGGAAAGAGATTTAGGGGGGAGCTGACGTGTCTGTGCACCCATTGCTTCACTGCCTTTCATTTTCTCTGATACCACCATCTCTGCCCCGAGCTACCAGCCGGTGTTCAGTGCTGTCAGGTGGAGCAGGAGCTGTGTGGAGCGGTGCATCTCTCACCAGAGCGTTTGCGATTTCCAGAGGCCTTTTTTCAGTGGGCTGAGAGAGAGTGAGGGAGGGGTGACGTACTGCTTCCGAATTATGATCCTGTTCAGTCTGCTGGTCTCCAAACAAAATGCTTCCTTGCTTCCAGCCTGCCTTCCTGCTGCCAGTCCCAGGGGAAGGCCTCTCCTCAGGGGATGAGGTGCACCAGCTTCTGCTTCTCTTGTCTCTAGCCCCAAAGTCTGACTTTTTCCTTCAGTTTCTGCAGGAGGCTGGAGCTCTTTGCTATCTCCTTGTACCATCTGCCAGTCTCCTTTCTCCTGCCAGGGTTTCTGTGTGCTCCTCGGAACCCCTCTGCATGGCCAGGCCTGGTGCTGCAGGCCTCCTGTGCTGCTGTGTGGTATTGCACCTCAACTGGAGTGTGTGTGATAACTGAGCTCCTGAATGGATCTTCACGTCCATGTCCTTAATGTGCCACTGCTGCCAGATTTACTGTTTCTGTGTCTTTTCTAATTTTGTATTTTTTCCATTCACCTAAAGAGCTATATAATCTCTTCATGAGAGCCCTGTTGGAATTCACCTGTCTGACTTGAGCAGGAGCCCACTGTATGCCTTTTTCCTACACTCTATCAGCAGTCTGTATGAATCCTAGAAAATGAACTATGGCAAACCCATAAGTCTCTGGGAGCTGGTTTCTGTCACTCCTGGACGTGGACAGAAACCTGTTCCCTTGACTTTGGCCAGGCTGCAAGGCAAGAGGTGATACTACACATTCCAGCTACATTACTTAGCTTTGGGTATGTTATGTCAGGTTGTTTTTACAAAGGCTTTTAAAATCCCTTTGTGTCACATCCAGTTTGTTTCACAGTAACAGCACCTGGCCTTTGTAAGTAGGCAGAAAAAAAGAATATGTCTCAAAAATGTGGAAATGGCAGGAAGTATAATTTTGTTGTGTTTTATCCAGAATTAATGGTGAGAAAGTTTAAAACTTCTCTTAGAATTTATCTCTTTTGTGAAACGCCCATTCTCATATGGAGGTTTCTAAGATATGCCCTGACTACAATACATATATGTGTGTGTGTGTACACACAGAGACATGCAGTGCATGTAGATAGATCTAATGCAGCCCTTACTCAGTGGAGACTATTTGCAAGAGCAGTAAGAGACAGGAGCATGAGGGCCGGCTCCTCTTCTGTTCCGTGCAGTGACACTGCCTTCACCTGACAGCAGGCTGTGCTTTCTACTGTCATCATAAATGTTACAAATTTCAGCAGCAAAATAACTGTATTTCGTCAGAGTATGAAATAGACCTAAGTAGGTCTGTTAATAAAAACACTTGCTATGTTGCTGAAGTTACTAAAGCTTGCTAAGGCCCTCGCCTGGCCCTTTCTGTTCATGGGTAACTAACAGGGCACCTTGGGTTTCTGCAGGTTCACTGAGCTCTTCATTCACACACATTACTTCCATCTGTGGGCTTCTTAGTAACTACTTTGTCTGTTGAGTTATCCCATGTTGATACCTTCTGACAGCATCTGGTGGCTAACGGAAACTTAGGGAAATGACACATTGCAGCCATGCAGCTGAATGAACACCTTTTCAAGCAAGTCTGTGCTGAATGTCTTTGAGCCCTGGTTTTGTGCATGTTTTCCTGAAGAAAAGGTGATGAAGGCAGATGCTGGATGAATACGAAGTAAAAGCGTTGAGCAGCCCTTTGAAGAGTAGCTGTGGATTGTATTCGGAGGCATGTATCTTAATACTCTTTTCTCAGTACTCTTTGAACTAGTCTGATCCAAGTGCAGTTTCATGCTGTCCGAGGATAGAGAGATGTATTCTGTTGTGTCTGTGCTGAAGCTGTGACAACCTAACAGGACGAACATTGGATTTAGTGGCAGGTCCTTCCACTTTTTTCTTCCACCTAGACTAAGCTGTATATAATGATCTCTATTGGCAAAGGCTATGTGAAAAAGCTGCAGAAAACCTGCGTAGGGAGGAGGAAAGTGAGTGATTGTGAGCGCGTATGTGCGCACGCGGCTTTGCAAGCATGATGTCATCCTAATTTGCACTGCTTGGGGATGAGCTCATCGGGGAGGGGTCTTGCAGATTTACAGCTGTGCCAATTCATCTCTGTTTGGATTAACATTCTCCAAGCTCTCTCCTTGAGCTAAACAACAGGCATTGCGTTATGAATTATTTAAAGACCTATGAGAGCTTCTACTAAATAAAATGGAGTGTCGGTGAAAAACAAAAGAGTGAACTCTGTGTTTTGCTTTCACTACGTTGTTAGATAGTGGCAAGATTACCATTCCCTAGCGGATATGTGGGTTGTACTATACCCATTCCATATTTTTTTTCTTTCTTGTGTCCTGTTCCTTAGCATTTTTGAGGTACCAGCTTTCAGCAACAGTCTGAGTTGTGTTTTTGTAGATGGTGGATGATGTAGACCCTTTATATATATATAGAGAGAGAGAGAAAGATAGACCTGTTGCTTGTTTAGGTACCGTGTAGCATTGGTAAGGCTGTATTATTCCACTGTGTAGTTGAGCTTCCATTATTAATATGAACTTGTATATAAAACATGGACTTCTAGAGAATCATAGAATCATAGAATTACTCAGGTTGGAAAAGACCTTGAAGATCATCAAGTCCAACCGCAGCCTAACCAGTAGCCTATCTCTTAAAAAACAACCACAAAACAATACCACAACAACAAACCTCTGCTAAATCATATCCCTGAGTACCACATCCAAGCGGCTCTTAAACACATCCAGGGATGGCGATTCAACCACCTCCTTGGGGAGCCCATTCCAGTACCTAACCACCCTTTCTGTAAAGAAGTTCTTTCTAATATCCAACCTAAACTTGCCCTGGCGCAACTTGAGGCCATTTCCCCTCGTCCTGTCACAAGTCAGTAGTGAGAATAGACCTGCCCCACTCTCACTGTAAGAACCTTTCAGGTACTGGAAGACGGCAATAAGGTCTCCCCTCAGCCTCCTCTTCCTCAGACTAAACAGCCCCAGCTTCCTTAGTTTCTCCTCATAGGGCTGATTCTCCAAGCCCTTAACGAGCCTCGTTGCCCTTCTCTGGACCTGCTCCAGTACCTCCATGTCCTTCTTGTGCTGAGGTGCCCAAAACTGGACACAGTACTCGAGGTGAGGCCTCACCAATGCTGAGTACAGGGGCAGGATGACTTCCTTAGTCCTGCTCACCACACCATTCCTGATACAAGCCAGGATGCCATTGGCCTTCTTGGCCACCTGGGCACACTGCTGGCTCATATTCAGCCGACTGTCCATCAGCACACCAAGGTAAACAGCACATTCTCTATAAGCCACGGTTACACTGTATTTTTTATTTTTATTTTTAATTATCCATGGGAAAATATCTGAGAACGTGATAGTTTTGTCCTTTGTTATTTTGGAACTGGACTGTGTTAAGTGTTTGTTAGGATTTTCCATATACAGATTTAAAAAGGAATTTATGCCTTGTTTTGCCTTCGATTTGAAGATCCAGTCTGGCCTTGTGTGCAGGACTCATGCCATTTTGCAAGCAGGTCAGGGCAGCTGCTCCAGTCAGGTAAGTGACCTGGGAGCTGCTGCTGCCATCCTCTGCCCCTGCTTAGCTGCAGCATAGGGGAGTGGGCACAGTGATACATTTACCTTCAGTGAAATCCTCAGGAATGCCTGAGTGACTTCTTTTTTTTGCAGATTAAGATACTAGGTTGAAATCTGCAGTGCAAATAGGGTGACAGAGCACCCATAAAGTACTCTGGGACCTTTGCTAAGAAGCAGAATGCAGTTTAAATGTTATTTTGGCTTTTCTGAGGTACCTCTTGTGTTTTTCTCTGTGACAGTCACTGATGGAGGTGAGGGGCTTTGTTTCAAAAGCCCCAGTTGCTGTTATGTGCAAAAGCTTCATAGCTTTGTTCATTCCTGTTGTAAAATACCTCAGCTGCTTCCTTTTGATGAGGACATCAGCAAGTAATACAAACAAGGGGAAATACAGAGATTAATAGAGATTGAGTTCCAGTTTAGATGTCTGGTTACTCCTGTGTTAGCCCGTCCTTTCCAATTTTGGCTGTGAGCAGAGCGTGGCTGAATACCTAGACAGATTTTTTCAGTCACCATCAGGTACCTGTGTAAAGGTTGTTGATGAAATGCAGGAGACTTCTTGTTCTGAAGAACTTGCATGCACATCTAGGCACTGAAGTTAAAATTTAAGTTGTTGGTATGGAGGCTTTTAGGGAGATTTAGTGCTGCTTCCATGCTAGTTCTGATAAGGATACAAACATGGTTTTCAGAGCTGTAGCCAGAAAGCATCCTTCAATTACAGTGGCTAAGAAGCGTATGGAATCTACAAATAGAGTGTGATTGCAAGTGGCTTGCAGGAAAGTGAGGATGTTCAGTGCTCTCAACTGCATCCTTTTTGTTCCCAGGAAACTGAATTAATTTAGCTGGAGGCAACATGTTAATACATTTAAAAACAAAAGAAATGCTGAGAATTTGGTACCAAAACCTACTTTCTTTTATTTGCTTTGTTTTTTTGAGATGGATCTCGCTACAGGTGTGGTGAAGATGGGGCAGTCTGGAGGGGCGGAAGACTGGGACTGCAGGCATGAAGTGCAGCAGGTGCATGTGGGTAAAGAGCTGTCCATCCTGTATCTCTTCGATCTGTTTATGCTTTCACTGGGTACCTGGAGAGATTATTATGAGGGGAAGAAGCTTAGTTCCTGAATCCCAGATCAGCTTAAGCATGGGTTTAGTGCAGTACATGAGCAATGGGGCTTGCTCCCCTACTGCTGGCAACACAGGTTGCATGGATTTCTGGGCACAAAAAGTACAACTTTTTACTCTGCAGGGGTATCCTACCTCTTGGGATCCACGCTAGTTGTTTTGGAGCTAACTAGGTTAACTCAGTACGCTTCCATTGTGTTGTGCTGTACAGATGTATTTTCACTTCTGCTCCTGGTGAGTTACTGAGAATTTCAGAATGGCATTTTGAAGCCTATAGTTTAGAAGCGTCCCATCGTGTACATTTCTACGTGGCCATTTTCAGCACACAGTTTCCAGAATGAGTTTTAAGGAAATGGGAACATTTTTCCTGGTTTGGAAATGTAGGACAATTTATCCGATTAGCCATTGTTTAATCCTGCACTCCATGTCCTCACATAGATAAATGCAGCAAAGCGCCGCAGTTCCTTCAGTAGGACTGAAGCCACAATACACGTACTTTCTAATCCTCTCATAAATGCCAAATAGGCATTTTCTGGGTGAATCCAAGTTCTGTTCTAGAGGGGGAAAAAAATAGGGTTTTGGTGAGATTTTTGGCAGGAATTTAATTTTACAGGACAAAATCTTTCATGTAGCAGAATAAAAAGTAAAACAGATGAAAAAAACACACCGTTTCCATTAATCTACCATTTGATTTTTCCAGTCTGAGGACTTCTCAGGACATGCCATGAAGCGCAGTAGTGGTTGCCCAGCGTTTTGGTTGTATCCGCAAGGCTGGGACTTAGCCAGTCATGCGCCCAACTACTGATTTTCTCACTTCTGGCTTAAAAAATACACAGGGAAAATGATCAATCTGGCTAAAGGAACAAGGTATTTGCAGAAACTTCTTATTGAGTCCTTTGTGTTCTCAGCTGGGAATTTCTCCTGTGGAAATTTAATGGAAATCAAAGCAAGTAGCAACTCACCAGAGCCGTCAGCTGATCTCTGAGTACAGCAGATATTTATTTTCTCTTTTCACCAATAGCGATATTCTTGTCAGCGCTATAAGTGAATTATGAAAAGTGTTACATAATGAATTGCTGTGGCACATGAGCAAGCTGTGTTCGGCTTCTTAAAGTTACCTTGTCGAATTGCATCTTAACAAAGAGATAGAGGAGGTAATACAACTTCATAAGACATTTCTGGAGTGTAATAGAGAAGAAAAAAAAAAAAACCCCAACCTTTTGGCATGTGTACTTATTTAGTAATGCAAAAGATTGCAGGCTACTAAAAATTTCAGCTGGTGAACTGTCCCAGCATGGTTATAACCAACCTGTACATACCACTGTGTTATAAGACATAACTTGAAGATGCGCAGTTTCCATCTAATAAAAAAGCAATGAAAATCACAACCTCCACAGGTCTGGGCTTGCCAGTTACTTAAGCATAATGAATATTGTGTTTCACTTGATTAATTTATGTAACGTCACAAATGAAATGGAAAATGGATACTCGACTTAATGGTTAATTTAGGACTAGAGTCAAAGTTTGTGGTTAAAAAAAAAAAGCTTGAAGTGTTCGTCTTTTACAAACTTGTGTTCATAGAAGTTGAAGTAGGTCTACCTGGACTTGTGCAAAGCATTTGACGCTGTCCCGCATGACATCCTAGTAGCTGAGTTGGAGAAAAGTGGATTTGATGAGTGAAGCACTCACAACTGGCTGGATGGTTGCCCTCAGAGAGTTGTGTTTGGTGGCTCAGTGTCCAAGTGGAGACTAGTGCAGTTCCTCAGGAGTTGGTGCAGGGACCAGTGTTGTTTCATCTCTTTGTAGGCAGTATGGGCAGTGGGCCACAAAGATGATTGGAGGGCTGGAGCACCTCCCCCATGAGGACAGGCTGAGAGAGCTGGGGCTCTTAAGCCTGGAGAAGTGAAAGCTCCAAGAGGACTTTGTGGCAGCTTTTCAGTACCTGAAGGGGGCCTACAGGAAAGCTGGGGAGGGACCTTTTATAAGGGAAAGTAGAGGCAGCACAAGGGAACACATGACTTCAAACTGGCAGAGGGTAGATTTAGACTAAATATAAGGAAGAAATTCTTCACTGTGAAGATGGTGAGGCTGTAGAAAAGGTTGTGGATGCCCCGACCCTGATGGCTTTTAAGTCTGGTCAGAATGGGGCTTTGAGCAACCTGGTCTAGAGGGAGGTGTTCCCGTCTACAGCAGGGGGTTGGAAGTAGGTGATAGCAAAGGTCCCTTCCAACACAAACTGCTCTATAATTCTGTGAAGCTGAAGTGTGAGGCTCAAGCTGCACTCTGGTTCTTCAGGTAGTAGGTAAATATGGACATATTTTGTCCCTGCAGTTCAGTTTTGGTAACAGACCCGCACTGATGGATATTATTAGATAAAATCTCTTTCATAGTCTTTTCTCTCTTGCAATTTTTGAAGGAAATGCTTCGGTTTACAATTTACTTTTTAATATCTTCACGTGTTTTTAATACATAACATGTTACCTATGCTGTTGGAAGTGTTCTGTGTTGTACTTGGTAGCATACTGAGCACAGCCCTCGCATGCTGGGTGGTGCTCTCAGCTGTAAGCTACTTGGGAAAGTTGTTGGGAAGGGAACTTATGAAACATTGCGGGCTTCTCCAGCCCTGGTGAATCCTCTGAGATTTATATTATCGAAATAATGCTAGCTTAAAAAAAAATCAATCAGTCAATCAATGGGGAAAGCAGCTGCTTATTCATGAGGAATAAAAACAGGATAAATCACATATCTGTTGTTGCTTACTTTTACTGCATTTTCTCTGTACAAAATCTCTCCTGTTCCACCATGGCAGTAACAGTTCAGTGCCAGACATATTGGCTTCCTTGTATAGCTCAGATACCCCGGAGGCTAAAATGTGAAATCAGCTTTACTTCTGTGCATCTCTGATTCAGGAGCCATGTGAGAAGCTGCTGATTGCATTGTGTGATTGCAGCAACTGTTTGCTGTGTTTGTTTGTTTTCCGGTTCTTTTCTGTGTTTTCTGAAGAACTCATCCTTCCAAGCTGTTTGGTTGCACTGCCTGAATCACTGCCTTCTTCTGGTTGGTTTTTGAGGATTGCTTTTGAGAAGCGTTTTTCAAACATGCAACAATGGAATCTTGTTTTGCTTTAGATTTTCCTGAAACATTTTGTAAGGATGCTTGTTTTTGGCAAGTCTTCCACCATTGAGTGGCGCCGGGACTCCCATGTAGTGTGCCCCGGTGGCGCAGCGGTAGAATTGCCGCTTGCAACACTGGAGGCCCGGGGTTCGAATCCCCCCTGTGGCACAAGTGGTAGAAGTGCCGCTCTGCTACACAGAGGGCTCGAATCCCAGGAGTTGGACTCGATGATCTCTAAGGTCCCTTCCAACTCGCACAATACTATGATACTATGATACTATGATATGTGCTCCTCTGAGGCTGGGAACCAGCTGAGCATCTTCTGCCAGAGCTGGCAGCGCATGGCCCGGCCCACCATACGATGCATAATGCTGCAGTTTTCTTCTCTCATATTGACAGACAAACATTTAAATGTGTCTCAGATCTGTTGCTTGGGAGTAATGTATACTGGAGGAGGTGTGAATCACAGAAGTTGGCAAAAGTTTTTTCCTCATTTTTTGGATGTTTTTTTGTGTGTTTGTATCCATTTGCAACCCAGTGTCGTTGGAATGGGCTGCCCAGAGAGGTTGCAGATGCCTCATCTCCAGATGCATTCAAGGGCAGGCTGGATGGGCAGCCTGAGCTAGTGGTTGTCAGCCCTACACATGGCAGGGGCATTGAAGTTAATCTTTAAGGTCTCCTACAACCTAAGCCATTCAGAGTGTCTCCATTGGCTGAGGGCTGTGTATTGCTGAGGTGTGTATCGCATAGATGTGACTAAACCTCAGACAAACCTTGGCAGTTTATCCACAGACAGATACAGGCTCAGATACAGCAACCAACCCAGCTCCTTCCAGCAGCACCCATCCCAGTGATGGGCGGTCAGCTAGACTGGGGCAAAAGAGCTTTCTTGTCCTTCACATGCAGGATCCTTAAAAGTTACCTTAAGAGCAGGGAAAGCCTTCAGATGCCAGGCAGGTGCAGTCAGTGCTCACACTGGGGACGTGCAACTTCCAGCAGGTGGGCACCTTGTGTAATATTTGTGCAGCCCCTGACACAGTTTGTGGCTGTGACAGAGCACCCCCTAGGCCTGCCATGCAGCAGGGAGAGCAGGAGTATGACAAGAATTGCTATTGGAGGCTGCTATTGGTTTGTTTTCAGTTCTTCAGAACATGACCCTTGCCACAATGTGTTATTATTTTCATGGTTTTGCTTGTGAAATGTTTGTGGAGGTTGTGACATGTTCGCTTGCTTCAAAGTGATTTATCGTGCCCTACGTGTTGCAGTTTGTAGCTGTAGCTGAATACTTTCTGTGAGCAAATCCTGTTTATGAATCATATGCAGACACAAACGTGTGACTTTCTGGCATTGTAAATTAATGACTCTTTAAGATATTCCTTTAAAATGAAGGACAAACACACATTTAATACACGGTTACATGTTTAATATGAAATTAATGGGTCGGAAATTCACCCATAAGGTTCCATGGAGGAGACTGG
Source organism: Excalfactoria chinensis (assembly GCF_039878825.1). Classification (NCBI taxonomy): domain Eukaryota; kingdom Metazoa; phylum Chordata; class Aves; order Galliformes; family Phasianidae; genus Excalfactoria; species Excalfactoria chinensis. The sequence goes on from NC_092826.1 coordinate 27,002,506, forward strand.
CAGGCTGGATATGGAAAAAGCAGCAGTAGTTGTAAATGGCAGAATGATGTTTTTCTGATTCCCTGTGCACGTGTGCTCCTTTCGCCTCCCAGTTTACTCTAATGAGATGTGCATTATCAAAGCACCGGTAGGACCTCTGCCCGCTGGCAGATGCTGCAGGCTCTGCTCTGGATTGCTTCACTGTCAGCAGCTCCCCCAAAGCACAGAAGGCCACTTTCCAAGCTGCTTCTCATGAATGTTGTTTTTACCTCTTTTAGTTGGCTGTATTATGAGTCCCAAAGTTCTTGAAGTCCCAAGTTTGAGGCTGTGTTTTCCTTTCTCACTTACCGAGTGATGCCTGAAGCACCCTGATTTTTTTTCAGTTTGGTTTCTTTGCTTTCTGTGGTCTGTCCTATTCAGATCGTGCAAACCAGGAAGTGAGCTTCGGTCTACTCATGAAGCTCCAGCCACAGTGACTGAGGCTATATAAGAGCAGCATCTTTTCCTCTAGAAAGGATTTGGGATAATTCTCAAAACAATGGACAACACTGGGATGGAAGAGTGCCGTGCTGTGGGGTCACAGTTTCTATCTGCAAGCTGTTGTCATCCTACTCTTGTATTGGTCTTCAGCTCCCACAGTTGGCTCCCAGGGCTTGTTCCCACCAGGATGAGAACCCAGCTCCCAAGTTCCTGAGCCAACAGCTTTGGCACGAGCTGGAGGAAGAATTTCACAAGCCAGAGATGGCACAGCCTGAAGGGATCGACCTGCTCTTCTTCATTCGCAACGTGCTGTAAAGAAAGATGCTGGCCTAGATTTGCTCATCTGCTCAGATCTGCTGTGTGAACAGTGAAGACCTGGTGTGTATGTGATGGAGAACAGCCCCACTGCACGGGGAGCTCTGTATTGTGCACACCTCTTCTTCCATGCCACTGGGGTCAGGCAGCTGAAGGGAAAAAGGGGCTTCTTGAGTGGGGATCAGGATAGATGCTGTTCTCAGGAAAAGTTCCCTACATCCACCTCTTCTTTAATGGAAAGTTTTCTAAGGCCTCTGAGCTTCTGTAAGGCAGGGAGAAGGAGGGGGTGTCAGTGACCTGCAGAGCAGTGCTTGGGAGGGAAGAGAAGCAAGGTTCTCTCTGTATGAGAAGAGGTTGTGGAGAGAGGGAGAAAATACAGCTTAGCTGTATTGAAAAGCCAACAGGTGAGGGTAGAAAGCAGGCTGCGGTCAGGCTGTGCTGGCAATTCTGCTGGGGACTTACGCTTGTATCTGAGTTTTTAATTCTGTACTGAGAGGTGCAGAGGAGAAGGAATAAACTCAGCTGTCTTAACTTTTCTGAGGGGAAAAAAAAAATATCAAATTATGGAAATTCCAAAGATAGATTATTCCTTATATAATGGTAAATTGCTGAAGCACACTAATGCTCTGCAGAGATATTGTGTAGCTGCAGAGCCTCAGGTCACACAGAATGCAGATAACACAGCTACAGGGTAGTGATGTAATCTGTCTCTGGAAACGATCAGGTTTGTGTCTTATTAGAACTTGCTGTCAGGTGAACATCATTTCCAGATAGTTATCCATGGAGAAGTAACTTGTTCTCCATTAAGGTCATATCTCCTTTGCCCTAAATAGCTCCCAGGACAGGGAGGAGGAGGATGCTGGGTTTACGCAAGTGCTGCAGGGAGTGTGAGGTCAAAGTAGAGGATAAGCAGGCACCAAACCTCCCTTTTCCCCAGGGAGGTGGTTGAATCGCCATCCCTGGATGTGTTTAAGAGCCGCTTGGATGTGGTACTCAGGGATATGATTTAGCAGAGGTTGGTTTTTTGTTGTTTGTGTTTTTTTTTTTTTTTTTTTTAGAGATGGGGTACTGGTTAGGCTGCGGTTGGACTTGATGATCTTCAAGGTCTTTTCCAACCTGGATAATTCTATGATTCTATGATTCTAAGACAGTGAACTTTGGTCAAACCTCGAATGACAGCTGCTCACTCCTCTTCATCTATTTTATGACAAGTCTTATTAATGGTTTTATGGTTTTACTTACTTTGATCGTTTTGATTTTTGGTTAAGTTGCAGCAGAATTTGTTGGTGGCTGTACAAGGGAGGTGTCGTAGAGGGAGTCCAACGCCCAGATAAAAGGGGACCTTTGGAAGACTGGAGCAGGGCATCGCAAATCAGAAGGACAGATGTCAGGAAAGTTGGGGAGGAGATGATGTTTGAATGTATGGAAATGATGGACCGTCTGCCTAGCAGCATGCAAAGCAGTATGTTGCACATTCACAGATCCTTCCTGTTTTCCAAGCCTACATTTCAAGTGGATATGAAGTTTAGATGAAACTGATAACATTTCTCCTCTCAGTCTTCTCTGTGTTCTGGAGAAGGAGGTAGCATTCACCGTGTTGTGGCTGAGAAGAATTACTTTAATACTTGGAGGGAAAAGTTTAAATGTCGATGCCTGTATGGCTTTAAATACTGCCATTCTTTATCATGGGGCTTTGTATGCTCAGCCTCTTGTGGGTTTGTTATGCGAAGATGAAGAAGTAATGCCAATGCCAACAGTATGATAATAGAAAAAATGAGATGAAAAATGTCTAACAGTGGCAAAGACTGCATTTCTCTGTATGTATACAGAAAGAGAAATGAACTGTGGAATGGAATATTTGGAATTTAAAAGTAGAAATAAGGATTAATAGTATCAACTGGAACTTGGACATTGCAGAACTCCATATTAAATACGGCACTAGCAAGTGATGACAAGTTTTATGTAGAACACAGCTTCTGTAGAACAGTACGGAGGGACGTACCAAGATGGTGTTAACACCTGCCTTAACATCACAGTTAAATCTCTGTTATGATTTGTGTAGGTGAAGGTTACTGTTGTTCATTTACCTCTCAGTATTAAGGATAACTATGAACTTGGGAGACTGGAGAGCATGAATGCAATATCAGACCCACAGCAAATGGCTGGCAATTTTACATGGCGGTTATTGTTACTTTTGGTATTTGTTACAGCAGCGTTTTCCCAGACAGAAACAAGCAAAATAAAACAACCCCAAAACCCCAACTTGCTCTGCTATGGAATTTAAAAACCTGCAGGAACAAATTTGATAGAGCAGTGTTACGGCTTCGAATATAGATGTGTTAACAGGGGAAATGTTTTCAGCTAACAAAAAGCACTGGAGATCAAATGCGGACCTGGTAGTAGGCGAGGGCTGGATATTGTATTCTTATTTGTCTTTGCTATCTGTAGGTCACCATTCAGTTAGTTTCTCATAATGGGAAAAGAAAAAAAAGAATGACTTTAGGATGAGAATGCTGAAGGTGAACGTGGAGTTAAACCAAATTCATTCTTCTGATACTACATCCTGTGTCGGTGGTTTCATTGTTTTAGATGGAGGGCATTCAAATAATTAAAAAATAAAACATCACAGCACAGTGAATGTTCAGTGCTAAAAGGACCTTAGAGACTCATTTTGATTGCGAGTACTTCTAAATCTTACTGATATCTCCCTTCAGTTTTGTGTGTTCATGGTGGCTTGTCAGATAAAATAATTAATTGTAGTTCCACGTCCGTTTTTGTTTTCATAACATCTCCGCACTTCTTAAAGTTGTCTCTTCCTTCCAAATGCACATGTTGGTTGCGGTCATCTTTCCTTACAGTGATGTCTCATCGTACGTATTCACAAACAAATGTCAAAGCAGAAATTGGCAGATTGGATTTGCTGAGATCTTCCACTGTCCTGGTGGGATCATGGATAGTTCTGTGTCACTTGGAAGCTGTGCTTTTGGAATTGCCAGGTGCAGATTATTAAAGATAAACTCTTCCCCTGCTCTCAAATGGTGTGTTATCCACTCACCTGCTTCACTGCGCAACCTCTGGTTTTTGATGATTTGATATAGCGGTGTTGTGGTAGTCACAGTTACAGGCGTAGACTCCAGCATTAGGTCCAATTCGCTCATTTTGATATGTGTCCATAGGATGTTCGTTTCAGGTTACGCCCATTGCCTCTTATCCTGGTGTGAAAAGAGTCTGGCTCCATGCTCTTTGTGCCCTTCCTTCAAGTGTTTATACACACTGATGAAATCTCCCCTGAGCTTCCTCTTCTCCAGGATGAACAGTCCTAGATTATAGCCAAGCTTCAACGAGTCAAAAATAAGCCAACTCCAACAGATTGGAAAGGCGGTTGTTAACCAAGAACAAGACAGGTGTCCCCCATCTCCGTGAATGCCTGTCAGGTTTTAGTTGTTCTGTAATGCCTGTTTTCATATCCACAACTTTAAAAAATATCTTTAGTGCAGCAAAGGAAGAATATTGTAAGTTGTGGGATGAGAAGGCTGATCTCAACTCTACTGATTTCTTCTCAGCTGTGGTGAGCAGATGACCATCTGTGAGATTGTGCTGTGGAACAAAGTGAGTTGTTAAGTGAGATCTTTGAAAGGGTCAACCTATTCTTTTAAAGACAAGAGGAAAGATTGGCTAAATATGTCAGCTTATAAAAGAAGAGGTGTCCGCGTGCTGTTTGTTTCCTGAGAGACCAAAAACCAGGAGCCCTTGTTGAGACACATTGTGTTGGCTGGACCTGAAGATACGGTGTTAATTCTTCGTCAGTTCACAATGTGAAGTTTGAATTGCAAGTGCATTTTAACCAAACAGCTGAAACCTCTCATCTGGAAATATGAGGCTTAATGGCAAAGTATGTGTGAGCTGGAGTGAGATATATACTGGGAAGGAATTATGGAGTGTGGAGTATTTTACTCACTGCAGAATGTATTGTTAATGTGGGATGGTTATTTTTCTTTCATATCTATTTCAGTCTGTAATTTAGCACTCTTTTTCCTAAAACATAAGGGCCTAATTATTTAGGTTTTGTGCACGTCATTAACTAGACAGAAAATTAGCTTCCCTCTCTCCTGAAACATCATGGTGTGAAATCAGTGAACTTGGCTGAACTCCTCCTCAGTAGTAGAGCATATCCTGATCTGTGGCTTGATGAACATTGGCATGAAGGAAAACTGAAGTTACTGTGGACATTAACATCAAAAAGGGAATGTATAGGAGGAGATAAAACAATGAGCAAAAGTTGTTCTTGGAGCTTCTCCTCTCCCTGTCTGGTAATAGGAAAACAACGTAAGTCAGAAAAGTAACCAAACCAAATCTGATAAAAGGTAATATTAGTGTGCTGAGTAATGTGAGTAGATTGCAGGGCTCCTTGACATGGGATATGAATGAAGCCCAGGCAGGAGGACGGCTTGCAAAGGAGGAAGATAATGTGAAAAGGTGCATCCAGATCTATAGCTGACTGCAAATGCGTAGGAAGATGCAGAGTATCTTGTTTGTGGCTTTTTAATCTGTTAACAGAGTGTAAGGAAAGTTGTAATTCCTGGAATGCTGTTTATCACAATAAGATCTCTCTTGCATCTCCCTTTGAATCAGTCAGTGCTGGCTGCAGATCAGTCAGTGCTGGCTACTGAACCAAATGGTCCCAGATATAAATGTGGATTTACGTATGCCTCGTATTTGCATCTGGTACCCTCCTGGCCTTGAAAAATATCTGGAAGAGTTCTTACCTTCGTAATGGACTGTCCTGAATAAACAAGTTTTTTGCTTTTAACTTTTAAGGAAATGTTTCTGTCACTCAAAAGGGAGAAAGAAGTTCAATATTACCTACTAATTCCAACTTCTGCTGCAAGTAACTGATGAAGGAAATGGCAGCGGGGTTAGAGTGCTCGTTCCAAATGACTGAGCTGTCACTGTGAGTCCAACCGTAGGTATTTCTGCAGACAGGAAAGTACTCCTGTCCTTGTAGAACATATGGGTAAAACTATACCAAGAACACTTGGAACAGCTCTGTTGATGGGGAAGCACTCGTATCAGCAGGGAGCAAAGAAAAATTGATAGGATTATCAGGGAAATGGAAGGGAATCCCGTTTGAAGAGCTGTGACTGGATGGTTTCCAATGGAGCTTGTGTGAACATTGGCTAAAAAGCTTTATGCCAGCTATCACAGGTACTGCTGTCAGTATGGCCTTGCAAAATTGGTCCAAGGATGTATCAGTGATAGGAAGGCTGAAATGGAGAGGACAAGATGAGCTAGTTTTATGCCTGTCTTGTTCTGAAACAGATTTCTAATGGATTGGGAAGAACAAACTACAACCAGTTCTGAGGTGTGTCTCTGGATTGCTTCAATAGCAAGGATGGTCCTGGAAGCTTTATGGTGCTGTGGCTTGTTGGTTCATGCCTTAGAAACTACAGTTTAATGTTGAGGTATAATGTTTTACCTTGGTGGGAAACAGAGGGACATCCCAGACGTGTTTCTGTCTCTGCTCTTCAGATTTTGTTCAGTGCTCTAGCAGCTGTAGGCAGCCTTGCAGCAATGGCTTCTTTCCAGTTCTGTTTACTTTCAGATGCAAAAACAAACAAACAAAAACCAAAAATTACATATGGAAAAGAACGACTAGACATGTAAATATTGACATTAAATATTAGTAGTATTAAATAACATTAAAAAAGAGTAGCTGGCCCTGACCCCAAGAAACTGATTGGATTCGGTGAGCAAAGTGCTCGCCATCCTGTACACATTTGTTGTTGGTGAGCAGAAATGAGGATAAATGAACTGTAGACTTTCAGGCTTTGTAAAGTCTTTTGTAAACATATTTTATATTAGAAAAGATGTATGTTGATGCATGGTGATAGTTAAATAATGTTTCAAGGTTGACAGAGCAGCTTTTTGTGGATAAATTGTACTAAACAAGTAGCTGGTGTGTTTGCTCCATATAGACATGCTAGGGCTGTATACTGTCATTGATAACACAAAACAGTTCATTTAAAATGAGAATCGTGTTGCTGACTGTAGATAAGGGGTAAAGAAGGGTGAACGAGATGTTTATGGTGTGGCATTTTGCATCTGCCTTTGGGAAAGGCAAAATTCCCATAGCAAGAACCTCATAGGTGCTCTTCCCACTGAGTGCATCATTACTCAGAAGTTCAAAATTTACTGTCCTGTAAGCAGTACCATTGAAATGATCCCATTGATGAAAGTGGATATGCCTTTGAACAAGCTTGAACAGCAGTAATAAGCAAAGGCAGGGAAGGGATGAATATGAATAGATTGGATAATATCTGGAATAACTGGTCTGTTGCTTCAGGGCACTATTAAGACGTGATTTGTTGAGGCTGATTTACTTATTGCACCAATAAGTGGCCTTTTAACATAGAGGTGATGGAACAGAAAATCTTCCCAGGAAATCTTCAAGGATTGTGGGTGACTGGAAGGGAAAACAGTTCTCTGCAGGATTCTGTTATTCCTTTCTGAATTTAATTTTGCTGTGCACTCATCGCCTATGAAGTGATTGCTGTTTATTTGATTACTCTCTTTTGGAGTGGCCAATTTCTGCGTCATATTCCCACTTCAGCTTCTGCTGCTGCCCTCGGGGCCCTTCTGCAAGATGAGTTCTTTTGTTAAATCAGGGTTGCTTGAAAAGTAAAAATTATTCATTGGATCAACTTTTTCAGTATATAAAATTGTGCCAACTACAGTTTATCATCTTCCATTGTTGAATTTGGCTTTCTTAATACTCTACATAAATAGAATTAAATTGTTAAGATGGTCAACCTTATCACCAGTCAGTAATTACAAGGAAACTCAAGGGAAATACTTGAAAGGAATGAAGACAGCAAAGCTGGCTGTGGAGTTGACGTGTCTCTACAACAATGTACGCAGCTTGGGAAACAAGCAGGGGGAGCTGGAAGCCACTGTGCTACTAGAATGCCATGCCATGCCATTGTTGCCATCACTGAAACCTGGTGGGATGATTCCCGGTACTAGAGTGTGGCTTTCAATGGCTACAGGCTGTTCAGAATGGACAGGAAAGAAAGAAGTGGGGGAGATGGGGCTTTGCCCTCTACATTGGGGTAAAAAACAGAATGTGAAGAGCTGTTGAGAGGATGGCCAGCATCAAGTCAAAAGCCTATGGGTGAGAGTTAGAGACAGCAGCAACAAAGGGAACTACTGGCCTGTCAGTGCTGGGATTGTGGAACAGTCTCCTGGAAGCTGTGCAAAAGCACATGGAAGATTAGGAGGTGACACAAGAGAGCCAGTGTGGCTTCACCAAGGGCAAGTCATGTCTGACCAACCTTGTTGCTATTTATGATGGCATAACTGTGTTAGTCGACAAGGGGGGAACCACTAATGTCATCTATCTAGACTTCAGTAAGGCCTTTGACATGGTCCACCACATCATCCTTCTCTCCAGATTGGAAAGATATGGATCTGATGGGTGGAGTGTTTGATGGATGAGGAATTAGTTGCAAGATGGTACAGAGAGAGCGATGGTCAATGGCTCAATATCCAGATGAAGGTCTGTTATGAGTGATGTCCTTTAGGGGTCAGTACTGAGACTGACGCTCTTTAATATCTTCATCGGTGACATGACAGGAGGATTGAGTGTACCCTCAGCATGCCTGTAGGTGACGCAAGCTGTGTGATCCCATCAACGTGCTTGAGGGATGGAATGCCATTCAGAGAGACCTAGACGGGTGCAAGCAGTGGGTATTGGTGAACTTTGTGAAGTTCAGCGACGCCAAGTGCAAGATCACATCCTCTATAAGGACAGACTGAAAGAGCTGGGGCTGTTCAGCCTGGAGAGGAGAAAGCTCTGGGGAGACCTGAGAGCAGCCTTTAAGTATCTAAAGGGGCGATATAAGAAAGAAGGGGACAGGCTATTTGTCAGGATCTGTTGTGACAGGACTAGGGGAAGTAGTTTCAAACTAAAGGAGGGGAGATTCAGATTGGATATAAGGAAAAAGTTTTTTACAGTGGGGTTGGTGAAGCACTGGAACAGGTTTCTCAGAGAGGTGGTGGATGCCCCGTCCCTGGTGACATTCAAGGTCAGGCTGAATGGGGTTCTGAGCAACCTGATTGAGCTGTAGGCATCTCTGTTCACTGCAGGAGAGCTGGACCAGATGACCTTTAAAGACCTCTTCCAACTCAAATGATTTCTATGATTCTACAGTTCTGTAATTACAGCTGTGTTCCTCTGCCCACTCCAGCACACTGATGCCCCGCATGGTGCAGATCAGAGGAGGAGACCTAGAGTTCAGTCCTGCTCCCATCTGAACACATCACAAACTTCAGCTAACTTTAAGAAGTCAGAGGAGGCTCTTAGTTGGCAGTGGTAAAAAGGACTTACTTGTGTTAGAGATATTTTCCCCCTGCTACAAGGAGGGGTATATCAGCTGCTCATGGAACCAAGTGCTCATGGTTGCGTGGTTATCTACGCATCTGAAGTGGTTGCTGAAATGGTTGTTGAAACTGATAGGTTGTTTTCTGTTAAGTTTTAGCACTCGTAAGGATAGCAGGAAAAATATCTGGGTTTGAAGTCTTTTTTTGCAGAGCCGAAGGGAAAGTGATTGCATTGTCTGATGTGAGGAAACATGAAAGACTTCAGGAAACACTCTGTTGCTACCAATTGCTTTCCCTGCAGTTCTCCTGTTAAACAGATTTTCTGTTCCAGGATGCTGAAAATCACTTTGCTGAAAATCACAATGCCTCCCACATGGTAAGACTGATTTGCAGGCACTTTATTGTCTTTAGACCGCTATGGTCCAGATAGAAAGTCAGTATCTGCTCTACTGATAACTCAATAAAATCTGCTCAGCCCCAAACAGACCAGCCAGGCTTCTGAGGACGCTTTGAATAATTGAATCCCAGAGTGTATCAGATGGGCCCGAGGGAGGTGCAGAGCTTTGAGGTGGCCTTTGATGCCTTTTTCTTTTTTCCTTGAGAATTTCAAGTATGTTTTTCAGAAGAAAATTTTCTGTATTTGTATAATAAAGACTTGGATCATAATTAGTTTCTGGTAGCTGTTAGCGTCCTAAAGAATTGCTTGCGTATAAGCAGAACAGCAGAGAAAGACAAGTTCTTTATAGGGACTAGTCTGCAGATATTGCGGAGGTACTGTGAAGAAGGTTCATTGTGTGTGTAGCTAATATGAGCATAAGCAGAAGTCCCTAGCTTCTAATTACTGCGCCGTATTACTGTGTTTGTGCTTCAGGTATCAAACTGCAGTTCTCCTTTCAGATGTGTAAATGGTAGCTCTCCCTTGTGTTTTAAGATGTATCATTATAGTACTGTAGTTATTTAATACAATCTTTGAAACTGTTTCAGTTTTGCTTCATTTTGAGAAGTCACAACTTCTACCACAGAGCGCTCAGAGCCTCTGACTGTTTCTGTCCATCATTCTTTGGGTAATTTCTGCTTCTATCTCCCTTCTTTATAAAGCTGGTTAGTTTTTTATCTTCATAATCAGCAATCAGAGTTCAGTCCCATCAGGAATCAAGGATCCTTGGGAGAGGCTGCCGCTGGCTGTGGGATGCTGGGTGCTGTATCAACTTTCTGATTCCATGGCTGATGGCTGCCTTAAGAGCTGTTTTGAGAGGACGGGTCAGAGCATCCCTGACCAAATAACATAAAAACAAAAGGGAATACTTCCCTCAGAGGCTCAAGTGGATCAAGATTAAAGCCCAAGTGAGGTCTTGCAAGGGACTGCAGATGCTGTGCGGGGCTGTGGTGGTGCTGCAAGGAGGTTCTGCCTGAAGTCTCATCCAGGGCTGACCCTGGCCATCAGTGAGGGTTGGTGTGCAGGGGTTAGGATGAATGCTTTCTGCATAAGTGGGTGGCTTGGGATGCTTGCTTGGCTCTGGATTTGCCCTGCTAAGACCTTTTGGGTCTTAAGTTCACATTGCTCTGAGAAAGGTGGAATCTCTTAAGTGACTTTCAAGAAAGTGGTGGATTCATCAGCAAGACAGACTGAAGGTGTCAATGAGTGAGGACAGCATCTAAATGTAAGTTGAGCTCGATTATTAAAGGACTATTTGAAGGTGATTTTACAACTGATTTGGATTTCGTTGTACCTAATAGTTGTTTAAGCAGTGCCAGGGATTGTAACCTCAGTCTGCAGAAATCACATTAGCCATAGTGGAATAAATGGTTTGTGAGCAATCGGTTTGCAATGGAGCAGTTCTCCTCCCAGCTGAGAACAAATGCTGTTAACAGCTGTGTGCAGGTTCAGCTTCCCAGCACAGAAAGCTGGAGAAGAGCGGGGCAGTCTGAAGATTTTGACTCGGTGTGATGCTGACGGAACACAGATGGCTTAAATGGTTCCTGTCTTCAGTTCTGTGCTCTGCCTGTGTCTCGAAGGCTGCTGTTCCTCCAGCAGTGCTGTGTGAACGATGCATGACATGTGTGTTTACGTTTATGAGCCCAACTGTAGAAGTGTGTTTGGGAGCGGATTCACATAAGGCACCACTCGTAGCTGCTGGGAAGTAAGAGTGCACCATTGCTGGGCTGCTGAGTGCGGCTGGAGAGCGGGAAGGGGTGAAAATGGCTGGAATTCAGAATGGGTTGTGTGTGATGAGGTTGTTGTATTTACTTGGGCTTTCCATAGTGAAACATTGTTACGTTCATCAGGTGAGAGAAAAGCGTTCCTGTAGCTGCGAGGGCATTCATAGAATCATAGAATCATAGAATTACCCAGGTTGGAAAAGACCTTGAAGATCATCAAGTCCAACCGCAGCCTAACCAGTACCCCATCTCTAAAAAACCTCTGCTAAATCATATCCCTGAGTACCACATCCAAACGGCTCTTAAACACATCCAGGGATGGCGATTCAACCACATCCCTGGGGAGCCTATTCCAGTACCTAACTACCCTTTCTGTAAAGAAGTTCTTCCTAATATCCAACCTGAACTTGCCCTGGCGCAACTTGAGGCCATTTCCCCTGGTCCTGTCACTTGTCACTAGTGAGAAGAGACCTGCCCCACTCTCACTGTAAGAACCTTTCAGGTACTGGAAGATGGCAATAAGGTCTCCCCTCAGCCTCCTCTTCCTCAGACTAAACAGCCCCAGCTTCCTTAGTCTCTCCTCATAGGGCTGATTCTCCAAGCCCTTAACGAGCCTCGTTGCCCTAATTCAGAAATGGAGGGAGGTCTCATGGCTATTCCTGACCTTTGCTTACCTGTGAAAACTTTAGTCTTGGGCACAGATGCCCTTGCTGACAATTCAGGGCATCGCTGACACCAGGCCGGAGCAAAGGCTGGATTTTGAGAGTGACAGTCTGAGTCACTGTAGGGAAGAAAAGAGCATCAACACAGAAGAACCAGAAAAGGCAAAATGTATGGAGTATGTGGAGTGGCTTTGTGTTGTGGTTAGCTTGGGGTCTGTACACTCTGAAATGCTGACACCAGTGTGGTAAACGCTTGCGACAGCTGCTACAGCGTGATTTTGCAGTTCTGCAGAGGCCCAGAGAGGAGCACGTTAATCCCATTGCCACACACAGAGCAGCCTTGTTGGAAATCAGTGTCACTAGGGACTGGCTTTCCCAGCATGTCAGGAACCTGTGGTTGTTTCTTCCTCATCTATTGCAGAAGTGCAAATATTGCTGGTTCAGCTACAGCAGGATAAATGCAGGGGGCAGTCAGTGCGATGCTGCTTCAGAGCAGCTAAGTGCTTCTCAGGGAGAGGATTTCATAACGGAGCATTAGGCAATAGGAAGGTCGCCTGGCAGGACTGGGCTCCAGAACATGCAATATCTCCGTGTCATCTCTGAGAAAAAGTCTGCTGTGTCCGGAGGAATTCAGCATTCCAAGTGACACTGCAGGCCAGGGGAACTGAAGGGTGAGGGGTTTGGGTGCTGGTTGGTCATAGCAGACATCTAGAACCTGCTGCGGTCTGTGCGAAAACATTGACTGAATGAGAGGGGGGATTTCTGCGGCTGTAACAAGAGTGGAGCAGGATCAATCATCAGCATCCAGCTCCAGACAGCGATGTGTTACAAAAGACAGTCACGAAGAGCTGTGTTCTCTGGCATGAAAGTGTGCATGGACGTCCACAGGGCTCCGTGCATCATCCAGAAAGCAGCCGTGTGCTGTTTTGTGGAGCAGGTTGAGGTTGACTTGCGTAGTTTCCTGTAAATGAGCCCTTCACTTGGTTTGAGATTACTGCACACAGGTCGGTGTCAGCAGCTGGAGTGTCAGACAGCTCTGTGTGCCATCCTGGTGTGTCCCAGCTGGGTGCAACTGGGAGCAATGGATGGGGTTCCCAAAAGTGGACTGCAGCCTTTGGGTGACCAAGCTGCCCGGGTTCGCTGTCTTAAAGCAGTGGGGAGCCAAAGTCTGCTGAACCTGCTGGTTTGGCACTTTCATTTGGATGCATTGACATGGACTGTCTGCATCAGTTTTCTGCCAACATAAGAAGCTGAATTATTTCAGGTGCCGAGGCTGCAGGCCAGGCGAGGACCACCCTTTGCAGAATCACTTCTGCAGTCACTGTTAGCTCGTGGCTGGTGGTGTTTGAATAGATGCTTTAAAACCAAAGGCCAGTGCAGATGGAGAGGACGTGGGTTGTATGTGCGGGTTTGAGATAATTAATTGTATGATTAGGAAAAATTTAGGATTAGAGAAAGTATGGGAGAGTGAAGAGCATTAGGATGGAGCAACAAAGAATAACCATCATCCCTCCATTCTGGTTCCTGCCGAGAGCATTGCATGCTTTAGCATAAGAACAACTACAGTGCTGAGGAAAGGGAACGGAGTCAAAGTAATGGAGGGTCACAGTAATCCTGGCAACTTTCTCTGAAGACATATTCACTTTTCCACTGCTTTTTCCATTAACAGTGAGCTGGTGTGCATAAAGTAGCTGCTTGATGTGCTCAAGTTGACTGAAGAGGAAATCTTGCTTTGATTGCTGTGCTTTGCTGTCCTGGGGTTTGGTTTGCTGTTCAATAACCAGAACTCTAACAGTTGAAATACTTGCTGATTACCTCCTGCCTCCCCTTTGCTGTCTTCTAGAAAATCCCCAGAAGAACTGGACATGGATAAAGTGACAGCAGCCATGGTACTGACCAGTTTATCCACCAGCCCTTTGGTTCGCAGCCCTCCCATCCGGCCCAACGGTAAGCCTGTGTTGTGCTGAAAAACCCAAACCTGGGAATGGAGAGCAGCTTCTGTCCTCATTGAGGCTCCACCTTTCTCAACAGCGTGTTTGCAGTCGCTCATACACAGTACACGTACCAGCAGTCGCTCCTGCCCATACAGCACCGAGACGGGCTGTTCCTCAGCTCTGTTGTGACCTGAAGAGTCTCTGGGCTGCAGCCCTTGGCTGACAGCTGTGCAGTACTGGTCTGCAATGGCCTAAGGCTGGGGTCTGCACTAACTGCCCTGTTTATCTCTGCTGTCTGCAGCACTGGGGTCTGCTGTCAGACCCATAACCCCTTACAAAGCTGCTTAATTCATGGTATAACACGAGGCACCCAGATGAAAATACACAAGAAGTGTGCGATCATAAAAGAAAGGTTAAGAAACTGTGATTAATCTATGGAAGCTTGGCTGGGGTTACAAGAGGTGGTTAAAACTGGTACATTTTAAGGACTAATCTTAAATGAGGACTTCTCATTAGGGTGTATCAGCACTGTTTATATGGTGCCAGCTTTTCTTGCTCACTTGTAGTTTTTAAATAGATGCTGACTGCACTCCTGCCATAAATGGGTGCTAAGAGGAATACTTACAGATTGCAGTTAATAGGAAAGTACTCCTTGCAGGTCTCACTGTTTCCAGGGATGACCCTCTGAATGGCATTATACTTAACAGTCTTTGTAAGGGCAGGTAGTGACAAGACAAGGGGAAATGGCTTTAAGCTGGAAGAGGGTAGATTTAGACTAGAAATTAGGAAGTAATTCTTTACTATGAGGGTGGTGAGGCACTAGAACAGGTTGCCCAGCTTGTGGATGCCCCCAGCCTGGAAGCACTCAAGGCCAGGCTGGATGGGGCTGTGAGCAACCTGGTTTGGAGGGAGGTGTCCCTGCCTACAGCAGGGGGTTGGAACCAGGTGATCTTAAGAGTCGGTTTCAACTCAAACCTTTCTATGATTGTGTGGTTAAATGTAATCTTTGAGGAAAACCCAAGTTTTGAAGGATTTTGTATGAGCATTGTGGGTTGTTGTTTGTTTTTTTTCCCATTTCTTTGCAGAAAATATAAGCATTGTTCATTCGG
Source organism: Excalfactoria chinensis (assembly GCF_039878825.1). NCBI lineage: Eukaryota > Metazoa > Chordata > Aves > Galliformes > Phasianidae > Excalfactoria > Excalfactoria chinensis. The sequence continues at coordinate 27,017,524 of NC_092826.1, forward strand.
CTCAGTAGCTGGGAGCAAAGCTGTGAGAAGCCACAGATGCCATGTGTGTGTGTGGCACGCAGCTCCCAGGTGTTTAAAGCCAGCAGTGTTTATTCTTAGCACCGCTGTGATGAGCCCTGAGAAGGTTCTGGGGGTGGCAGCCCTGTGGGGTCAGAGCAGCTGGGACGTGTTGGGGTCCTGTTAGCATCCCTGTCACTGCATGGTGACTGCTTATGGGGCAGGGAGGTGTTGGTCACCTCCTGCAGGCTGAGCAGGTGGCAGCTCCCAGAGTACATGCTGGCTGGCATGGCTTGGTTGGGAAGATCTCCCATAGAAGCCTCTTTGAATTGCTAAGAACTGAATGGTAGCTGGTAGCTGCGTTTGATACTTCTTTATGCAGGCAGGGTGTTCTTTTGATATTCCTTCACACAGACTGTTTGCATCTTGCCTGAAATCCAGGAAGACAAGCCTGAAAAAGTGATACAGATATTTTCAGTAGTCAGACAAGATTTCAACGCTGTTGTTGAGCCCTTTCTCTCTGAAGATCTTCATATTTCCCAAGTGGAAGCTTACTAAAGACTTCAGTAAAAATGCAAAGATTGGATAATTTAAAACTCAATTGGTATGGCAAGGCTGGGCTCAAGTCTTAGCAGTACGAGGTACAGACTTAGTAGTGACAAATTCCTCCTACAGCCTTTCCCCTCACAGTAGAGGCAGTAAGCAGCAACGTAATTAAAGGAACATTTCTTTTAAGAGTAATTCCTTAGAGTTTTGCCTGGAAGTAAAACAGAATAGTGATCTTAGCATTCATGTGAAAGTCCAGTCTGTGCTGGAATTACTGGGGGTGATTGCCCACATAAACTGGATCAGAGTTTGGCCCTTGTTTCTCTGCAGCTGAGTAATGCTTGGTCTGGTTCTCTTTCACGCAACTCCAGCAATGTGAAAAAAGCACCAAAGTAAGAGTAAGTTGCGTTTATTTACACATTGATGTCCTTTACGTTGGCGGATTTGTTAGTATTAATGAGAACCGGGGTTTGTTTCCTTTTTTTCCCGCAGTCAGCCTCACTCGGTCTTTTTCTTTTACGTGCTACTTTTAAAACGTTCTCTTGATCTAAACCTCTTTGTCAGTAAGGTGAGGAGGAGCTGTAAGCCCCGAGAATGCAAAGTACCACTGTAAATGTGTCGGAATGTAGTAGGCAAAGGGTGCTGTTTCCTTTGTTTATTTGAGCAAATGGAAGTTTTAAACTCCGCAAAGTTCACAGGTTGATACCAGATGTATTTCTTGGCTTTGGCCAGCGGCTCAAGTACAGATACTTACAAGAAGCAGAGCCTACCTCGATTACAGTCATGTGAAAACTCAGCAGGCTGTAGCCGTGAGTCAGAACATTACATTTTCATGTGGTTACTTATCTGTTGCAGGAAATTTATATGTCCTTTGGCAAACAGGATTTATTCTTTCGGAGAAAGTGGGGTTTGTGCTCAGTGGCCCCGGTCACTAAGTGCAGGGATTTGGCTTCTGGCTGTGCAAGGAGGGATTCTTACGTGTCTGCTTACATGATGAAGCACCAAATTCAGTTTTATGAGCAAGTGATGTTAATGATGAAGGGTTTCATCCAAAACCAACTGAACCAGGCGTAACAAAGTCATTTGTTTAAGTGAGATTGGGGTAAGGCTTCGGTAGCAGTTGGCAGATGTTATTTTTTCCTGCTGATGTCATTAGTTAAATTTAACTGTAAGAAATTGGAAAGGAATGAAGGAGTGACTTCTGCAGAACTCTTAAATGCAGGCAGTGACTTGAAAAGACTCCGTCTTGCACTTAGAGTGAACAATGGTTCTTCAACAGCTAGAATTTGCCTTTGTTGCCAGCTCTGAAGTGGGGTGTTGCACAATGCTCAGACACCTGTGGTGCCACTGGGAAAACTGATGCCTGAGTTCTGGGGAAAGCTCATCGAACCATCCACACTCACATGCCCAAGCCCTGTTTGCCCCTGAAGCTTCCCTTGGTGTCTGGCATTGCATTGCTAGACATGCTCACGTCTACACGTTTGTTGGTGACCCCAGCGTTCCTCTCCTGCCAGAGGCCCCTTAGGGGCTATGAGGAGTGATGTGCCAGCATTTAGCTCCTGAGGACCCCAGCATGTGAAATACAGCTCAAGTCATGCCTCGGACCGCAGAGGCTGTGCTTTACTCCCACCAGCCATGTTATGGAGTGACCCGGTGGCTTGGGCATCTCTTACAACCTAGTGCCAGGGTACTGCTGCAGTGAGGGAGGGGTTCCTGCAGCAGGTAGGTGGAGAGGTAATCCAGGGCCTCAAAAGCCACATCTGAAACCCCATACCTATATGAAAAAAGTCATCTCCTTCTGAGGATACGTACCACCTCCATCGCACCAGAGTCAAATTAGATGGAGGTGCGCACACTGGCAGACGATAAGAAGGCAGTGAGAGTGCAGTTATGGTCTCCTGTGGTGTTTCAGTACTTGGATGATGATTCTGTTTTCATAGATGCAGTTGGTGTCTTGGGACCCACAACTTGTGTCCTCCATCTCTCTCTGTGGTGCAGTGCCTTGGAGCTTTACGTCCCACTGCAGCCGTGTGTTTGTGGTTAAAGCTGGGAATGGATTTGAATGTTTTCCCTTAATTGTACATGCAATATCTGGGTGCTCATCGCTGTTTATGCTCTAAATCAGGTTATTTGCCCAGAATTTGGTTTTTTAAAAAATAGGATTTTTTTCTGAATGACAAAATCAGGTGTGGTATCTGGCTGCTGACAAATGTAATTTGCGTGCTGTGGGATAGATGTAATTATCCTCTCTGCATCCATTTCACTTCTCTTTATTTCTTTACCCAGTTAGTTGCCAACACCGTATGTAAGCCTTAGATAAAAGGACTCCTTGGCTCTAAGATGATACTGTTGTACTGACGGCTTTTGTTGTTCTTGACAGAATCCCTAAACGGATCTTGGAAAGAAGGAGGATTTGTGCCTTCTAGTACCAGCAGCAGTGGATACTGGAGCTGGAATGCTCCCAGTGACCAGTCCAATCCATCCACCCCATCTCCACCTCTGTCAGCTGACAGCTTTAAAGCTTTTCGAACACCTTCCCAGCCAGATGATGGCATTGATGAAGCCGAAACAAGCAACCTTCTCTTTGATGAACCCATCCCTAGGAAGAGAAAGGTTAGCCTCCTGTTAAATTCCACACCCATAAGCAAATACAATGTCGGTAGACTTACTGTACTGTGAGAAAGGAACAGGTCACTGTATGCCTGTATTCCCTCCTTAGCATTCAGTTAATGCAGGTACTGAGCCAAGTCACTGTGCCTCGTTCGGCCTAGTCACCTGCTGCACATGCCAGCAGCACCACATGGTTGCTGGCAGGTGGTGAGGTTCTGTGGATCCTCCTGCTCTGAAAATAGTGATCTCTGGCCATTCAAGGGCTTCTTCCCCAGTCTGGCAAATTCTTTGCATGTAAGTTCGCAGACGACACTAAGCTGGGAGGGAGTGTTGATCTGCCTGAGGGGAGAAGGGCACTACAGAGGGACTGAGATAGACTTGATCGATGGGCCAAGGTTAACGCAATGAATTTCAACAGGGCCAAGTGTCGGGTCCTGCATTTTGGTCATAACAACCCCAGGCAACCCTACAGGCTTGGGGAGGTGTGGCTGGAAAGCTCCCAGACGGAAAGGGACCTTGGTGTGCTGATGGACAGTCAGCTGAATATGAGCCAGCAGTGTGCCCAGGTGGCCAAGAGGGCCAATGGCATCCTGGCTTGTATCAGGAATGGTGTAGTGAGTGGGACTAAGGAAGTCATCCTGCCCCTGTACTCAGCATTGGTGAGGCCTCACCTCGAGTACTGTGTCCAGTTTTGGGCACCTCAGCACAAGAAAGACATGGAGGTACTGGAGCAGGTCCAGAGAAGGGCAACGAGGCTCGTGAAGGGCTTGGAGAATCAGCCCTATGAGGAGAGACTAAGGAAGCTGGGGCTGTTTAGTCTGAGGAAGAGGAGGCTGAGGGGAGACCTTATTGCTGTCTTCCAGTACCTGAAAGGTTCTTACAGTGAGAGTGGGGCAGGTCTCTTCTCACTAGTGACAAGTGACAGGACGAGGGGAAATGGCCTCAAGTTGCGCCAGGGCAAGTTTAGGTTGGATATTAGAAAGAACTTCTTTACAGAAAGGGTGGTTAGGTACTGGAATGGGCTCCCCAAGGAGGTGGTTGAATTGCCATCCCTGGATGTGTTTAAGAGCCGTTTGGATGTGGTACTCAGGGATATGATTTAGCAGAGGTTTTTTAGAGATGGGGTACTGGTTAGGCTGTGGTTGGACTTGATGATCTTCAAGGTCTTTTCCAACCTGAGTAATTCTATGATTCTATGATTAAGATGCAACAGGTAGCCTGCATGTCTCATCACAAAGGCTGCACGTGGCCTTGAGATTTCTTGTCCCACAAAAGTGCTGTTTGTCTGACAAATGTGTGTCAAATACCTTGATACTGTGAAGCTCTCACTGCACAAACATATGGAGTGAGAAAAAGAGAGAGAGATCAAACCCGATGGCTTTTGATACAGCGTTAGCAGCGTCCAAATTTATCCTTGGTAGGAGTGCAAAAGCAGGCTAAATAAAATATTGTGTAAAAAGGAAAAAACAAGTCCCAGACTAAAACCAAAAAGGCACCTCTATGCAGGCAAGCAGGCAGCTCTCGGGGAGAAAAAGAAAACAAAGAGATGGCACTAGTCCAGGTTCCTTCCCTCCCAACGCAACAGGACAGGTTTTACATAGCAAGATGAGAAAGGACTTTTTGTAAGGAGGAGGAAAACAGAGAATTTATTCTTTCACTGTGACTTTGTTTCTGGCTCAGTCTGGGGCACTTAATTGCTTCACCACCAGCAGGAAGAAGTTCTAATGATTGTTTAAACGTGTTCAGATTGATCTTGTTGCTCCACAAGTTGCTTGTTTGCTGACCGACGCTGTTCTGCCCTTGTTTGTGTGAGAGGGGCGTCAAATGTTTCTGCTTTTTTGCTACGAAGGAAAGAAAATATTTTGGAGGATGCATGTATTAAAATAAATGAGAAGTGAGAGCTGGTTGTAAAACTAAAGCAGGCAGTTTGGGATCGTGTCAGACAGGAGGAGTAGGAATGCAGAAGTGCGCTGCTTTGCCTTTTAGTTTTCAATTGAAGTCATGCTTATTATCATCACTGCTATTGTTCGGCCATGATGAGACAGATGGTTTTACAGCTGCCATCTTTGTGGTTACGTAAGTTGCCTGTGAGTATTTCTATTTATGTACTCTCCACAGATACATTCCACTGTCTCTTCCTGTTCTCATGGATTTTGCTCTGTATGGCAAATGTTTAACTTCGATAAATAACAACATTACCTGCCAAACCTTGTTACAGATTAACTACATTTCCTGTACTGCTTTTGATTCTGGCCCCAGCATGGTACTTTATCTGAGTACATCTTCACGCGGTTAGAAACCGAAATGAAAATGTTCGGATTCATTCCTGTTTAGGGCTTCAAAATCAAAAGCAGTAGGCATGGAAATGGTGATTGGTAACCTTAAACCTTACTTTGATGCATGGGAGTTTCTTCCATTGTGTGTTTCAGAATGCCACGTTAGCAACCACATTCCATTAAGAATCACAGAATGGCTTAGGTTGGAAGGGACCATCCAGTTCCAGTCCCATGCCACAGGCAGGGCTGCCACCCATCAGCTCAGGCTGCCCAGGGCCCCATCCAGCCTGAGCTCACACGCCTCCAATGATGGAACATCCACAGCTCTGGGCAGCTGTGCCAGTGCCTCACCACCTTCTGAGTAAAGAATTTCCTCCTAACATCTAACCTTAATTTCCCTTCTTTTAGTTTAAAGCCATTCCCCCTTTACTTGCTTAAAGTTCCCATCAAGATAGTAGTTCCCATGATTCCCCTTCAGCTGGTCTACCCGTTATTTTCTTAGATAAAAGGATAAAGCCTGATGATGCAGTTTGACTAGTCAGAAATGGAAGCACAGTTTACGTTCTGTATTTCTACTCTGCATTATTTCATTTGGTTATACTGAAATTTGCATATTCCCAGCATGGACCATAAAGTGAAAAATGCAGTAGAGATAGATTGTTTTTACCATCTAATCAGAGAGTGATACTGAACCACTCTGTGTTCATAAAGATACACGTTGTGCTGGGGGTGCCATAGGGGAGTTCCTATGAGGTACGTGATAAACGTCTTCATGTAGTCACTGTGGCTGGTGGCGATTTGTTGTTTCTTAAGCTGAGCACTGCAGTCAGCTTTTGCTGTAGCGGGCCATCAGCAGAGATGTTTTGGAAGCTGTGTTCTGTTACCTTTATCGCAAACACTGAAACTTATCATCTACTGATGTGCAATTCCAGAGGATCCAAAGTGAACCAATCACGGGGCTGATTTCTGCTCAAGGCACCAAGGAAGCGCGTGCTCGTCTCTAAGGATATGCTAAGGTTTAGAGGCTGTAGGCCTTCAGTGATTGATTCAACATACAGATAAAGCAATGTTTTGTATGTCTGTGTTTCTTTTGGGTTGCATTTTCCTTCTTCTGTCCTCGTTGTAGCTAAGAACACGTTGCTCTCTTGTTTCAGAACTCCATGAAGGTGATGTTCAAATGCCTGTGGAAAAACTGTGGGAAGGTACTGAGCACAGCTGCAGGGATTCAGAAACACATACGGACCATCCACCTTGGGTAAGAGACTGCCGCCTTCTGAAGGCAAAGGGAGCCGATGTAGAAAAGCACGCAGCCGTGCTTTGCCCAGGAGATGACTGGATTATCCCTGTCTCTTCTAAGATCCAAAGGTTTCTGGAGCAGTTGAGGAGCAGTGTGTAGAGGTGAACGGGAACTTCTTCCAGAAGCAAGGCACTTTCTTTTCCAGCCTTTAGTGAACTTTGCTAGAAGGTCACATGCAGCTGTAGATCACGCTGCGCTTCCTTAACGGCAGCACAGCTCAGCAACATTTGATAGAGAATTGCTTCCACTCCGTGTCTGCTCTCTGCATGTCATGTCCAGTCTGCAGCTGGGTGAAAGATGGCAGGTTTCGTGGTGCTGCACGAATACTTTTCAGTTTTGTTTCACATTGAATTGTGTTCAGAGTCAAAGCAATTGAGAAAACTGAAAATGAAACCAGTCTGCTAATTCCATGTGTGTTTATTTGGTCTAGAAGCAAAAGCTGATGAATCTTGTATGACGTGAGGTTTTTTGAGAGCATTAGTTTTCAACTAAAATCTCCTGTGTGATGCACTGATTGACCCAGCTGTTCAATATATAATTACAGGGAGACCCAGTACTGCCTCACAGTGTTACTGAGCAGGAAGTCTGGGAGACGGTCTGGACATCAGGGCAACGGAAAGGGGAAAGGTGTCCAGGTGTTGGCTTACATGCACACAGTTCTTTGAATCCTTTTGCTCATTTCCCTTCTTTGTGGTCCGCACCTGTGGGTTGTGCAGATATGTGCAGATATGTCTGTTGTGTAAGCCTGTGTTACCCAGTGCTTATAAATTAAAAGTGAATGCGAGTTGTAGTCTGGCATGGAGCTCTTGGGGGTTGTGCAACAGTAGTAGTAATTGGTGTTGGGCTTAGGTTCTGGAGACTGAAGCTGTCAGAAAAAAATCTCTCTCCAAATGCAGTTATATTCTTTTTTTCTTTGTCCTGTGTGCAGCTGGGACATCTTTTGCATGGCATGGGGCAGGGAGAAGCAAACAGCAGAGCTTCCCATGTTTAAGATTCAGGACAAAAAATTCATGTATGAGCTGTGAGGTTGAGTTTATACAGCAAGAGGATTGGGAATGTGCTAAAATAGTGGTTTGCTTGGGATTTCCTGGCAATGCGTAGGCTGTTGGGAACTACTGAGTGTGACTGGGCTGCTTCAAGCCCAGCGTTTGTTCTCTAGCACACAGCAGGTGGGGTCGGGTGCTGCAGGGACATGCAAGCCTTTTGCGTCCCCCCTCTGTAAGTCTGCAACTGAAGGTTAGGACCAGGCAGTCCAGTACTGGCAAGCCAGCCCTTAAGTGTCCTTTCTGTGCCCATGTTGGAGTGAGTTGCATGGTAAGACTGTTATCGAGCAGCTTATTCTGTTAGGCCAAGGAAAGTTACATTGAACCATGGCCAAAACTATATTTGACTTAAGAAACTAGTGATAAGATAGTAAATTATTTCCTGTTAGGTTAGCGGGGTTTATCTTGCCCATGCTTGTTACCTTTAAATGCCCTTCTATGTCTGCTTTGTCTTTTATGAAGTTAAAGTGCTTTGAGATTCTTGTTAACTTCAATAGTCAGCAATGGGAAACAAGTACTTCTTAATATTTAAGCTGAGGCATAGAAGTTAAACAGCAAGCCTGAGGTCAGAGAATTAGAGGAATTAAAGTTTAAATTCCTGCTTCTTCTCCCTTTGGACTGGATGATTTTCTTTTCTTCCCTAGAGTCAGATCAAGTAGGAAGAGTTAAAACTGGAAATATTAATTAACTGACAGTATGAATATATTTGCTTATGCATCTAGAACTTCAAATTCAGCGTAAGGTCCTTGCTTTCATTTAATCAGTCCCTTTTTCTTGATGCAGACGCATAGGAGAGTCTGACTACAGTGACGGAGAGGAGGATTTTTACTATACAGAAATCAGGCTCAACACGGACTCAGTAGCTGATGGCTTAAGCAGCCTTTCCCCAGTCTCTCCATCTTTAGCATCTCCTCCTTCCTTTCCCACCCAAGATGCAATCCGTCCTGAAACTTCCTGTGCCAAAACTGAGACTAAATTGATGACACCTCTGAGCCGCTCAGCTCCTACCAACCTCTACCTCGTACACACGGACCATGCTTACCAGGTAACGCTACTGAGAGTGAGCTCCACTGACTGCACTGACTTCATTAATGTACAAGAAAATGTCTAAATAGTGTGCTTGGATTTTGAAAAGCCAAGTCTAGTTTTAGCGGGTCAAAAGGTTTCATAGAGCAAGAACAGTTAACAAGGTTCGTCTCATTTAAACCATCTGTCCACTTCTGGGTTAGTTCTCTGTGCTCTCACCAGAGCCACCGGACTTTGAGGTACAGCCTGTCCAGCTGCGTATAGAACGATAAAATCATGGAATTGCTCAGGTTGGAAAAGACCTTCAAGATCATCGAGTCCAACCACAGCCTAACCGTACTGCTCTAACAACCCTCCACTAAATCATGTCCCTGAGCACCTGCATAGGTGCACACTTCTCGTTGAGAAGAATTGCTCTGTGCATTCCACTGCCTGCTCAGTTATCTCTCCACTGGCCATAAGAAATGCCCAAGGTGACATGTTCTTGTGTGGTCTCCTGCACTGTAAATGATCTTAGTCAGTCATCGAAATCCCTCCCTGAGTGTTAGTTTCAGCTCTGCTCTAGTACTGGCTGTGTCTGGAAGCAAGTAACCAACACATGCTAGGAACAATTCTTTTCCTCTGCTGTGTGCAGAGATGTCAGTTTGTGTATGTGAAGTAGAGCAGGAAAAATGAAAAGACGTGTGTGATACCCTCCCACTCTTAGAGATAATGCTTTACAAATGGGAAAAATCCAATCATATCCAAGGTGCTGTTCAAAAAGCTTCCAATGAAATTCGGACAGAAGGTATTCATTGTAAAAGCGCACTAAAATTTGATGTGTTTTGGTCTGGATGCCATATGAGAAAATAGGAATTGAGACTTTGAAGTGGTGTGGTCCATGACCTGCGTATGCACCAGAGAACTGAACTCTTAAATTTGTCAGATGCAATTACCTTTATATGGCATTGTGCAAGTAAAGCCCTTTTGTTGTTTGTCTGGAACAGCGTAGTTTGGTCTCCCACACGCTGTGGAACGCACCTCAAGTGGGAGCCGCATCAGGTAGTGCACCAGCCTGGGCATTGATGAAGCCAGATAGGAGAAGGCCCTGCCTCTCCTATAGCGAGGCACCAGGTCCTGGCTGCTCACTTCATCTGAGATTTGTAATTGCCATATTCTTTCCTGCTGTGTGGAGACTCACTCAGTCCTCCTTTGCATAGCAGAGAAAGGGTATGTCCTTTCCATTTTTTTCCAGCCTTTGAGTAACACACTTGATTAAGGAAATTGAGATGTTTCAACTGCTTGGCTTGGATTTGCACTGATGTATTACACAGTATTATACAGCATGTGTCTGAACGCTACAAGTGCCTCCTTGTCAAGTTGCTCCATTTTGAGTATTTTATCAGTGAGGAATGACCCTGTGCATACCATACATTCTCTTCATCTGGGGTTCCTGCTCCAGTTCACATTCAGGTTTTCTTTGCCAGAGAAGCAGCTTATGTGGAGCAGATCAGTGGGATGAGACCTCCAGCCCAGCCAGGAGACACTCTCCACCACGTGGAGTTACTGTATTTTTCTTGTTGCCTTTCATTGAGGTGTTTATATTTCACTGAGCTCAGCAGACGTGTGCTCCCTCAAGGAGTCGATGTGTCTGTATTGAATGAACCTCCTGGAGCTGTCCGCAGCCTCAGCAGCGCTGGGAGCGTAGCTGCAGTGGATGGAATCATTCAGTGGCCTCGGTTTTTTGTTCTTGGAGAGACTCCGGGGAGTTGCTTTTAGCAGTTTGCTCCAGAGAATATTTTTAATGGGAACAATCGGATGGCAGTTTGTCGTCACTCCTCTTCATAGGGAGCAGTTCAGGGAAGCAGTTGGGTGACTCCAGCAGCCTCAAACACAAGCCCTACTTAGATGCATGCTTTATGTTACAGTGAGGCTCAAGTGACTGAAGGACAGAAGGAAAGCTCATTTTTAAGAGCAAATTCTTTAGAAACTGAAATCAAGAAGTCTTTTTTTTTTTTTTTCTTTTTCTTTTTGTGATGAAAGCTTGAATGTCAAGAGTTAAAGGAAGCCTGTGTTGGTAATGGCTGCTCACAATCCTGCTAGACATGGTCAATGTGAGGTTCCACACTTCCGGACTGCCAAGTGAACAGGGATACAAAATGATGGAGGAAAGGGGCTCTGGGGGGCACAAAGCCAGGTGAGAAAAACTGAGGGTAGACGTAAGATGAAAAATAGCGAACAGTCCTAAGCTGAGCTCATTGAGGGTCACAACTCAGGGCATTACTGGGTGCTACAACCCAGATGGAAGGAAGGTAAGAGTTCTTAGTACCAGAAGCATCCTTCAGATATTTGCTTTAGTTTCAGCTGTCATTGAATCCCAGGCTTCTTGTTTTTAATAAGAGCAACTGTCCCAACTGGGATGAATCATAGGAGCATTTGTCTGATGAATGAAAAATGGCCAACCCTTACTGTTAATCTGTTGTCCAAAAATCTTATCCATCCAGTCTTCAGTTACTTTACCCTGCTGCCACCAGTTTATATACTTCCTTGTTTATCACTGCGGTTAGGTTAATCATTTGCAGTATTTTTTTGCTACCAACTGGCATTATTAAAACAGGCTTGCGTTTGTAATGTCGCACTTGAGTTCATGTTTTTTCTACCAGACCCAGGTTTTAGAGGTTTTGCGTGGGTTCTTGTGAGAGCCATCACCTTCCTCCAAACAGGGTTATAACAACAGCGGTATATAAACATGTTCCTTCCTTACCGGCTTATCTGTGATTATCCATCTCAGCAACAGGGTAAAATGCTCATCACTGTCAGCACCGTGAAGGTTTTTTCCACCTCTGTAACTCTCTCGCAGATTCACAGTTTCAAGGAGTAAAAGATCCCTTGACATACTTTGGAAAATGAATGGTTCTTTACTGGAATAATATTTTCTTTTCAAACAGGCCACTCCTCCGGTGAACATTCCAGGGTCGACTAAATTCACTCCCAATGGCAGTAGCTTTAGCATCTCTTGGCAGTCGCCTCCAGTTACCTTCACTGGCATTCCAGTAAGTGGATGATTAAAAAAAAGAGAAGAAAAAAAATAGCTTTTAGTGTGTTTTTGCAGTATCTCATAACAGTAGTAATTTTGACATAACAAGTTAAATTATACCCCGGTTTGCTTGCTTGACTGATTGTAGCCCTCTTGCCAGTCTCTTAAATGCAATACAGTGATTTTTGTCTTTTGGGGTTTTGTTTTGGTGACCACAAGCAGAGAACTGGACTTGACAGCATGTTTTTAAAATACCTGCTTACAAAAAATGTCCTGGTAGGTGCAGAACCCATCACTGCATGCTTGTTTTTCTGCCACTGAGAGATGGCATATGAGGCTAGAGAGAAAATGAACAAGGCAGTGGTTATGTTAACACAGTAATCAGATTGAAGCAGTAGGGCTGTTACCAAAATGAACTCTGAAGATGAAGAATAGTTGAAAGGCAATAGAAAGAATAAAGTATGAAGTCTGAGCCCAGTAGGCTACAGGGATGTATCCTCTACTGACAGCGGATAATTGTGTGGTTTTGCACAAAAGATGCATGTAATACGTTAAATATTTTCACTATTAGTTTTAATGTTAATACATGCTGCAGCACGACGAGTTTTTAAGGAAGCGTTAGATGCAAAGTCAGCTCTGGCCCTTTGTCATGCAAAACCATGACACCCTTTCTTCCAATAGATAATGTACAGGGCCGTGTTTTCTTACAGATCTGCAGAAGTTGGTTGTTTGCTGAAACATAGATTTCCAGTAGTCCTAAATGCAAAGCAGTAGAGGTGTGGGTACTGTAGGGGGAGGTCAAAACCTTAATGAAAGCTTCAGAGGGATTAGATGTCTGGTGCCTAGCATGGTAAGTGCTAAGGGTAAACGTAGTCGCTGTCTTCAAGTAATGGAAGATCTTTTATGTAAGAAGGAGAAATAAATATACGTAGAATTTATTCTAATTTTTATTGGAAATCATTTTTCATTATAAATTAGGATTCCCTGATCATAAACTCCCTTCATATGGTAGTGTTTCATTTAGTATTGTGCTTTCTGAATTTTTACAACATACCGCATAACACACATTGCTCATTCAAAGAACCATACAGCTTTTTTTCCTACCGCCAGTGAATACTGGGCATGGTGATAACAGATGCTGTTTCCCTCCCTTTTCTTCACCAAGTGAATCTCCAAAGCTTCTTAATGTCAACCTTTGGCAAATCTTGGAGATTTTCTCAGCCTGTGGTATCCTGCAGGTCTGATAAAAAACGACAGTGGCTGAATCAATTACGCCGTGCTCTGCCGATGAATATTTATTAAGTTCTATCAAGGAACAACTCACAGTGAAAGGCATCACGCTGTCAGCAATTTGAACAAGAGCGCCTTGACAGAGCGTGTGCTGTCTGTGAAGTTCCTCGAGTATTTGATTTCACAACAATGGGGTTGATACAGAGCAATTACAAAACTGGCTCCTTCTGTGGAGTAGCAGAAATTGGTGCCAGTAGTGTTGGGAATCTAAAAGTGCAATTATCCACACTGTAAATCAGACACATAAGAGGGCAGGATTTAGATGTGTGTGTTGAGTTTATTTGCTCAAGCAACAACGTTGAACTCTTGCTTTAGAGCTGATGCTTCTCGAGGGAATTTAAGAGATGCCAAATGGCTTTCAGAGAACTGTCTGAAGATGCCGATGATGTAGGTACAATTCAGAAATAATCCCAGTGCAAAAACCTTGGGAAGTGTTGATGATAGCAGAATAATAAAGCACTCCGGGAACCATATGAACTGATTTTCATGTGTCTGCTACATAGGTCGTAGTAGTGCCTCCTGTTTATTTCCATGGAAACCCCAACAGATACAAAGAGCACAATAACACTGTTTGACAGAGCACGTTCTCAGCTGCAAAACACTGTTTTGCAACACAGCCACCACCGTTAGCTGTACATTCTTGCCAGCCATGAACAAGAGCCTGCGTGAATCACCAGTGGAGGTGATGCAGTGTCACCACTGCTGAAACACAGCATTTGCTGCCTCACTGTGCTCACATCCGCTCTTTGGTCTCCTTAAGCATTCAGCAAGCATCAGTGAATGTCAGTGGGGGCAGTTTTTTCCACGTGGAGGAATTCAATCCCACATCTTTGCTTCATATGCACTTCCGTGTCGGACACCATTTTGTCAGAGTGCCCCTCTGCTGCCATACTGCAGGCATTCACCTCTGACATAATAAAACAAGAGGCATTTCTTTTGGAGCAGCCCTTGTAATATTTATAGGGCTGCTAGCCAGAAGACAGCCCAACCTTTTAAGTTCACACCAACTTGAATGTTCTGTCAGCAGTGAGTTATGTAAGAATGAAAGGCTTGCCTGCAGTTGGAAATGATGTGTGGTAAGTGCGGATGTAAATGCAAAGTGATGCCAAATATTAATTGAAAGTTGCATTTTGTTTGTGTTTTTTTTAAGTAAATGAGATATTGCTTTATAAAAGTAGGGCTCTGTTAGTGGTCACACTTGCAATGAGTGCGAGTCCTTTAGGAAAGCTGTAGTCATACAGTGGAGCTCCTCTGCCTCACACAAGACTTACGTACAACCAGCCTGTGTGACAGAGCCAGTGCAACACATGCTTTGCTGTGAGCACTATGCGTGCCTTTGTGGGTATTTGGCCCCTGAGGTTAGGTGCGTGTCTGTAGCAAGCAAGGGAACTTAAGAAAGTAATTCCAAGCCATTACTTTTTGCCTTAGCCATAACAGTTACAGACCATTTTCTGAAGTAGCTTTGGATTATCTTTTTGGCTGATGACAAACAGCTGAGAAGTAAAAAGTGAGGGATGGATTTACAAAAATATGCAGGCTACAAATTCCTTCGTGTTAGCAGCAGTGTGGGGATGGGATGAGTCTGTTGTGGGTGCCAAGAGGGCTGTTGAGCCAAGAAGGTTTGCAGTGCAGAGTAAAGGACTTAATTCAATGCAGCTTGTTAGCAGCCTTGATGAGAAGGGCTGTCTTGCACTCCCATTGAAACCTAGGGGGCTGACTGTAACTGCCCTGCAGCAAACTCCCTTCTCACAGGCTGTCCCTTCACAAACACAGAGTCAAGGGCCAGAGCAACCCCATCTCACAAGGGGTTATTGGTGTTCATCTGAACGCAGGCTGAGGTCTGTTTCTGTCATTATTTTATCTGGTAAAACTGGAGAGAGATTTAATAAGAGCCTTTCAGAGTTCTTAAAAAGAATGAGTGCATGCATTTGCTGCATTCCCCCATGCCTGAAGTGATGCTGCTCTGTACTCCAGTTTACTCTGCTTGGGTGACTAGACGTACAGCAAAGCAACATGGAGCTACTATCGTGTACATATTTACACCCCCAGCTTTGTCAGACCTCCAGGTTATTTGTGTTTGTGTGCTAGATACTGATTTCTCCTTGTTATGTCAGCCACTGAGTGTTATGAATTTTTCTGGAAGCAGTTCTACTTGTTTGCAACAAACAAAGCAGTTTCGCTGCCATTGACTTAAAGGTGTGTTTCTATTACATTCATGTCTGCATGCAGTACATAAATGACCTTTTTGTCTGTACTGACAGGTCTCACCAACTCACAGTCGTCCTGCCGGGAGTGGAGAGCAGAAGCAGTCCCACACAGTTCTTTCCTCACCGCCCAGAGTAGCGTTTGGATTGAGGTACGGGACCATACGAGAACATTGGCTCCTGCTGACAGATCAGCAGCTTCAGACCTTGGGGGGTGTTTAGTAAATAAGGTGTCGGTGGCCACAGAAGCAGGAGAACTGCAGCACCAACTGTGGTTGCAGTTGTCAGGCAGCTTCTTACTAGCATATTTCAGGATAACCCATCTGTGCTTTTCATTAGCACCAAAAGTAAAGTTCTGGGGAAGAATTAGTTGTCGAGGAGTGAAGAGGGCACAGACTGTGAAGGAGAACTGCAGGCCTTACGCCAGGTAGATCTGGAGTTCAGATGCCCAGTGTGACTCTCGGATCATTGTATGTGCTACAAATGGAACTGAGGATGTTCCCAATCTGTATACTGTGTCCGTTGTCAGTAATGAAAATATGCATATATATGCAGGAGAATAACCACAAGGCAGCTCCTGTGTGCCAGGCCGTATCTCATGCTGGTATTAAACAGTTGTGTCTGTACACTCACCTGATTTAAGGACTCTGGGTCTGGAGGCACTGCTGCATTGAGCATTGGGGCGTTCCTTGTAGCACTGCTCTTTAAGTTTGCTACGTGTTGAGTAGAAAAGTTCCATTTTAACAGTTTAATCATTTTCTGCACTTGTCTTGTGAGCTGTAAGTATGGTGCTAGGATGGAGCACATGACAATCACAGCGGCTTTAAAAGCAGGTACTGCCCACCTTGCTGGCTTCAGGGAGGAAAAGAGCACATGAACACGTTGCAGCTGAGAGCTGAAACTTGTTTTTAATTGCCTGGATGTTGTTCGGTCTGTGAGCTCAGCAAACCACACAGGAAGGATGTACAAACTTAGGAGCTGGCAGCTCTTCCCCTCTTTTGCATAGCTGCTGCATGCTTACAGTCAAGGTCTGCTGCTCTGCGCCGTGCAACGTATTTGTAGTGCAGCGCTAGAGCAGAGAGCACTTGTGTGCCACGTGAGCCTGGCTGTGCTGCAGGATGGCTGTAGTTGTCTGTTACACCTTGGCACTGCGTGTAGCTAAAGTAACACGAACCTCGATCAGGCTGAGCCTGGCTAAAATATGGGCTGTGCACCAGCCTTGGAAGAGGGGAGCAGGCTCAGCAGCTGCTGCGAAGACTTCAGCCTTGCCATGCGTCTACTTGCTTCATCGCTCTTGGTCAGCTCACAGATGCACTGCGGTCTCTTGGAAACTGGGGCATTCTCAGCCATCTGCACGCCACTCAACTCATTGTCCTGACCTGGGGAGGTAAGGCCAGGCTGCAAAAACGTCGTGTTAACAAGCTTGCCTTTCTCTTTGACAGGAAGCCGAGAGGGGAGGGAAAGAAGTGTCGGAAGGTCTATGGGATGGAGAACAGAGATATGTGGTGCACTGCCTGCCGGTGGAAGAAGGCCTGCCAAAGGTTCATCGACTGAAGAGCGAAGTTATGCAGAGGATCTAGGGATGGGGGAGGACAACGACAGGACCAGATTGCTACACCTGCACTGTATCACTTCCTGTTTCCCTCCGGTGATGTGGTGTCGGGGTTTTTGTTTTATCATTTGTTGGTTTTTTTTTATCTGTTGGGTTTTGTTTTGGTTGTTTTTTTGTTGTTTTTTTTACAAAGAGAGCTTTGTATTTCCAAGTGAAGCACTTGTAGCCAAGGAGAAGCACTAATTCAAACCTGTGTGGAGCAATAGAGCAAAAAATAAAAATAAAAAGCAAAAGCAAGAACACACGACAAAATCCTGTCTTACGGAGTATTGACAGCGGAGCAGCTATCAGTGTTTTTCTGTGTTGGGTTTTTTTTCTAAAAGGAAAAGTGAATTCCTTGCTAACTGTGTGAGCTGTTTGCTCCTTCGGGTCGTTTTTAACCATTGCAGTCTCTTTGCTGCCAACGTCTGTATTTGCTAAACTGGACGTTTTTGTTCTTTTCCTGAAACGAAGATCTCTTTTTGAAAGCTTTCTAATAAACACTTCAGAGTCACATAAGCTACCGTTCACTCAGCAGAAGCTGTAACTAAGACTGGAGACCGCTAAATGATTCTGATGCAAATGATCACCATGATATTATATTTTTTGGAAAGGGGCTGTGGGAAGGAGTTGGGATTTTTGTTGGTTTCTTTCTAGGAGAAAAGCAAAGGCAGACTTTTCCAGAAGGACAAACTGCTCCTGGAAGGCTTTGAAAGCAGGCACAGACCAGAACAGAGTAACTCACCTACCACATTGGATTTTGACCCTTTGCAGGAGGAAAAGCAGCAATGGAAAGTCACCAGCAGATCTGTCACCGCCAGAGCGGAGGGAAGAAATGCAACGATGGTTGATGGAAACCCATAAGAATATCATGGGGGCCTGGTAGCTTTTCTTAACACTCTCCCTGTTTGTAGGGAGGAGCGACAGCTGGACCGGCACACGTGTTGCTGCGGGAGGCTTGTAAAGAGCTGGGAGATGCACTAGGATTCCATGTAGTACCTGTTGAGGGACACGATCCAGCCCAGCAGTTCTGCTCTTGCTTCCTTTTCTCTTATTTGAGAGATGGTTCAGATAATGGTTTGCTCAGCTGGTTTGTTTTGTTTTTTTTTCCTACATATTAAAGTTGCTAAAATTTATTTTGTGAAAAAAAAAAAAAAAAAAAAAAAAAAAGGTAAAGAAAATATCACAGCATCATCTCAGAATGAGAAGTACAACAGCAGAGGAACAACGTATGTACGGTAGATGTTCGGTTCTTAACTCATTTTGATAGTGAAATGAACGGGTTTCTATACTTGCAGATGTTGGAAGGATTGAGTACTTGAGCGTCGCTGTCCATGAGGAAGTAGGCACCAGAAGGTGGGCAGCTGTGTTGTGTCTCAGCTTCTGTGGAATTGCCATTAACTGACCATTCTTTCAGTGCAGAAATAAAATAAGGATTTACTGTGATACGAATGTATACCGTTAAATGGCACTTGTCTGTTCAGCAAAGCGAGACACCTCAAGGGGGAAAAAAGAAAAGCAAAACTTTGCTTCTTTCTGGAGGCACAGAGGCCCAACATTGCCAGGTTTATTTCTTCACGCCATTTGAAAATAGACCAGATTTTTGTTGTTAATTATCTAATCTGCCTCGTCCTCTCTGAGATATAAGGGACTCTTAATTACCCTGACAGCTTTCTAAAATGCAGTCCAGAGTTCACTTGATAGCTTTATTGAGCACGCACTGCTGCTTATGCCTGTGTGAAAGCACAGAACAACAGCGCAGGCGTTGAGAACGCCAGCAAAGCAGTGCTGAGAGGTGAAGGATGGAATAGGAGCTACTGGAGGATGTCATCTGGGTTCTTTTTAAACCAGTTAATTGGGCAATCAGATGCATAATTTGAGCATGCTGCTTCTGCGGTTGTTTACAAATTGTGTCATTTACATGCACAAGCAGCAAGATACGCCTGCGTGCACACCATTTCTTGCTCATTTGCCTATTGTGCTCTGTAAGCCATGTAAAAAAAAAACAACAGGAGATGGGCTCAAAAACATAGATAGACTCTGAAATATACACGTATGTGTGTGTGTATCTCTATATATACACACATATATGTATGTGTATATAAAATCTGGGGTCAGAAGGGAGGAGAAAAATTGGGTATCCATAGCCGATGTTTTAACATCATTTTTTTTCCCAGCAAAATGCGGGTTTTCTCTGCACGTTGTGTTGTTTCGCTTTCCTTAGTAAAATGCCTCTGGTAATTCGTAGCCCCAGATTTCATCTTCTGACACTTTGTGTATTACTGTGGTAGGACTTACAAGACCTGGTTCTTCCAGAGATGCTTCTGCCGTTTTGCCCCTATTTTTTACAAGCACTGCTAGAGTGGTCATAAAGAACTCCGTAATGAATTTGGCTATCATGAGACCTTCAGTATATGCTTATATGTTTGTTCTTCCCCTCCATTTGTGTTTTGCCTGTTTGCTTAGGAGGATTTTGTAAAAATAATGTATTAGAATGTATGTTATTTTCTTAATGTTGTGGCATCACGAGCACCTTTCCTGAGGGCACTTTAAGAATTATTGTGATAAGATTGTTCTTTACTGATTTGTGCACAGAAGATGGGTGTTGTTGTCAGCACAGATCGCCCTATGGTACATATTTCATACAGATTACGTATAGGCACAAGAGCTGCAAGTCACCAGGTGCGACAGAGAGGTTTTGTTAAGAAGCTGAGACCAGAAAGTGCTTCATCCGCCATAAATCCCGCCAGGACAGAGTTAAACAGTCCGTATTTTCACACTAACAGCAATCAGCAGAGTTTATACTGAATGAGTTTGGCATCCTTAGGCTGTGGCATTCCTAGAGCCGTATCTCATTTGTGACCTGGGGTGGCGCAGCCCTTGTGCTGCTTGGGGGCTTCCCCCAGTGCTTCAGGTCTCAAGCTCAGACTGATGCCTGTCCTGGCATTACCAGGCACTGTCTGGAGTAACTTCTTCCATTTTATCATTCATTGTTTCAGTGCTGATTCATGCTCTGTTACTGTTCTGCTGATACGTGCACTGTGTCCAAGTTCAGGACAGTCCTTCTAGAAAGAGTAAGATCCTTTGTTTCCCAAGGAGGAGCTGGCTTGAAGGGTGGCTCGAACCTTTGCTCATTTCTCATCATCAGTATCCACCATTTCCTGTAATTTCCATTTTTGTTGTTTTATAGACCATCATCTCTGACCTTCCAAAGAAGTTGGGAGGATTGGCCAGAGCTCATCAGGTGGTGTCTGTGTACTGCAGGTGCTTGGGTGTGTGTGTACTTATGGCAAGAGCTGGGGCCTCTCCCTGAAGTACATATAAGGATGGAAGGATCTGTGTTAGCAGTGTAGCCATGTACTGCCTTTGGTGCTGCTTAGAGAAGCTGCCTGTGTCAGTGTCCCAGTGGCTATCAGCAGTATAGCTCCCAAGTCTTTTCTTGAGTTTTCTTGCTTGAACAAAACTACTTTACCATGTTATAGAATCATAGAATGGTCTGGGTTGAAAAGGACCTCAATGATCATGTAGTTTCAACCCCCTGCTATGTGCAGGGTTGCCAGCCACCAGACCAGGCTGCCCAGAGCCACATCCAGCCTGGCCTTGAATGCCTCCAGGGATGGGGCATCCACAACCTCCTTGGGCAACCTGTTCCAGTGTGTCACCACCCTCTAAACAAAAACTTTTTCCTAATATCTAACCTGAATTCCCCATCTCAGTTTAAAACCATTCCCCCTTGTCCTATCGCTATCCACCCTTGTAAATAGTCTTAACCCCTCCTGTTTACATGTTCCCTTCAAATATTGGAAGGCCTCAGTGAGGTCTCCCCAGAGCCTTCTCCAGTCTAAACAAGCCCAGTTCCCTCAACTTTTCTTCACAGGAGAGATGAATGTCCCCATTTATTCCACCCCTACACAACAACAACAACAAAAATCTGGAAAAAGAGGTATTCTAAGAAATGCAGTTTGAAAATGTGATTGTGTTCCACCTGCATCTCTATGAAATAGCAGCTACTGGACATTACAAAGTCCAGTCATCGTATTCATAACATTTGTTTCCACCCTGATGTGCCTGATTCTCTAGTGCCTTGCACAAGTGTAAGGGGTTACACAAGATGCAAAGTGAGCAAAAACTCTTCCACAAAGCAACGTGCAGCTTTGCACTTGCCTGTGATCCATACCCGCCATGGCATGAGCCGGACCCACAGGGCCTGTGTGACTGTGCAGGACAGAAGGCCAGTCCCTCAAGTGGCTTTGCCCACGTCAGTAACCTGCTGTGGTTATTAGCTGTCTGACAGTGTCTCACACCATTCTGTCACCTGCATCGCTCTCTTCATTCCTTCACTAGGATAACAGACAGCAGAAGGCAAAGCTTTCCCAGAAAGCTCTCAGAGGACGTGCCTTTAAGAGCAGATTCCAGCTCTGTCTCTTGTCCCAGACGTGGATTTCCTTGCCCCAGAACACAGTGGTTTCATTTATCCCTACCCGCAGGACAGGCTGTGGTTTCCTGTCAGTGCTGTGGCTGGGAACAGCTGGAGCCGCCCAGCTCAGGATGCAGGGCAGTCAGTCTTGGCTGTTAGCGTGGCAATGCAATGTGATTTCTTTCATCCTTCCTCTGTAAATTTGTTGAAAAACCACCTCAGGACACTGACACGAGATGCAAAGATTTCTGGCCATGGGTAGAGATCCAGCAGGTTACCAGAGAGGCTCGTTCCTGCTTAAATTGAAGCCATCTGTAGGAGTGTTCTCTCCTTTTCTTAAAAGCATTTGAATCAGGATACGTTTATGAAGTCTTTATCCTCTGTTTCCATAGTATTGTATCTTCCCAGGGGTGATGGCAGCGCAGCCAAGACCTGCACCGAGCAGTGGGTTCAGCCTGCTGCCAGCAGGGGTTGGTGGGTGAGTGGCTGAGGGCTGCTGGAAAGCAGCAGTGGGAGACTTTAGGCTACTGTAAGTACATGGCAGCTTTATGACACCTTTAGCAAAATAACTGGTAAAGCATTAGCACAAACCCGAGAACAAGATCTGCTTCTGATGGCACCAGGCAAAATAAAATCCTTGTCGGTCCCATTCTTTTTTACATTAGCAGCAAAAATGCATTTGAAATGTGAGGGAATGGATCAATTTATTGACAAGCCAGTGTTCTGCTTTTATAACACATAACACCGAGAATATTTTTCCTTCAGTGTGAACAGGAGATATCTAAAATGCCCGTGAGATAAATTAATTCAGCAGTGCCAATTCAACTGCAGCTTTTAAGTTACTTCAACCAATACACAACATTATACCGTCAGAGTAGGGTTTTGAGATTAAATCCAGATTCTTGATGCGCTTCCCTGGTAGACGCGGACTCTGATGTGCTTAAATATTTGTTTTTAATATCTTTGCCTAATGGGAAAGGCCGGGTTTTCTAACTTGCATTTAAAACCAGCCCTGTTCAAAAATGTATGTTTGACCTCAGAGTTTTTATGTTACCGTGTTATCCCCTACGGCCGTTCATATACAGTGTGTAACGTGCAGATAAACAGGAGTTTGAACTGTTTACACGCAATGCCTTGGGAACACTAAGATAAACAGAGATACGGTTAACACAGATTTCCTCAGGGACCATAGGGAGGCTGCAAAGGCAGGATGTAGCTTTATTTGAATGGAAGATGGGTGAGAATTTGATTGTTTCTTTTTTGTACTCTAGGCAGACAAAGAGCAATATGTCACTACTTGAATTATTAAACTCGGAAGGAAGCACTAATTGGTGAACGTGATCTCACTTCATGCTTATGAAGTTCTAAATACAAAACAGACATTTTAGCTGTTAGAATAAATGTAGGAAAGAGCTCGAACCATAACCCAAATATAGCACAAACCTATACGTTTGTATAAACATTTTCAGAACGTGCTGTAAATGTAAAGGGTTCTTGTTTATCTGATTGATGATTGCAGCGTACTTGGTTTGTAACTGAACTGCTTCTTACCAATTTACTTCAAGGAGCAAAAAAAAGAACATGCTAGCATTATACCCTACAGGGTTTTTTGCATTGCAAAGGGCATGTGAGAAAAAAGAAACGTAGTAACTGTATATTTTACCACCTGAAAGCATTCTTAGATAGGTAAGAGGTGTCTATTGTTTGCCATCCAGTGGAAGGGAACTTACCTGAGCACATCAGGGAGGACTGTGTGGGCTGCATGAAAGTGTCGTCCCACCTGTGTTGTGGTGCACACAGCAAGGCACAGGGCTCTGAGGACATCAGGAAATAAGGAAGTTCACCTAAAACACAAAGAGATTGTTCTTCTAAGACACAAATGACATTGTCCCTGTGTAATTTTCTAGTGCTAAAGAACATCAGTACTTTTACTGCGATGAAAATAGCGGCCTCGTTAGTAAGGTGCAATACTCATGAAGGGCTAAACTGTGGAAACAAGTGGTGTGTGGGTACATCGCTGCCAAATGTGCACTCCTGTAAAACTAGCTTCTTTAGCACTGGAATCGTAGTACCTCTCTGAAATTATATAATTTTATAACCATTTATTGTAAGTTATGAAACAGAATTTGGCGTTTCAGAAGAGCCAAAAGGAAAAGGGGAAGCTGTAAATTATAGAGAATAGTGGTACGATGTGTTACGTGGCAGCAGGAGCTGAAACACTTTTGAAATGGAGAGGTTTGTTCCTTTACTATCCTGTGTGATGATGGTTTGTGCTGTCCTGAGTAGAGTCCATCAAGCAAGTAGATATGTACAAAAAAATTACTTTGTAGTTCCGTTATGGAAAGAATGTAAATGACCAAATGGAAGGGCTGCTCAGGAGAATGGCTTCTCTCCATCTGCACTGTGAGGTTCACAGAATACAGGGTGCCCAGTGTGGTGCATCCTGGGCTTTTGCTGTAAAATAAGGACGTACTGCTGTTTTGCCATTGCTTACTGTTTTTGTCATCTTCTCAGAATCTGTCTTTTAGTGAAAGACTGGAACAGTTCCATCTGCTGAACAGGAGGGGTTTGTTCTTTTCTTCTGAATGCCTCCAGTAAGGAGCCAAAGGACAAGCTGAGATTGAGAGACATCAGCAACAGACTTGAGCCACGAGGGAAGACACGAAACCAAATTGCTCAGAAAAAAGAAAGTAGAATGAATCTTGTGTCTTGGCTGTTTCTACATGTGACTGATGCCGGTTGCTCAAGAATAAGGTTGCACGGAGGAAACCTTGTAGCACAGTCCTCATTCAGATGCTGAAGCACTTTTCCCCTTCTTGGTCATGCAAACAGTTCATCAGGAATTACTTACAATTAGTCTGAGGAGGAGAGGAAGAGCAGAAGGTGTTGTTCTAAGTCGAGCACCTTGTGAAGCCTGCACAAACCCTGCCTGTAGCCAAGGTCCTGCACCGCGTGTCTCATCCTGCAGTTTGCACGAGTCCCAAAGCAATCGGTTACAGAGCTCTTTTTTGATTTCATTTACAAGTCTGATAAGACGTCTTGCTGCACAACTAAGAGCAGAATGCACTGTAAGGAGCTGAGCTTGATGCTTTCCATTTTTTTCTCAGGAGAGAGCCCTGTGGATAACTTCAGTGGCCTGGACTGCTCCCGTGGGTGGCAGCTGTAGAGATGAGGCATTGGATTTTCCTCCATGTGATTGTTCCCACTGGCACTGGGACTTACAGACCTGTGTGTCTCCCCTTCTGAGTGCTGGAAACAAGAAATGTGCAATCAGGCCTTGTGAGAGGGATAGATAAGCACCTAGAGAGATAAGTACCTTGCTCACTGCTGCTAGGAGGCCTTGGTGGGTTTCCAGTGATACCGGAATGGCTGTAGGTTGGATGTGTCATTTAGGGGTGGATTTAAGAGCTGCTTAGCACGTGCATCCCACTACTACCAGGCCTGGGAAGGAGGTTTCTCAGAGCAAGATCCAGGATGGCTGCCAGCCCGTCGTGGCCGCACTGCCATCAGCTGCTGCATGCATCAGGCCATTCACGTCCTCTTGGCCACCCAATACAAGGTCACCCCATGCTCTGTAGAGGAATTAATGTTCTTCTTTTCAGAGAGTGAAGTGGGACTGCCCTGGTTTTGCCTAGCAGAACTGTCGTTTCAAAGCAGGTTGGATGGGCCCAAGGCTGGGCTCCTGCCCTTGCCCTCAGACTCTTCTTCCTACTGGGGCCTAGAGATCTATCCCAGGTTGTGCTGTCTTGGATCCCTCCTGAAAGCACAGGCCTGTATAAAATGCCTAAGGGTGTATCAGAGCATTGCTCTGCATTTCATGTGGCAGGCACAGCAGTGGGGCCCTGTGGGCTTAGTAGGGGCCTGGACACCACTGGCACCTTCTCTGTCAGCACACCTGGAATACCATTAAAGAGCACTGATTTTGATATGAAAATGTTTTTTGTAGGAAAAGGAGTTATATCAATAATCCTATATCCCATGAGCCATAAGTCTATATGTTAAGTGTGGCATGGTTTTGCTATGCAGATACTGGAGGAGTAATGGGACATGAAGAGCAACCTCTAGGGACCTCAGTCCAGCCCTGAGCTCAGGTACATCCTGGAGCCAAGCTGATGTTATTTGGGGTAATTTCAGGTAATGCACAATGGGGAGGTGCTTCTCTCATCGTATATCTACAGGACACAGAGAACCGGGATACATTTCTTGTCCTGATAGTGGGACTTTCCTAAATAGAAAGATCCGTATCTCCTCTTGCAGATTTTTGGTCTCAGAAGTACAGTGTCTGTAGGATGGTGGTGGGGAATGCTGGGGCCTGGTGGGGAAGGGTTCATAAAGTACTTGGAGAAGGAGAACATCGATTGCACTATGATTATTTACACTGTGTGAAAAAAAGCAATTATATTTCCAAGTCATTTGCTACTTATATTTTATATTTTAAAAGTATTTCTGATGAAGACAGGAGTGAACTTACTACACATTATAAGTCTGTAGACAAACAAGAGCACAGTTGCCCGGTGTTAATGAATGAATACAGAACTTCTCATACATGCTGCCTGCATAAGACAACAGTATCCATGCATCCTTTTGTCTCTTTTCAGTCACGAAAGGGAAATACCTGCCTGCATATATTGGTTTTCCTTCGATTCCTATCAAACACTGTTTTGGAGAGTGTAAAGGAAATTGAAGTTCTTTTTCTGCTTCATTGTTGGAACCAGAGCATTTTCTCTTACAGAGTAACTTTACTTTGGTGGAGCTTTAATGTGCTCTGCATTGCACTTTATATATTTGTCACTTGTTGGGCCATTTATTTTTTATATACGAAACGATGAAAGTTTTGCTTCTCTAGTTTTACCTATTTAGAAAATAACCGTGAAACTAAGATGTTTTTATTAAAAAAGAAAAAAAAAATATAGCAAGTTCCATAAAATGTAGCAAATAAACTATTTAGATTGGAAGTCTTTTTAATGATAGCACTGAGAAACATAGCTTCTGAAATCATTTACTAGTTAGGAAACTCAATATATTTATGGGTAGCGTGAGTATCCATTGGGATATCAATAAATTGAGTATGAAGAAACAGGAGACAAAGCTAGAGCCGTTGGATTTGCTTCTACAGAAGACTTCTATTAGTTCAATTGATATGAGCCTGAGATGGCCCTTGGCTCTGCAGGGCTACACTCACACAAGTATGACTGACCTACCATCGGAAGCCGATGCTGTTTCCATTTGTTTTTTTCAGGCTTTATCCCCTCCAGCTTGGGGAACCAGTGCCCTAAAGACAATCTTCTTGTTCCTAAGTGCACTAATGAAGAGCTCATCTTCCCCAGAATTTTGTTGTCAAGCATGGGGCCCTAATGCTGTCCGCACGTAGGTTAATATAAGTATTTTTAGATGCCAGTTTCAGTGCTTTAAATGAAAACCAATTTCTCTGCCCCTGCACAGAATCCCTTGACATTTTGTGGAGTATGCTGAAAGATAAAGACATTTGTAGTTTGTCCAGACTGTGTTTGTTCCAAATCACAGCTGGTACTGAGTGTGCCTGCAGAACCGTCCTGCAGAGCTAAGCAGTGAAGGGGACGAGGGTCTGTGCTGCCCCCTCCTTCACGTGGTGAAGCACTCTCCCTAGCTGTACACACAGGTTCTCAGTCTTTGGTGGGAGATGGAAATCCCTGTGAAAGCTCCTTGTCAGTCATGCAGCAGAGTCCCTGGCCCTCTTCAGAGCCTTCAGACACTCTGCTTTCTCATTTCTGCATCCATAGGTGCCAGCAGAAGTGAATGGCTCAGCCTCACAGTGTGAAGATGGTCCCAGCTTGAGTTGCAAATGCATCAACTTGCCATTGTTTCACCCAGCCTTAGCTTCACCTACAAAAGATAAGCAGGGCCAAGGGACTCTGACGGATGGTGGCTCTTCAGGCAGTGCACACAGCTCTGCTGCCCAGCTGCTTTCTGCGTTCTTGCATGTGTTTGAAGGAAAGTTGAAAAGAGAGAAGAGACTTTTGCAAGATGATACTGGCAATCTCTTTTGATCCTGCCAGTCTGAGGCGGTGCATAGATGTATGTGATGTGCTTCCACTGCTGGCCACTTGCACGTGACTATACATCAACCAGCAGATGCTGTTTCTTAAGCTAACACCCCTCCCAGAACAGCAAAATGCCACCGTGAAGACCTTTGTTATCTCCCTCCATGTCTTGTTGCACTGGCAGCAGGAGAAGAGTGCAGCAATGATAGGAGCCTGGCCATAACTCATCCAAATGCTTTTGTACTGCCACAGGTGTTAGGTGACAAACATACAGACTTGGGCCCTCCAAAATTTCTCTAGGAATTTTGCTGCTACTTTCTAGGAAAAAAAAAAAAAAAAAAAGTAGGATTTAAAGTCTTTGTGTCCACATCTGAGTTGATTTTGCATGCTGAATCAAGAGCACTTCCAACAGACTTCAGATACGTAGGCAGTCGTCCTTAGTACAAGTGATGACACTCGATCGCTTTGATTCTTTCTCTTAGAAAATTTGTGAAATCAGCAATGAGCAGATTAGTATCTTAAAATCTAGGAAAATAGCTGAGATTAAATGTTAAAAGGCATGTGCTCTCATGCGAAACATGAAAGAAGAATACCGAAAGTATTTAGTTCACTAAGCACGGGCACCCAAGTTTGTTAATGCACTAAACTTGCATTTGACAGAACAACTTCTTATATAGAGAGAAAAGTAATGATCTCTTCTCAAATGTTTTGAATACTTCAGGAAATGAACAGCTTGTTTCTGGTCAATGGGTTTTAGGAAGGAGAAATCTCACCCTCCTGCACTGTTAACATTCAGTATTTGTAGGGAAAAAAAATCTTGCTTTTCCATTCCCACCTTAATGATCAGCTCCAATGAGGGTCTGTCATGTCATAACTTTCTTCTAAAGTAAGAATATATAAGATGACATTCTTCTAAAGTAAGAATATATATAAGAACATGAAGAAACAGGAACGTGAGCAATCATGACCAAAGTCATTAACTACTTTCAGACCATTCTGATTAGTAAAAGCCTTTGTTAAAATGATGTTCTGTTGCACATCGCCCCGATTTAGTGAGAAAGCAAATTTTTCTTCTGAAAGGAAGAAAAAAAAGAGGGAAAAGGACAAATGGAAAACGAGATTAAATGAGATCATTTAAAGCCAGGTTTCCTGCTTGTTTTTAGGTCCATCCCACCCATTCTATCACTGTTGTGTATTCAGGGATGCTCAGGACAACAGACATTCCTCATAGGAAGCAGTTTGGTTCCAAAGGGAAATCCAAGCTGTGAGCAAATTCGTCAAGTTTTCATAATATTAGCTATTGCCAAAAAAAGCATCAAAGCACTACTTGTACGGAACGGGAATTTCAGTGTTTCAAAGGAAACCCCTTTTAATCTAATTCATTGCTGTATTTACAAACAGATTTCTGTTGGTCTGCTTGCTTGTCTCTTAGGGCTCTGTTTATCCGCACACCTCAGAGCAGGGCACAGTAACATTCAGATGGCCACAACCGAACTGGAATCTCTTACAGTTCCCAGTTACGTTACACATTTTTTGAAGAAACAGCAATCTTTGAATGGAAAACTACTTAAAAGCATCTCAAAGTAAAGCAACAAGAAAAAGGAACAGCTTTATTTGGGAAACACCATTGAGTTCCCATCAACCCACAAGGTGTGTGCTTAATTGCCCTCCCATAGCTTTGTCAGATCGCATTTCTGTTGAAGGCAGGTGGTGATTAAACTACATAGCAAAGAGACTTCTTTGATCTATGTAAATGAATGTATATGTATAAACTATGCATTTTCATCCAGCTGCAAACTGTATCTCTAAGCAGTTATATCTAGCCTTTATCTCAATGTCAGTAACTCCCAAACTCCAGGAGATTAAGGTGCTCCCCATCTTTTATAGCATGTAATTCTCTCCTGTCTTGCTTCTGTGCTTTACAAAGGCAAGATGTGTGATGGGGGAGCTCTGGGGCCCAAGAAGCAGTGAGCAGGGCCAAGGATGAAGCAGGAACATGTCACTGAGACCAGGTTGGGCCCAGCATGGTTGAGCAGAGGGCTGCAGCTGCTGCTCCAGCTCTGGCACTTCTTCCACAGTCAGGCAGCAGAGCGGGACCAGCAGCTGCTGCCTCATATGGGGTCAATGGGAGTCTGCAGCAGTGCTGGAAGAAGCTATGCCAAGGAGGAGGTTGCTGCAGACTGGGTTCACAGCCCTCGCTGTCCCCTTGTGAGAGCCTTTCTGGCCACCACAGCCCCGGGTCTGTCCTTACCTCTCCGTGGTACGCAGCACCCAGGAGCCTCCTTTGGCTGCAGGTGCCTGACAGCGCTGGCAGCATACAGTTCTTCATGGTGAGCACTGATGGGGCTTCAGGAGAGGAAGGGTCAGGCCCTGGTCTGAGCGTATCCCTGCTAGAAGGAATTAGGAGAGGTGAAAAATGGAGGTCTGTTGTAATAAAGTGAAGGGAAAAGGTGCTGCATGCAATGTTATTGCTTACATTTCGAGTTGTTGCTGTAATGTTCATCAGCCTGGTCTGGTCAGGAGTGGACTAAATCAAATCTTTCTCTCTTCTTTATATGCAACCTATTCAAATATTTGATACTAGTATTGCAGCAGTGGTATTTTTATCTATCCAGAGATTCGCATTCATTTAAGTTACGCTTGATTGAGAAATATTTTTGCAGTATGTATTTGTATTTGATGGGCTGCAGCCCTTCATTTTATATTCTTTACAAGAATTAGCACGGAAATGATGCTTCCCCATTTATTGAGCTACCTGACCATCCCAGCTGTCAGTTTGCATACAAAATATTTCCAGAACTTCGGAGGAATTTTGGTTTGGTCTAAACACTTTCCTTCTTTAAAAATAAAAATGCAGTGCTTAATAGAAAACCATTCCTTACCAGCAGCCCTGCGATGTGATGCAGAGAACTCAGTGACAGGATGCAAATGTTTGAGGCCAGGTCTCTGCGGGTTCTCAGCAGCTCCCACGGTTGTAGCATGTACACCAGCAGAGAAGCTGCCCCCATGAAGGGCAGGTGGAGCTGTGGGGTACTCAGTGTGCTGCAGGGGCTCTCCGGAGCTGGTGCATCCTCCTAGCAGGATGTGGCCTGTAACAGCAACAGAAGGACACTGCTGCATCTCTCTGCAACCTGTGATGTCCTGTGGGTCTGCTGCGGCGCCGGCTGCAGTCCCTCAGCCCAGAACTCTGAGCACAGTGCTCGTGTTTTGGCATCACTTACGATCACAAAGGTAACTTTTTAAATGAGAAAGAGCTTCCAACTCTGGCACTAATGGAAATACTGAACACTTTATATATATATATAAAGTATATATAAGTATTTGAAATAAAGAAGTGTGGTTTTTTTTATACAACTTTTAGCCAAATAGAAGCATTCTGATTATTATTTCTGTGGACAGCTGTCCACCTGTAAATAAATTCCTATGTTCAGGTCCCCGAACCTGAAGAAAAGAAATAATAAAGACTGTTCACTGGCTATGCGCTTTGCTAGCTCTTGGATCCTTTGTACATAAGAGGTAACTGTTTAAATGGTGGGTGGGTTTTTTATTTAACTGCTGTTCCTCTAAAGAAAGAAGAAGAAGAAGAAAAAAAAATAATCTTTTGACTTTGTTTTCTCTTTTCTGAGTCAATACAAAGATTTTCTAACTTTTTACTGCAGAAATGGATCAATCCGTGGTGCTATGTGAATCTGAGTGTCAAACTGGCCATAGCAGACACACCAGTTAGGATGCACTTTTCCTGTGGCACACAATGTATTTTCTCAGAACGGACTTTCAAAGGACCATCAGATGTTTACATTTCTTCTTGTTGCCCCAAATAGTTTTGGATATTGAAATAACTTCCAAAAATAAAGACGCGATGCGTTACCGATGTGATGAATCTTTACATCTGGGTATCTACAACAGGTTTGTACAAATACCATTTTAGAGATAGTTGAAATATTGGGCTTTCATACTTTGTAATGCTTTGATGTGACAATAAATATGCTGTTGCTATCTATCTAGTCTAACCTCATTGTAGACCTGTAATTTCCTGTTTATGGTTATGTCATGAATTGCACTGGCTTGACTTCAGCCAAATACTGACTGTTCAGCTGAAATATTCTGACTGTTATGATGTCCACAAAACATTAATTAAATGCACTTGTAACCGACTACTGAGGAGTATGTCAAGTTATTCATGTAATAAAACCCATATGTATAACTTTTGCAACTTGTTTATGTGACTTCAGTTCTTCTACAGCCACGAACACCAGCATATCGACCAAGGGCCAACTCAAGTCCATGACAGTCTTTGCATTGACTTCATAACAAACAGGACTGACTCCCTCCCCTTTGATCAGAAGGCAGATGATACACCAGAGTGTGATCTAAGACATTCAGGATAGGAATGTGGACTTCAAATTTTACATTTGGGCCCATTGACTGTGAAGTTCAGCCTTCAGCAGGTACTCTTCTTTGCCACTTCTGGGTTTATGCAATAGAACTGGCCCTCCCAATGTACTACACTACAAGCATTTTTTTCCTGCCCTGTCCTCGCCTAGCAATGGGGGAACAGCCTCCCCACGTACACCAAGGAACATTCCTGACAGCCAAAGCTTCAGGATAAGCCTTCTTTCTCATAGCAAACTTAATGAAGCTACAGCTTCCAACTTGCAAGTTCCAACTTGGATGTTCCCAAAAAAGGGTATAAATTAATACTGTTTCTGTCCAAACTCTCAACTCCCCTACTAGCTTTGTTAGGTCATATTTTAATTTTCTTAATGCATTCCCTACCCTCTGCTGCAAAGCCAACCTCGATATCACTAGCAGGGCTGTTAAATTTAATGAGTAGTTTAATCACACTTGGGTTCATATTTTTCTCCCTTCCAGCGACATCTCACCACACACATGGATGAGCAGCTGTCTGTCTCTAGTAAGGAAGATCTCTGAGCCCACCTGTTCTCCAAGGCAGTCAGAACAGTTCAGTGAAGCTGCTGCCTACCACCGCCAGTCAGATTAGTCAGAACAGCCCTTCCTGAGCTGCTGAAGAGCTGCTGGAGCAGTCCATAAGCTTCGGAGATGCCTCCTGCCAGGCAGGTACCCAGAGCTGTCCAATGTGCACCACGGGAGACCTGTGACCAGGTGATTCCACAGCCGGCTCCTCCAGAAATAAAAAGGATTTTGAAGTCATAATTAGCAAGGAAGCATTTAGTGCTATTTCAGATTAAATCCCACTAATTAAATGCCACTCTAAGAGATAATAATCTCTGCTATGATTGATGTTTCTGAAGACAGGCACACCGACCACAAAAGCTAGCTTTATGCTAATGACATACTTTGTAATTCTGTACAAAGCAGAAGCATTAAAAAAAAGCTATTTCGGTTTAGTGTAAGGTTGAATACCTTCATTCTCTCCACTTCCCCACAGGCTGTGGCCCTTTTTGAGCTAATTCCAGACAGCTTTAATAAATAAGTGACTACCTCACGTGCATTTGGTTTAGAAATATTTCATGCCTTCATGTACTTTAGAAAATGTTGAGCAAGAACAATCCTTTCTCTGCATGCATTAATAACTTCCTCTGAATTCATTTCTTTTATCCTAAATAACTCCCTAAATTCAAATTTGAGTTTCAAATACTCTTGGCTGCAAGAAAACAGGTTTTCTTGAAGTATTCTGTGCATTTTATATTTCAAATATTACCGTCATCTTTTTCTATGCCAGTGCCTTCGAGACCTGTTCTCCCAATGTAGTGTTACAAAATCATCACGTGATGGTCTTGCTTCTTGTGTGAGATCCCGATAGGAACTTGTTGCACTGAAAAACACATTTTAGCAATGAAAGAGCTGCTTCAGGAACAGTAGTATTTGGTTCCCCTTAAATGAATGGATTATTTTCTATTTTATCTGCTTAAGCTGCCAACTTTTTTCTTCCCCTCCCTCCCACTCTTTCTTATGACGCCAAGAAAAAAATATTCTGGTTATAAATTTGGCCTTACTAGTTTGAAGTCTAAGCTGTGAGAGATTGCGTTTTTGCAGTAGCAAACTTCTAGCACTAAGTTATAGGCCTTTGCTAAACTCCCATACAAAATGGCTGCAGGGGTTGTTTTTCACACAGAGCTGTTGAGGCAGAGCCTAGTACAGGGTAGAGTGAGTATGCCAAGCATTTTGTTTTTCAGAACGTTCTGACCAGGAGGGTAGATACCAATAGTAGCTGAGGCGGACAGGTAGGGTAGGGAGAGCCTAGTATGCCTTGTTCTCCTGTCCCCCTTGATGAATGGGAAACCGCAGGTGGGCTTAGAATACATTGTCCTCCTGTTCCCCTTTGAAAAATGAAAAACAACAGGTGGGCGATAGACCTTATATGGAAGTGTACCTTATATGGAAGTATACCTAAGCAACTGCTTTGGGTAGGTTGTGATCCTGAGATGCTCAGCCAAGGAGTGCCAGAAGAGATGTGACAAGCATTGGAGAGAGGGTACGTAACAGTATGGATTTCGCTGACAAGGCGTACAATTCCACCCTCACCACAAGGATGCGTGAACCCATTAATGATTTCAATGATGAATAAATTTAGCTGCTCCACAAAGATCGTTGCCTGACTGGGAATTACTGATTGTTCAGTGTTTCTCACATAAGCTACGCTTATTCTTTTAGCTAATAAAAGTAAACATTACACTCAGATTTTTGTTCTAAATTTAGCTTTGGAATGGAGAAAGAATTTGCACCTTCCTGTCTTACAGCTTCCAGATGTTACCACCAGGAACAGATACAATCTATTTTTTTCCCCTCACAGTCACTGGGAAAGGAGAAGAATTTTCAAACACAGCAGTTTTAGGTCCAGACAAATGTCTTAGCTTTGCCCTGTAGCCACTATAATACAGCGTCCCACTCCGAAGCAAGACTTTATTCACTTATTTATTTGCAAAACTGTCAAACAAAAGGAAGCCAATCAATCAATCAAAGAACAACAAGAAAACCAACCTTATGGATGGGACAGGGAAAAAGGGAGGATGAACCACTACCAAGGGTTGGGTTAAACTATCAAGCTTGTTATTAACCAAGATATAGCATAGCCTGAGATGTCTAAATCTGACTGCAAGTCACTGATCCACCAAACTAAAGTAAACTTGGTTTAGAAACTAACCTCCCCAAATTCCTTTCGAAAATGAGAACACGTAGGAAAAGGAAAAAATAACTACAAACCAATCATCAGAGATGCGATTAAAGATAAGAGCAGATCAAGGCTGCTGCTGAATGCCGCTGAATACCTGCCAGTCTCACCGCCGCAGGTGGGAACCGCACGCTCCGCGCCCGTCAGAACTTGAGGCCCGATCTCCGCAACTGCAAACTTGTATAGTGCTGACCTCCTGTGGCCTGCGATGAAGCTGCAGTTGGCAAAAAGCGGCACGGCCAGGCGGGCGGGACAGCGGCTGGTGGGGAGACCTGAGAGTGTGGGGAGAACATCCCCGACATCCTCCTCCGACCCTTTTCATTTCCGTGTTTAACTCCTCAGCATGCAAAATCCTACACAGGATTATAGAATGATTACGTTTGGAAAAGATCTCTAGGATCATCTAGTCCAACCATCAACCCATCCGCACCACATCTGCAGCTAGCAGAACCGGGGTGGTAACTGACACTGGTAACACTGCTTGTAGGTGCAGCCTTACCAGTGTCAGTTCCCACCCCGGTTCTGCTAGCTGCACTATTGCTGATTCAAGCCAGGATGCCGTTGGCCTTTCATGTCCATCCAGGCACACTAACTGGCTCAGCACCTTACACATGACTAAAACATGGCAAGCCTACCAGGCAGTTCTTAAACTTGGGGAAGAATTTGGCAACATTCCTCACAAAAGCAGCAGCAACTGCAGCAGCAGCAGCAATAATCTCCTCCCAGATCATTGCAGTCAGAGACATACCTGTGTCCTCTTGTCACTAACACTGAGCTACCTTGTTCTGTACAAGGCAAAAGAGAGTCCCTCTCTCTGTGGTTAAGTGAGCCTGGCTGACTGATAGAATGTGCACACCTGGTGCCTTGCTGCTGCTCTCCTCATTGCCCCGGTTTCCCCGCTTGCTGTAACACAACCATCACAGTGGGCCAAGTACACACAGCGTCTTCACTACTCTGCCTCCAAGCACATCACCCAAACTATTTCACCCACCCTACTTAGACCCCAGGGGAACAGAAAGTTGGTCAACAAGTGAAATCCCAGATAGTGTTATTTAAATCCCTCAAGAGTGAGCCTGTTTCAAGTCACAGTCCAACTACTACCAGCTTCACTAAGAGTGAGCTGTCAAATCCCCAGAGCCATGAGGAGCAGAACAGGGTTCATTGCAGTCTTAACCCAGAAAACATCTTCATCTGCCCACAGAGCTGGAACTGCAAACACAAACACAGGAGTCCTTCGAGC
This sequence comes from Excalfactoria chinensis, assembly GCF_039878825.1. Lineage (NCBI taxonomy): Eukaryota > Metazoa > Chordata > Aves > Galliformes > Phasianidae > Excalfactoria > Excalfactoria chinensis. The sequence continues at coordinate 27,053,250 of NC_092826.1, forward strand.
TAAAGCTAAAATCTCACCCCAGAAGAAGAAGAGAGCAAGCCGCCCCCCAGGTATCCCTGCCAGACAAACAGAATGCTTTTTAGCCCTTTCCAGGACATCAACAAAGCTTCTAGCCATATTAGAGCAGAAACTGGCTCTTCTTTTCACCTCTCCTTGTTTTTCTCTTCCATTCTGCTCCTTGCAGGCTTCTTACTCTGCTGTACATTAGTACCACTGCCATTATTTCCCTTACAAGCTGGAGGTATGCAGTGAGTGAAGTGGTGACTCACATAATCATACTGAGTCTGAGCTTTTAGCTGGGGCCGAGTAGGCTTTTTGCTTAGGCTTTTTGCAGTGCTCAAGTGCTGGCGTTTCTGTTAGAAGACTCAAATGATGTCCTCTACAGAAAGGGCGGGGTTCCTTCCTTCTGCTCACAGACCTCTTGACCTGGGAAAGCAAAGAGGAAACAGAGTAAGGAATGGAGGGAGAAAGGGAAATGGTTTTTACTTCCTTGGCTTCGGTAAAAAACAGAAATTTCCAAAAATACTCTGAAAATCGCACTTCTGGGCTCTATTCCCAGGTACTTCTTTCTAGGGTTTTCTTTCTTCTAAAGGTTTATGTTCTCACCCAGCATGGTGGGCAGGAGTTCTGGCATTTCAGGCTGAACACACACTGCGTGCCTTGTTACCAGGGGTGATTTTCAGAGCTCCCCCCCCCATCAGCTCTGATGCTTTCCAAAATGAGAAGCGCAATCTCTGAGTGAAGACGTTTCATATTCAGGGTCAGCCCTCGAAAAAGATGCATCCTGCACAGCACTGCTACGAGCCATATGCAGGGAGGTAAATCCGCTGTTGAGTCGGGGCAGAGGAACTAGGAAGTTATCAGAGGAAAGCAAGATGAAAGTGGAAAGGAAACGAAGTAAGCAGGTGATAAAATAATTCTGTTATGGAGGGAGAAAGCCAGAAGGATCAAAGGATCTCTTTTATTTGCATTTTATCCTCATTTCTGTTCCGTGCAGTTTCCTACCTCTGCTGTATATTATTATCACCTCTACTATAAAACTTTCCGGTTGCCTGCAATTATCCCCTCTTTAATCTCACACGAGGCTCTTCCCCTTTGATCCAGCGCAGCGCCATATGACTGATCGTGTGACTGGTGCATATATATGCAAAGACATTTATTTTGTCCTGCTATTTTCTCCCTTGTGTCTCCAGATTAAGTCTGTGAAGTTTGTCTTTCTCAAACCCCTCTCCATTGATCACTTTTAGGGTAGGCACAGCTCCTGGTAAAAATGTTAGAAACGGAGAGTTCCATCCAACATCACCATTTGATTTTTAAATATTAGTTATAATGATAACTTCATGCAATAAAAGAACGTGCACTATAGAGAGAAAGAACTTACTAGGCCCCTCACTACAAACCAATGGAAAATGTCTTCTTTACCTTCTGTGCTGAAGCTGAGCTCCTGTCACACAGCCACAATAAGCATCCCAACAGCTCAGGAACAAAAGAGCCATGGAAAGGAGTAAGGAGAGCACTCCAACTAAAACTCTCACCATGGCCTCCACAGATCTTCCACAGGGCAACCAATCTTCCAGAAGAAAGCAAGCTTTTGTTTTCTTTAAGCATTAATTACCTTTGTGTCCTCCACAGCATCAGTTCCACTTCAGATTCCCTAAGTAACCTGCTGGCCCCTTGACAGCCTCCAGCAAACAGTGTGGAGCTATTGCTTTTAAAAGGGAGGTGAACCCTGCTTCCTCACCCACTGTTACAAAACCTCATCTGTCCCTCGTGCTGTCCTGTCTCTTCTGTCACCTTTCTTGTGAAGATAAGAGCTGTTCAAGAGTCATAAGGAGGAAGAGGTGATTTCATTTTATCTTCCTTAGTGTCAGTTTTATACCAATAACCACTGAACAAAGGGTCTGCAGAACCTGGAATGTCAAACTGTATTTAGATTTCTTGCTTTATGCTCTGGCATAGTCTGCATTGTCTCCCTGAGGGTAAAAGGGACCACTGTTGTATCTTGTTAACGTTGTTCTGCATCCAAGTAAATCCACTAAGTTGCAGCACCTTGTTTTCTGAAATTCTTAGGTCACACTATGAACTGAACGCGTCCTTCTGCTGCTAACCCTCACAGACAGCCTTGCAGGAACAAGGGATTTACATACATAATTGATTCAAAACAGTGACCCCAAGATCCTTCCGCCTCATGTCTGCCACAGGTCCTGTTCTCTGCACATAGGCATGCATCTGATGAAGTACAACAGCTTCCTTCTCTTCTTTAAACCTCCAACAGTGGCAATTTTACTGATGCCCCGACACTGCCCTGGCGATCAGCTACCTTATCCCCACAGAAATGCATCCCGCCATGCTGGAGGGTCTCACATCAATAGCAAGAAACAAGCTTGCTCTGCAGAACTCTGTGCTGCAACACCTTTTGCAGCTGCGAGTCTCACCACCCACTCATCAGGCTGCCTTTTTCAACCATCTCTTTAGCAAGGGTGCATTACTCAGGTTCCTGAAATAATCACCCTCAGGGCCTATTTTCCATTTCTGTGGTCCTCCTTTGAACTTAAGCCAGCCCGTGCCTTCCCAAAACATTACAACCTTGGTAATAAATATATCAGATAAGAGTTCCTGCAGTATTATCATCAGTGAGCCGGCAAATGGCCACAAGTGTCAAAGAGCATAACGTGAAGGAAATGCATAACAGACTATGGAGGTGCTTTAGAGGCAGCTGGCCATGTGGGCAGCACAGCTGGGCACAGCTAACACAACCTGACTCATGGGGCTGGGTGCCCACCTCAAAGACCTCCCAGGGAGGGAGGGAGGGAACAGGTTTTGGTGATTCAAGTCTCCTATGGTCTACGTGAAGGAACAAAGAAGTGGAGTTTTATTTTTGCTTAATTTGGGGTATTGGTGTTCCTTCTTCCTAGGCTTAAGAGAGAAATATTCATTTTGTATGAGTCAGCACTGAATTAACAGTGGTACTGCCCATCTTAGGAGATGGTACTACCCACTTAGGAGATGGTGAGAAGTATAACGCTAGCTCAGAACATCAACAAGTGGTTGCGAATGGGTTGTGGATGGGTTTACGGGGCTGTAACTAGAATGCATAGAGCCCAGAGGTAATATGTACGCAACTGTATATTTTAAGCGCTGTGGTGATGTGTCTGACCCTCACAGAGGGAGATATGCTGCGGGTCGTTTCTGATCCCATGAGATCCGGTGTGAGCAACACAAAGCAGAAGGGCTCTCGGGCTGCCCCACCAGCTCAGGTTGCCTGGGCTGTCACAACCTCACAGCAGCCTCCTACTGCTGTGAGCCCAGAGCTGTGGTGTGCAGGGAAATCCCTCCAGCCTGATCTCCTAGGATAACCTGGACTCTGATTCCCTGACTGCAGCACACTCTATCCTAAAGGGAGAGAAGCGCACCATGAGACAGAGTGAGCTCTGTCTGGTGTTTTGATGTTTTCTCTTCTGATCTTAAGGTGTGATCTGGAGCCTGTGTGGTGTGTGTTTCATCAGGAATCCAATTTCAGTAACAGATGCAGAGGCTCCTCATAGCCTAGAGACTCAAGGCTGTGTTCGGTTTGTTCACATTCTTTTTATTTCTCAGATGGCCATTGCCTATATGTAATCTAGAATTTCAGGCACACAAAAATATTGGTTTTCCACCATCCTGTTGGTGAAATGTATCTGAACCACTCAGCAAACTGCATGGCACTGAAGGGAAGTGAATGGCACGCTGTGCAAAGGGGATATAAGCAAGCAGGGTGCAATTATCCAAAGTGCAGGTTGGAAAGAGGATAGGGTTGTCCTGCCTCTTAGTTACTCCAGGTTACTTCTTAGGGAAGGTGAGAGAGTGCTGGCACCTACAATCCCCAAACTCCAAAAGGAGATTCTGCAGTGTGTATTATTTACCCTAAGACTTCCAATGCTGTGTCAGCGTGCAGCTATGAAGAAGGGGGAGAAGGATGCATGTGTACTTCAGAGGTTTGGTTACCACAGCTCTTCATCCAGACAGATGGGAAGAATTATTAGGTTCTCGTTGTAGAGGTCAGAACTGCAGGCGTCACTGGGAAATTCAGTGCAGCTGTCTGAAGGCATAGACAAAGACAGTAATATTAAAGAAGAGGTACCTCTGACTGGGGTGTAGTCAGCAGTTAGATAAAAACACAGAGTTCGTACATTGTGAAAGCTGCAGTATTGAGGACTTTTGTTTCAATTCCACGCTAACGCTTCCCTGCCACATGGTCTATTTCAAACCAAACTGGCTTCTTGGAACTTCTGAATGTGGTCCATCAACTTCATCTCCTCTTCCGAGACTTCAGTTTTATTCAGAGTGCAGAATTTGTGGCTCTGCTGGTTTCCTTCTTGCACAGCAGAACTGCTGTTCTGCCTGCAATGCAAATAGCAAGAACTTGCTTAGCAGAGGTGAAAGCCAGTAGGAAAATCATGGTAAGGATTGATCCAGTAAACATTTGATGACTTTCTTTCCTGATCAAAACTTGGAAGAGTTGAGTCTAATTAACCATAATCTGCATTAAGGTCCTTAAGTAACAGTCTGATTGTCAAATACACTGAGCTTTACAGTTGCTTTAAAATGTAGAGCAAAACTCTTTTCAGAGGAAAACAGAACTATTAAGTTCATTTCTCTAGGGAAAAAAGAAAAAAAAAAAAAAAAAAAAGAGAAAAGAAAAAAGCACATAGGATTTAATTAGTGAATCAATCATCTTAATTTAAACACGGTTTGCTGGAATACATTGGAAGAAACTAGCACGGGCTTGGTAGTAACCTGTGTATGCCTAAGCCTCCCTTCTGGCTGGGAGCACTGCCTTGGTAGGAAGACCCCCTAGATGCAGAGGTTGCACCTTGCACTGGATGGGAAATGTGGCACTGACATTTTATATCAGCTTGTTTCTGAGTTGAAAACCGGCATCTTCTTTGATCTGCTCCTATTAAAACACAACTCAATTTGGTGAATAAAATCTACATGGAAAACAAAGCATGTTGTTAGGGGGCATAACTAACCCTAAATGGTCATTCGGGCTAACAGGAGTTAGATTTTACACCCAAGGCTCCTATCTTGCTTGGTGAGCAAGCCACAGTTATTACTGAGAATGCTTCCATCCAGTCATTTGTGCCATCTGTAAGAGTGTAATTCGCATCTTTGCGCAATTCCCTGCTCGCTTTAAGCTTGCTTTAGGAAGGAACAACGGGAACACCCTCTTGCTGATCCTACTTTTTGAAGGGCTGGTGCTTGTTGGTGTGTTGTAAAGATAAACTTCAGGGTCCTTTTCATGCCTTTCAATAGCCAGAGCTTTCAATACAAAATGAGATAGGAAACTGGAGAATGGATTAGTAGGGACAGCAGTCACAGGAAAAGAAAAGACAAAATATGAGATAGTCTGTGCCTATATGCAATGAGCTGTGCTTAGATGCACTGGAGATACTTTATCACAAGCTGGCAATGATTTCTGCCTCTTTGATCTGCCAATGTACAGCTGAAGGAAATGTAACAAGAGAGGCTTCAAAACTGGAGGCATTTGAATGCAGTATTTTCTGAAGCAGCTTAAAGTTATCTGAGACGTATGATCAGATGGCCCCTAGCAGGGAAGGAAAAATGGCTAGATAGCAGTGGACAGATAACGAGCATTTTGTGGTAAGTTAAATGAAGGAGTAGAGGAATGAAAATCAATGAAGATATTGGTAAATATCACTAAGGATGAATGTGAGCACAGCCCTAAAAGTGGGGAAAAAAAATAATGGGAAAACGAAATGGTTGGTTTAAACTGCAGCAAAAAGAAAGAGAGAAACCAGAAGCTGTTAATGGTTTGGCTGACAAACCACATAATGAACTGTCACAAAACGTAGCACCACAAAACAGATACAAAAATGCTTCACTAAAAATGTATTAAAAGGCTCTTGTGCCTTTTTCCTTTTTCAGCCTTTCCGTACCCCTTCAGCCATCCTCTATGCTGCTGTACTCAATAGTTTGTCTAAACTATGTTTATGTCCTGTCCGCTTCCACTCTCCTTGCATGTCCCAAGAGTCCAAAAAAGCAGCTGAACACGTTCAGCCCTCCAGTCTTGATAGTGGCAGGGGAGAGATTTCTAGTCCCTAAAACGTGCATCCTCCGTAGGGCTGGTTGTTTGAGAATGTAAAAATGAAGGAGTGCTTTGTCTAGGACTAAAGATACCATAGCAGGCCTGAAAGGCAAGGAGCATGCAAATATAAAAGATAAATGAAGGACAAGTTCTATCACTTTGTTTCTTTCCAGTGACTAATACACCAATTTCACCACATAAAATACAAGCTGTGGCAAGTACCTGAGGAACTAAGAAAAAAGGAGAAACAAGGGTGTTTTCTTTTAGAAGTGGTTTTCATGTGAAATTCCAAAGATGAAGTGCATTTTTAGCTACTTACTAGTTTTCAGATTGCTGTATAAAAACCCACTTGAACGTTCTCTAGTATTTCATTTAAGTTCAAATACAGATTTTATGCAGATTTCACACTTGATAACTGGAACTATGTGGGGAAATTTCACCACTTTTCTGTATTCCATGGTATCATAGAATTGTAGAATAGCCTGGGGTTGAAAAGGACCACAATGATCATGTAGTTTCAACCCCCTGCTATGTGCAGGGTTGCCAACCATCAGCCCAGGCTGCCCAGAGCCACATCCAGCCTGGCCTTGAATGCTTCCAGGGATGGGGCATCCACAGCCTCCTTGGGCAACCTGTTCCAGTGCATCACCACCCTCTGGGTGTAAAACTTTTTCCTAACATCTAACCTAAACCTCCCCTGTCTCAGTTTAAAGCTATTCCCCCTTAGGAATGGTTCTGAGGAAAGAATGCAGTAAAAAGGGCATACACGGTTTTGTGGCTGTGGACTTCTATAGGTCAGAAAGTTTTGACATTTACAACACGCACAGTCTTTCACTCAAGAGATATGCAAAAGCAGTGACAGCTGACTGCAGAAGCTCTAAGATTTAGCTGGGTCAAGCCAGGATGTAAGACAAAGAATAGGATCAACAAACATTTCAAAAGCATCTAGTGCTTCTCCAAACCAATAAGGAAAACCCAGTGCATTTAAAAGGCAGTTTACAAACACTGAAGATGTTCAAACCGTTCAGTGAAACACACAGTTCTCACTGCAGTGGTTCGCAGCTATGAGGGCTGAGAGCACACACTGGGAACACTACTGGTTGAAGATGTGCTTTCTCAAAGTCATTTAGCTCTTCTCTTCCTTGTGATCCCACAATGTCTGTACTTCTAATTACCGCATTTTAACACCCCGGTACCACTGAAAACTGAATACCTAAATCCCAGAGGCACTGCTGGAAATTTCAGACTCATAGAACAAATGAGTACATGAATTCAGTGCACCACCTGAACAAGCTTGGGTGAGCACATCCTGATTCCACACGCATCCCACCTCATGCTGGAAATAGCTCTCTTTGTACATCACATGCAGACTGTCTTCTCTTTAACCTGCTCTTCCACAGACAAATGTTTTAGAGCACAAAACTACTGTTCTGATAAAGCTTCAGATCAGCAAGTTATTCTGGTGAAAGTCTTTGTGACTTAGGCTCCCCAGGTATTCATAGAGCCCAACAGGAGAAGAGCAAAACCTGAGGGACTTCAAAGCAGAGCTGCTTTAGAAGTGAGGACTCATGTTTGATGTCTTGTTTTTATGGAAGGCAGTTTTAAGGTACACGTAGGTCCCCTTGTTCTGTTTCCAAGATGATTGTACTTCACTGTCTTCAGGTGTGGCAACCTGCGAATCAGACAAATTAAAAGTGCCTGTAATTAACTGCACAGGCATCTTTCTTGCCAGAACAAACATCATCCAATCCTAACTACAATCTTAACCCTGTGAATCTGTCAGTAATTACTTTTAGTCTTAACTGATGTGCTAACTAAGGATGAAGTACTGCCTGGCATCTCCTCGATGCTCCTCTTGGGTTGCTTAATAAAAGTGCAGTAAGAGGTGTGGCCTCTATTTTCTTCTGGTCATTTTTCCATCCCAATTTCTACTCTTATTATCACAAATCCATAGACTTTGGCACAGAAGGAACACATTTTGCTCCTATTAAATGTCTGTGGTAAGTGGAAACTTTGCAAATAACCTAAATAGGTGACCACAGACATTATTTAAGGAGAACCCAGAATGTCAGGGGTTTGGGGAGGGAGGGGAAGGAAAGCTGGAGTATGTTTTGTTTTTTACAGCTGCTATAACCTAAATTTAGTGTTCACATAGCTGAAGTGACATGCTGATGGAGACAGGTTCCTGACATCTTCATGCTCCTTCAAACTGATTTTGGTCCTCACAGACAAATCCTAACAGGCTTAGCAGTAATATCTGTGGTGTTAACACATTCAGCTGACAAGATATTCACTGTCTGAGGTCACAGGCCTCTTGCAGGAGAAGAAAATACAAATTGCATCCCCCTACTTTCTCCCTTTCACCCTTTTCTTTGTTGGTCCTATTGCAGATCCTAGGTGTATATTTTTCTGACTAAAGGAAGACTGTTCAGCTAGATGTGTTGCAATTGAAACATAAGCCAGGTCTGCACTATGTTACTTAAACCACTACTCATTCTATAAATCACAGAATCACAGAATGACCTGGGTTGGAAGGAACCTCAAGGATCATGAAGTTCCAACCCCCCCAACTAAAGAAGCCAGGCATGCAGGCCTGTGTACCCTACATATTCCCCTGACAAGAGATTCTCCTAATGGAGTCTGCTCAGGACCAGGGCTGTTACACAGGGAAGCTGTAGGAGAGATAACTTTTATAAAGCTGAGATCTGTGGCACTGCTTCATACTAGTTATCTGATTATCAACATAGGTCTACCTTAAACATCAACATGGTACTTACGGTCCTTAAACTTCATAAAGATGTCTACAGTGTAACCCAAGATCTCCTATTTCTGGTCCTGCTTCATCTTACCATTTGCTCCCTCACCTTTCATTTGAAAACGAGGAATTACCTTCTTTAAAACTCAATTTCTGCTATGTTTGTATTAGTAACATGGACATGCTCAGTGCCTGTCCAGCACACACCCTCTGATCCTGCTGCCAGCTGGTGTCCAGGTGGCAGCATTCTCCTCATTTCCTAAAACTGCCGCCTACTGGAAATGGTTTCTAACTTATGCCTGGGCACTGCCTGGGCAATGCTGGCTGCATGGACCGAGGCTATCCCAGAAAGCATGCTAACATGATAGCACATATCAGTGACCACTTGTGCCTTAAAACTTGTGCTTTCAGCTCGTTATTTTTGCACCACAGTGTGGGGGAAGGAAGGGAAGTACTCTTCATATTTCCTTATTAAATGAAACAAAGTTCTATTTGATTTCCTTGAGTGCAGATTTACCAGAAAGGTGCAGCAATAAAGCACAGTTTGAAGCGCTGAGGGATGTGATGAACAAGTCCTTCCAAAAATATGGAATACCACAATCCGTATGTTAGGAGTTTTTATAACACAATTTTAGGAAGAACTGAAAAAAAAAAAAAACCCAACACAACCACACCTGGCAGGATAACTCTTATTTACTGGGAAATGTAAAATAAATTCTGGAGGTAATGCTATGTTCTTAAGGAGTCGCTGTCAAATGAAAGCGATCTAAAACACGCGTGCATTTCAAGCCTATTTGTCTCTCAGTGTTATATGTCACAGAGGCTGCAAAACAGATGCTATTAGCAGTGTTTTGTTCCTTCGCCTGGTGTACTGGCAAACTTCTGGGCTATTTTAGTGGATCTTCCACACAGCAACAGGAAAGAGAAAACATTTTTGAAAGTGTGATTGTAAAACCACAAAATGCAGCTTGGGAACTTGGCCACTTGTCCCCGAAGCTGCCCTCATTTCAAACCAAAAGTAACGCAACAAACATGTGCTATACTCTCTCTTCCCCATCCTTAGCAGTCACCGTTTACTCAGTTATAGACGCCATTAAAGTTCTTTAAAAAAATCAGGAGCAGGTTTTTGAAAGCAGTCACCAAATAAAGAGGGTATATCGCTCTCTATATTCAGGGCCAGAAGCCTTAAATCTCTGGGTTTTGTTTTTATTTTTCCCTAAAACAAAAGGGACAAAAGAAACTTGTGCCCTTCTAACTTCTGGCAGATTGATCTCTGGTGGGGTAAGCCATCCTCTGGCAGGACGCAGATGCTCTTTCTTTGCATCTCAACAGATCAATAACATACCCCTAAGCCTGCCTTTCCCTGGGGAACGCCGGCTGCCTCTCTGCCCCCACGCAGCTGACTGAGGCTGCACAACTCTCTGCTCATGTGCTGCTTTCAGGGGAGGAAATGAATGCAGCAACTCCTGTCCAGCTCAGGAGGGGGAAGGTGTATGCTGGACTGGACTGTCCCAGCTGCAGGCAGGATGCAATAGGGCCCTACCAGCTCATCCTGGTTCCTTGGGCACTGAGACAACTGGCAGCACCCTCCCTAGGACGTTCAGGCAGGGAGAGAAGGGGGTGCAGCTGACCTGACCAGATCTAACTATGCTGAGGCTGGAAGAGGTATTTTGGGATGAACAGAATATCTAAAAGGAAATTAGTACTTTAGTCAAATGCTGGGTTAAGAGTTGTGTCCTTCACTTAGCAAGGACAGTCTTTAATTACATGGAATGTTCTAGCGTGGGGTTGTTGTTGTTGTTGTTGTTTCAGTTTGTTGGGTTTTTTTGCTTTGCTTTGTTTTCCTGTAGAATTTCTGCATCATTTGGTGAGAACAGCAACCACTTGGTTGACTCCTGGTCAGTAACTGGATTTCTCCCGCATTCCACCTATGTTTCCATGTTCTTACATGCTGAACATCACCCCAACCCTGCTCTGCACAGAGAATTACTCGTGGCTGTTGCTTGGGGGCTCAGATGGCAAAGTAACTCACCAACATTAATGAAGACGTTGTTACATGCCATTGAGAAGCAAGGGACCAGCTCTTATGCTACCATTACTACTCTAGCAATGAGGGACCTGGAGCGTAGTCAATGGAAATTTTCCTCCCATGACAAAAGCAGTTGATGAAGTTCCTCCTCTCAGCCCACGCCTCAGCTGCCCAGTCTCACTCACTGCATAGCTCACTACTTCCACAGCAGCACTGAAGCAATCATTTATTAGATTGGCTTGTAAATCATCCACACTGAGGTGCCACAGGCAGTTGTATAACTGTGTTCAGGGAGCTGGCAACTGCCTCAAAGAAGCAAGGAACAATGTATGGGCAGCTGTGGCATAGGGAAACTGAATCAAGCTTTGATGTCACAGAAATATTCCTCCAGCCAAATCTTAAGGCTTCCTTTTTCCTGAGACCTCCCCCGTATCAGTCACTATACATGTTCCACTATCTACAGAAGTAAAACAGGAGCTGGCTGGATAATACCCTCCTTCACTGCCCAGCTGTGCACACCTTCCACACCGAGGAAGAGGGGCATCCTGTAGAAAACCACAATCATGCCACTGAAACCAGCAGCACGATGGATATGCAGAATGAAGATAAATTAAGAACGAGTCCTGCAGCATGATTTTGCAGGGGGTATTGAAAGGAGTGAGAAGAAATGCATCCCATCATCTGAAATCCTATATATGTTACCTCATGACCATTAGTAGAGTTGCTCACTCCACATAACACCACCTGAATCGGGAGGTTAGCCTCTGTCAATGGCAAATTATCAGCTTTTACACAGATGAGTGGAGAAACAGCAAGTCAAGGGTGCACCTCTATGTTTTCAGCCCAGCTGATCTATCAACAGGGGGCAGCCCTTCCTCCCCCCTAGGTAGCTACGCATTTCTCCTTCTGTCTTTGTGCAGGCACTGGTGCTCCTCTCAAAATCCCCCCTTTCAACTTGCTGTTTCCACCTCTCTGCCTTGCTCAGGATCCCAGTTTTATGCTCCTGCTTCACCGTCTGTCTCCCCACCTCCCTCCTCACAGTCTTTCCTGCTACTACAGGAAAAGACTCGCAGCACCATCTGCCCACACCAGATCCCGTCTGATCTCTCTTTCCCAACCGCCAGGAGCCACAGCTGTCCCTCCAGCCTCGCTTCTCAGCCGCCTCACCACCTCCTCCAGTCTTGCCAGCTCCCCACTGCCTTTGTCAGCCCCGTTCTCCAAGCTCAGCACTTTACTCAGCTGCGTGTAAAATTCCACCCCTTTTGAGCCAGGAAAACTCCCCGCTGCCTCTCTCCTAGGTTATTAGAAAGAAACAAATATATGCCATCGGTGACCTAAATTCGGATTATTATTTTTTTTCCCCCAAACAGGACCGCATGGAGTGACCCCGTGCATTTTAAGATGACTTCTCTCGGGTTTCTTCTCAGCCCCAAAGCGGGACGGGCGGCGGAGGGGGCGGGGGGTGCTGAGGGGGATCGCTTTTCCACAGCGACTGAGACCGTTATGTCGGCTCCGCGCCCTCCTTCCCGCTGCTGGGCGGGAACGGTGGAGAGCGGGGAGGGCGGGAATGTCAGCTCGGGCCGTCCCTGTCTGTAGGGCCTCTCTGAGGAGCCCCGGGGGGAAGTGTAGGGGAAATAGGGAGCTTTTCTCCCTCAAAGGATCCTTTGTCACCCCAAGGAGAAGATCTATGGGTGGTTTGTGCACACGGCAGGCTCCTGACGGCAGCAGGGCCTGAAGGATACTCTCATCTCTGCCCAGACTCCCAATATTTACCCTGCTGCGATGCTACGTGCCCATACCTTAGCCACATTTGGGTGCTAAAGTTTGCAGGATAGCACTTTTTTATTTTACTTTTTTTTTCCTTTTTTCTCAGTGCTCCTCTCCAAACTGTACAGAGTTTTACTAAAATATGTGTTTTTTATCGAAAACAACAGTTAACATCTCTTTGAAAGTCCTGCCGCTGAGCAGCTGTAAAAGGGGGGGATGACGCTGTAGTTAAATAGTTCTGAAGCAAACATCATTATTCAGCCACGTCCATATATTTTTAGACATAAACAGTGTTTCGAATCAGGCACAAGACCACAGACTGTTAGCAAAACTGTGCTCATTTAGCTTGCAATTATAGTGCTGAAATCCTCCATAAAAATGGGGAACAAAATGTACTTATGCTGAAACACCGGGGGTGCTGAGGTTGTGTATGATATCATTTAACTTAGCAAACGGAGACAGTTAAGTATAGGCATCAACAGTGTCTTGCTAGCATGTGCGTAACTGCACATATGTCATTTCTAATTTCAGGAAACTTTTTAGAAACCTTTTGCTTCCAAAATAATTCACTCCTCCAACCTGGCACCCAGTTTCAACTGAGTAGCACAGAAGAGTAACACGTCCTACACGCTCTCTGTAAACTGTTTAAAAATCAGCTTCAGGAATCTTGGGACGGGCAACAGTGCCACAGCTGAAATGTGTACACACATATTGCCTTGTGCTGGAGCCCGCTTGGCTGTGTGATTATATGAACTGGTTTGATAGTGTGCGTATTGTATTGATGCTAAAAACTCTCGCCTAAATTAAGTAGTTTCTGAAAATTGCTTTGCAAGCATGCATGAAGATTGGAAGTCCCGTAATGTTCAGTGTATGGGCTATTAGTTATATTATTATGTAGCTCAAGCACTGTGTCCAGTTTTGGGCTCCTTGCTACAAGAAAGACATCAGGGCCCTGGAGCGTGTCCAGAGAAGGGCAATGAAGCTTTGAGGGGTCTGGAGCACAGACCTTATCGAGAGTGGCTGAGGGAGTTGGGATTGTGCCTTCTGGAGGAGGCTTAGGGGAGAGCTTACTGCTCTCTATAACTGCCTGAAGGGAGGTTGCAGTGGGCTGGGGGTCTACCTCTCCCCTCATGTAACTCGTGATAGGACTAGATGGAATGGCCTCAAGTTGTGCCAGGGGAAATTCAGGTTGGATGTTAGGAAATACTACTTCTCTGCACTGGAATTGTCTGCCCAGGGAGGTGGTGGAGTCACTGACCCTGGAGGTGTTTAGGTAACGTTTAGATGTGTTGAGGGACATGGTTTACTAAGAACTATTGGTGATTGGTGGATGGTTGGATTGGGTGAACTTGTAGGTCTTTTCCAACCTTGGTGATTCTGCGATTCTGTGGTTCTGTTACTTATATCATACCCTTCTGTGTTAAGCACTTGGGAGTCCATGTGCTTAAGGAACTTACTGAGTGAGTTCCGATGCTAGGAGTTTGCAAAGCAACAGAGGAAAGAAAAAGGCATGTTGCCTTCTTAGAGAAGGGAAGCATGTTGTATTGGGCTCATGGAAGGAGTGTTTTTATTTAAGCACATAAAAGGTGGAAGGCATAATAGGAAGGGACAGTAGGTAGGTTTCAGACGATGGAAGTTTAAAAGTTGCCAGTGGTAGCTTTGAAACAGCTTAGCTCTTAATTGCTCTGATACCTAATGGCATCCACAGATTTGAAACAGAGATCCGTTCCCTTCTGAAGTGCCTGGCAGCAGCAAACTGAACAAAAATTTCTCTGAAGTAGCCATAGGAAATGCTAAGGAGAGAGCCACAATTTAACCCCAAGAGACTAAGGCTCAGATTTTAAAGGCAGTTTGGTACCTTTAAATACGAGTTACACATATAAATATTTGATACTTTGAAGAGGAAGTCTCCTTAAAGGATTCACAGCCATGAATCCTCTCCTGGATTTGGAGCTTGTTTTCTCCTTCAGAAACTGAACGGGATAGAATTTTATATTATGACTATTAGGCTGGTGTGATGGGGACTCTTAATGGCCTCCAGGAAAGAAGGGGCAGAAATGTAGGTTGGATAGGAAATGTTATAATTGTTGATCTCCTGTGGGAAAGAAAAACATTACTTTTGGTCAGCAGTGAGGTTTCCCTATTATAAGAAAAACAAGAAAGGAGAGAAAGGCATAAATTATCATGCAGTAGAGCAAAATCTCAAAATTCTCACATCTTTTATTTTGGTGGATATCACTCATATCACTGCTTACGCTTCCTATATTCTATATCACCTCATTCATAAAGAGCCTTGAAACTTCAGTCAGAATAATTTACATTACCTGCAGGAATCCTGTAGTATTTTAAGTTAATTGCTTGAAATATTTGTACACACTCTTCGTTTTGGGCCTCCAGCATTTACTGCATTCCACACATGAATCTTAAGGGCTTAAAAAGGATTCATAGTATACATCTTCTGAGTGGTACATTATTAGAAATGTTCATATTTTTGCTTCTGTATAATGACCAGCTTTTCATAAATGGTCTCCCTTTGTCTCTGTCTGTCTCTCTCTCCTGTCCCCGCTGCCTACATTATAAAAGTAAAGCTTTTCTCTTTAGGAATCTTGAAATCTATTGTTTTTACTTTATGAATAAGGTACGTAAATAAGATAAATTTAAAAGCATCAAAGTTCATTTTTTGTACAGTGTGAGAAGTTCACTGTGGTGGAAATGATTTCTCTGAATTAACATTTAGTAGAAACTGTTTTCTTTCAGTTTCCCTGAAGCATGTACAGCCTGAGCATTACGATTCTGCAACAGTACATGAAACACCGGATAGAAATAAAACGTAGAAATGTTTGTTTTCAATCAGCAGTGGAGTGATATAATTCACTGCTTGCTTTTTGTCCCCAGATTTAGAAGAAAAGTTGTTAAGAGGGAACCTGAGACCCACTGCTCATCTTGCTGAGCTTCCTGTGGAACATCTCCTCCCGATGAACTGAGCCACTCGCCTCTCCACCTCTTAACTTCTGTCTGACTTAAAATCTGTTGCAGCCTTCCACGTTCATCTAGCTCAGAGCTTCGTGTCTGTATTCATATCATGCACAAGTGAGTGGCATAAAGGACCAAAACAATTACTAAGAATCGCATCAAGGCCAAGTTACTGCAGCTGAGGAATCATGAAGGATCACCATACAACTGTCATATCCTGAGAGCTGTATAGGACAGTCATAAACATTCCTACACAGTAGCTGCTGTGCAGGGTGTGTTTATTGCTGTGACTGTTATTTGCCATAGGGTCTGCTGGAATGAGTTAGAAGAATTCAAGTGCTGCTAAACCAGATTCAGCTCCTAATGAGTGCTTATCCCTTAGAATCCAAACAGAAAAAGAGCTGCCAAGGTGTATTAAGTCACTTCTACATCCCTTCCCCCATTCTGCCTTTGAGAGGTGATACAGCTCCGGATTTTGTGCTTCACTATCCAAGTTTGCAAACGTGGTATAAATCTAAAGGGTTTTCATGGCAGGAAGTGGTAGGTGGAGACATCCTAAGGGCTGGAGCAAGGCTAAGACACAGCTGCCAGGGAAACTCTGGTGGGTGGGAAAAGGAGACAGTCATATGCCTGGCAAGAGAGAGCCTTCCTGGGAATGAGTGCAGCTGAGAGTGAGAGTGACAGAGTGCAACTGAGAAGAAGTGGCTGAAGCAAGATTTGTCAGCAGTCCATTTTTTGAGGCCAGAATGCAGTGCTTTCCACTGTGTCATAAAGAAGTGAAACAGGAGAACGGTGAACCTTCTCATTTACTCCTCTACATCTTTCCCCCATCTCCAAGTAGAAGAGTAATCTTTATAGAATGAAGGAATTATTTCCTTACAACCAAAACAACCTTTTTACTTCTCCCATTCTTGACTGTGCTGTTGTTACCAGCAGAAGTCCAAAAATCCAAGGAACTCCAGCCTCTGCTGGAGTAGGAAACTGTTGTTCTGTACTGAGATCTGGCCCTCAGATTAGAATTGAAAAGTGGACATAGATGATGTGCCTGGGAAGTCCAACTGTGTTGCTTTCCTTAGGGTCTAACACTGTTATTTTTGGGGCCTGCTCTGGGGGCCATCACTGAGAGGCCTGCTGGCATCATCAGGAGACATTCCAGCTAGCGGCCACTGCTGCCTGCAAAGATATAGGGTGTGGGATGGCCAGAGAACATGCCCTGCTAAATGTGATACCAGCTTCTTGGGCTAGAGAGGGAAAATCACTAATAATTATGTCCTGACTTTATTAGATCTTGCAACATTAACTGAGAGGTCTGCCTGTGGGCTAAAATAGCTCTTAGAACGTTGCAAGTAAGAACTTGATATGAAGCATTAGCATAGAGGGAAAATTAGAATTCCAGACAGGAACTGTAGACTTACACATAAATTGCATTGTCAGTTCTGTCACAGGCTTGTTCTGCAAGTAACGTGGAGGTGGCTTTGCTGGCACAGCAAGGCAAGGGCTTCTCAGCTACTGGCTCCGAGGCTTTTATATTAATCCATGCAAGTGTAGCAAACTTTGACCTTGATTGTACCAGGTTCCTGAAGCCGGTTACTCAGTAGAGGGCCAGCAGAACAAAAGCAGACCAGACAGTTGATAATACCATTTTTCCCTTACTCAGTGAGTTATGGACTTCTGTGTTTGGTTCCTTTTTGGGGGAGTAGTAAACAATATTTGTCATATGAACTCATTTTCAATGGAATTCAGAGAGATGGCTTGTATTTAAAAAATAGTTGCCATTTTGTCTTGATAGACAGGCTCTTCCAAATCAATTGGAGCAGAGTATATTGAAAAGCTAGATAAACAAGTTTGCCTACTTTAACTTAAGTCATCATCTCTAGGTCCCTTTGCAAAATCAAAACTGAAAGCATAGGAACTTCAGAATACTGAAGCTCAGACATTAATGTAGGAAAGTATGCTTCATTCTTTTCTAGGGGAAAAATGATTCACTTGACTTACAGTTAGGAAAAGGGGATGATTTCCTCTGCCTAAGACCCAGTGGAGAATTCCTTATTTGGAAACTGTGCGCAGTTCCCTGTATTTGGGAGTATCTGTTTGCTGTTTCCTAAGGGTGTGTTCCTAACTGTGAGAACAGGCTAGGTTTTAAGGACCTTCTTCTCACTAGGAAGGCATTCTGCCAAACTGCCTCAGCTGCTTCTTTGTCCATGTGAACATTTATCTTTCATGTGGGTACTGAAGTTAGTTATCTGTTTGGCGAGTACAGATTGAATGGTCATCTTGTTACTGCGCCATCTCTGAATCCTAGCCTCAAAATAAGATAAGTTTGAGTCTTTTAACTGAAACAACAGATTTCTTGCTTGGGAAAATAAAGGACATTAATTGATGAGAAAATATGCAGCTGGAATAAATTAAAAGCCTCCCTGTGAAAGTCTGTATTTACCATAGCTCCAGGAGTGTTTTGCATTTGTTCACAAAAGTGACAGCATAGGAATTTGTAGAATGGAGGTTTAATGCATGGCAAGAAAACAATTAGAAAATGTCCAAACGACTGGGAAAAGTCCTTGGGATTTATATTTTCAGTTGATAGTCAAACTTTGCAGGGTAGAACAAGGGGAAATGGTTTCAAATGGTTGTTAGGACAAGAGGAAATGGTTTCAAACTAAAAGAGAGATTTAGTTTGGATATAGGGAAAAAGTATTTTACAGCAAGGATGGTGAGGCTCTGGTAGAGGTTACCAGGTATATGGTGGAAGTCCTGTCCAGAGGCATTCAAGGTCAGACTAGACCAGGCTCAAAGCAACCTGATCTAGCTATTGACGTCCCTGTTTATTGCAGGGGAGTTGGACTAGATGAACTTTAAAGGTCCCTTCTAATTCTAAAGATTCTGTAATTCTAAAGGACAACTGATCTGAATGTTGAGATACTCAGGTCAGTTTCCCAATCCGCATTATAATGGTGGTAGTAACATTACATCGCCATCACTAGTAGCCTTGTTTTCAATGTTGGGCTGTAAAATATGCTCTGGGAAGCACCTCTTCATTGTTCATATTTGTTGTTTAGCTTGGATTGCATTGAACATTGCTTTGTTGTTGGTTTGAGCATCAGAATTTCTCCTTATGTGTTATGAAATTCCTTGGAAGAGACCTACATGCCCAGTGACCAAATGGAAACCGGGCAGATGCTATCAGTGTAGTTGCAGAAGGAAGACGTGCAGATGAGTGGACTAATGCAGCATTTCTCTTACTACAGTTACGGTTGGAAGTCTCCTCCCAGGCTGAAAGAGCTGGTGAAACAGAGGAAGAAAAGTCACAGGTTTTCATTCCATTCTGAAACTACTTTATCTGGGGAAAAAAAAAGGACATGATAGGCTTCATGCTTCATTTCCACATTCTAGATGTGGTCAGTGTCTGCATTGGAGAAAGGCAGGATATGGAAGCCGCACACTGGCTGCGCTATTCTGCATCTGGGCAAGATTCTCCTAGCAAAATAAAGATTCGTTCTTGAAACAGCCGGGAACCATGCTGTACTGTCTGTTCCCAGGAGGACTGAAGGGGAAATTACTCATCTGCCAAGGAGCCGTAGGAAGGAAGATGATAAACTCAAGGAAAAAGAGTCACATCACTTTGTTTTTGGTCTTTAGTTCTAAACTCGAGTGCACTCCTGACAAAAGTAAAGCAGCAGCCAGGAGTTCTGAGTGAAGGAGGGACATAAAGTGCCTGTCATATGTGAACACTGATCTTACTTCCCTCCTTATGATGGAGTATTGCATCTTTATTTTCACGTCTGCACATCAGATCGGGTAAACTAGAGAGTGGTATCTGTATAGTGCTGCAGAGAAACGTGAAAAATGAGCTACACCTAACGTTGTCTGCAGCCCTTGCTACAGACCCACCCCATAATTTGGCAGCCAGGCAGAGTAGGGCTGTACCCACCCTTGCTGGGGGCACAGTTTTGCTATTATAGCTCTGTAGATGAGATATATATTTATTTCCTAGATTATTCCTAATGATAGCAGGGAAATCTCCGAAACTTTACAGGATCTAAGAGATACTTGGACTGCTGCTTACACTAGAGCAATCCCCTTCATTACTGGCTCTTCCACTGTTTCATGCCTTCCCCCAGATTTGGCCCTTTCAATCACTTTTGTACCGTTTGATGGTTTTTGAATGACAGCACTGTTGGTTTTAATTTCCTTCTGAAGGAGTTGCCTTTATGAATTAAGTGCAAGAATCTCCATGTAAGTCGGTCTCGTGATTCCTGTGAGCTCGTAGTTTTGGCAGTATTGGTGACTTTGGAAGAGATCAGAGACTTCGCAAGTCTTTAATATATAACTGCTAATTAGATACTGCTGCAATTAAATCTAAATCGAGATCTGCTGTCTAAGCTATTTAGCTCTGTTAAGACAGTTTAGCCACCAAATAAACCTGCTTTGGTGTTAAGACCCAAACAACCACATCACAAAGATTCAAGAAAGCTTCCAGGATCATCGCTTCAGCTTTACATCTGAAAAAGAAATCTGTATGTGTGCTATCCATCCTGTTCTGATGAGATCAGCATGAGCCTGAGCAGGCAGCGCTTCTCACAGACCAAGAGCCGAATATTTGCTTTCCAGATTTAACAGCACTTCAGACAAAAGTCATTTTTAAAGCAGATAGTTATAATCGGGGCTGAGAAACATGAGATGACGATTAAGGCTGGCTGAAGCACAAGAACAAACATTCTGTCATAGTGCTGCTGAGGCACTCCAGAAATAGCCCCCATTCAGATATTTTCAGAGCACATATTTGTGCCTGCACTTCTCATTTGGTCAAAGTTAGTGGTGTTAATTATCTGTCAATTTGGGATGGTAATTTTGACAACTGCTGAACAGTTTCTTCTTCAGTGTCCCTGTGATCATCTTCAGTGATCTGATCTAATGTATGTAGTCTTGAAACTGAACTGCTTCAAGGCAGCACTAACCCCATAAATAAATACAAAGCAATAATGTGACGTTTCCTGACAAGCAGTGGCAAAATTGGCTCTTACAGTCGCTGTGAGAATTAAAGCTTTTAGGAAATGAGCACATGTACTGCTATCAGCTGTCAGACTTCTCTCTTTAGTCTCACATCGTGTTTTCTTCTTTCCCCCATAAAGACTTGTTGCTGAAGTTGAGATTATGCAAGAATTCCACCTTTTATTTTCCTTGCTGTTAATAATTCTCATGTTTAGGAGGTAATTCTCATGGCTATCTCACATTAGTTCTCAAGAAAAAAAAGAAGTGATTGTAACCCCTAATGCACTGGAATTTAGGAATAAAAATTGGTGCTTGAAGTTTTCTTAGCTTCCGATGCAGAGAACCTGACCTTTATAACTGTTCCCCCTAGTTGGGACTGCACATGAACTGCACAGGCTCTACGATGGCAGAGAAGCCAAAGTGGGCAGGAAGATCTCTAGCAAACTTCACAGTTTCCAGTGTTCGTATTCCTCTGTGTGCATTTTTGATAACAGGTGCCACTAATTCTTTGGTTAAAATAAAGTGGATAAAGTTGGAAAACCACGTTCCCAAGAATCCCGCAGAAGGTTTGTTTGCCTTTCAAGTCACTTATCTCACAAGCACTCACCTTTAACAGACCACTGTGACTACTAATTTATGCTGCCATCCTGTTTTACATTAGCTTGTCCTTTTCTGACTGCAGTAACAATTGTTTATTTAGCTTGTGGCAGATGTGCCAAGCATGAGGATTATGAAAACAGAAGTTCTCCCTCCACGCACCCTCAGTCAGGTGTCCCAGATTGGGGTTATTTATTCTGAGCAATGTCATTAGGTTCCTTTATTTGCTTTCTAGTTTCTGAACTTGAGGGTGGACCTGACTCACATTTTCCAAGTACTATGTAAGCTTTACGGCCTATGGTTTCTGTTTTGTTTTTCTTTAGGAAAGTTCTGTTCTGTTGCAAGCCCTTCATTCCCTAACTCAAATCTTGAGAAGAAATATCAAGAATGAAATGAGCTGCAACAGAAAACACAGAAGCTGGCACCTTCCCATTGCTTGTTACTTAAACAAGACCGAGAGTCCAGAAGTGGTATATGGGATTCTGTGAGTAGTAAACTAGAGCAGCAGCTACTCACGTTATTTGCTGTATTGAAACATTAAATTCTAGCCAGAAACAAGACTATTTTAGTTGGTATATAATTCCCATTATCACATGAACTTTGGTAAAAGCAAACCTGTACTACTCTATGACCAAGCCAACAATTCTTAAAGAGTAATTTATAAGGAAAGCTGGCTAAAATGGCCAACCAAAAATCACTGCTCATGCAGAAAATGCCTTGTAGGAGATGAATGTAGTTGTCCAATCCTAAATATTTACAACTCCCTCTTGTATTAGATCCCTGAGGTGTGACTCCACAGCTCACTGACACTTGGCCCTTCCCTATCCCCAGAAGTTCATTCTCCAGCAGCTGCCCTCCGATGCTCCTCACCCTGTTCCCCAACCAGTTTGACCAGGCAGTACAATCACCTCCAGTCTCCAGCCTGACTGACCTCATTTATTCAGTAACTGTTACAGTTACTGCCCTTGCAGTTCTGGCTACAAAGCTATTATTCTGTGAAGAATTTGAGAGTGAAAACTTTAATCCAAGTGCACGCAGTGAATTTCCACTCCCTTGTAGGATTAATTCCCTCCCTTTTCTTGAGGTGCAAAGGGGAAAAAATACATTGCAGCCTTTAGGAAAATTGCTGGAGAAGGTAGCGATTTTCCCTCAACCTGATCCCAATTATGTTTATTTTCTATTTTAAATGTGACCTCATGTGCTTGCTCATAGTGGCTTCAATGCTTAGAGTGCTCTATCATGGTTTGAAAAAGAGCTAAGCTTTTGGCTCCTAACTCGGCTTTGAGATGCTGGCTGTCTTATGCTCTGGCCCAGTTTTTATGTGGTGTCAGGCGCTGCACATCTGATAAAGAAGGCAGCATTCAAAACCAAGTGAGAGGAGTTGTGCTGCTGGCACAATTAGTGCAGAAAGAAATTGCAGACATCATAGTACCATGCAGCTCTTAGACTACAGCTCCACTAGGAATGTACTGTCAGGTGGTTATGGCACCTGACATACATACATCAAAACAGCAGGCACTGAACCCAAAGCCTTAAACTATCAGAAGAACATTATAAGAGAATATCTGGAGATATAACTGTCATTGCTGTAGCAGTTAGTTGTTTTCAGTTTGCTACGCTGATTTAATTCTATGTAGTTTCAAGTATCATTTAAGCCCTCATTAAGTATAAAGCCACATTTAAAATATAACAACCCTAATATGATTTGCTCTGTGCTTAATGTCAAATCATCGAAGTTAGAAAAGACCTTCAAGATAATCAGTTCCAACCATTAACCTGACCTATCAAGCTCCCTTCCCAAGCTATGTCTATCAGTGCCCTGCCCACACATCCCCAGCAGTACCCTGTGCTTCAGAGCCATACCGTTAGCCGTATGAGCTGATCTGGCATTTCAAGCAGAAGTATCATTCCACGGGGAAAGGGATGGAAGGTAAAGGTGTACAAATCTTGAAAGTAAGTTGTGTCTCCCTCTACATGCAGGAACATAAAACACAGAAGTATAACACTGAGCACAGGATACAAAATACCTAAAACTAGTTGGGTATGGCCAACCTTTTTGAGCTTCCAAGCCACAGTACAAAAATCTTCATACAAATCATTAGCTACAAGCAACATATCCATAGTGAAAATGCCATTAGCTACAAGCAACATACCCGTAGTGAAAATGCAAAGCCACAGCATGAAGCAGTCATTGAGCACCTGGTGGGAAGGCAGGGACAACCCAGGGGAACTCAGGTGTATGCAATGTACTTGAGTGACCAGAAGGCATGGAGTCAGGATTCGACCTTTCCCAGACCTCATTTAAGGGTTGGCAGTAGAAGTACGTGGCTTGTTGGAGGTTTTTGCCTATCTGGAGGGTAAGTGGGTTTTTAATTTTTCTTTTTGTTTCTGTATTCGTGTCTGCTGTACTTGGGCTTATCCTCACTCAGTGTAACCTGGGACTTTGCCACTATGCTATTACTGCTGTGCTTTCTTTTGTGCTGTAGTATTACAGTACCATATTTAACTGTGCAATCAGCAGTCAGGGAGTGTTAGAAGTGGCTCTTAAGGAGGAAGAGATAGTGCTGAGGAGTCCCATAATTGCCTTGCAGGAAGAGTCTGGCTGAAGGTGCAGGCGGGTTCCCAGGCAACTCTTTAGTGCTGGCTCTAACCAGTGTGGCTGGCTCACTCCTTCCTGCAGGTTGTCCGGCAACCTGGATGCTAGCCTGGACCTAAGCTACATTGGAAATGTTTGAATTACCTCTGGGTTGAGTGGACTGAAGCAGATAAAACATGTTACCAACAGCATTTTCCTCTGCTGCTTTTTTCCTTTCTCAGGGTGAAACTTCAGCCTCTGATTTTCCATCTTTCTGAAAGAATGTAAATTAGAACACATTAACCGCTAATGGTCTGGCAGAAGCATTTTGTTGAAGAGGAGCTGCCAGATTTAACATCATATGGCATGTTTATAAGCATTAGAAAATCCATGGAGATTCAGATATCTTCCAGGAAAGCATCAGTAAGTTACATTGTTCATAGGTTAAGAAGTTTTAGCACCTTGCAATGCTGACTGTTGTATTTTAGTGCTGAAAATATTTAAGAAGTTTAAATAAACAAATAGCAAAAGAAGGGGATTTTGCGGATGCGTGGAATTGGGGAATATTAATATTCTGAAGTGCAGCAACACAGGGCATTAAGTGGCTTAGAGGCTGTCAGTGTAAGCAGATGAAAAACTAGATGCAAAAAGGACACGGTTTTCATTGTTTCTGTTCCTAAAGAAATAAAATATTTAGATGCCTGTGCTAATATAAAGGGGAAAAGAAGACAAGGTGCCTCATGCAAATCTTACTCCTGCCTTCTATTCTTCTCTTTCTAGAGCTAAAAGGGTTTACCCCTGCAGACTCATAGGTATGTATAGTGACATGTTTACAGTGACCACTTGTTTGAGAAGCTAAAATCTTATTAGCTGGTTCATGATATCTGTGCCTGCCTCAAAGCCACTGCAACAAAACTGAATGACACCAAAGCATAACTTAGGATTCCTTCATTAATATTTCAAGAGCGTCCTGTGATATTTGTGAATGAGCTGTATTTACTTCTACCTGGTTTTTGGACTGAGCAAGAGCCTTTTATCCATTGAATAGATGACAGAAACAGGGAATAGTGGAAGAATGACTTCTACATATGCACTTTCCTCAGAGAATCCAGAGCATGACACACAGCTACTAGGTCTGTATGTGCTTCACCATTTCAGTGGCATGGCTAGTGACCAGTGCCTTTGACACCGTCCCCCACAACATCCTCATGGAGAAGCTGGCTGCCCATGGTTTGGATAGGCGTATGCTCTGCTGGGCAAAACACTGGCTGGATGGCCAGGCCTGAAGAGCTGTGGTCAATAGAGTTAAATCCAGTTGGTGGCCAATCACAAGTGGTGTCCCTCAGGGCTCAGTGCTGGGGCCACTTCTGTTTAGCATCTTTATTAATGATATTGATGAGGGGATCGAGTGCACCCTCAGTAAGTTTGCAGACAACACCGAGTTGGGAGGGAGTGTTGATCTGCCTTAGGGGAGAAAGGCTACCAGGGGCACCTGGATAGACTGGATTGATGGGCCAAGGCAAACTGTATGAGTTTCAACAGGGCCAAATATTGGATCCTGCATTTTGGTCACAACAATCCCAGATAACCCTCCAGGCTTGGGGAGGAGTGGATGCAAAGCTACCTGGTGGAAAGGGACCTAGGTGTGCTGATGGACAGTTGGCTGAATATGAGCCAGCAGTGTGCCCAGGTGGCCAAGAAGGCCAATGGCATCCTGCCTTGTATCAGGAATGGTGTGATGAGCAGGACTGGGGAAGTCATCCTGCCCCTGTGCTCGGCATTGGTGAGGCCTCACCTCGAGTACTGTGTTCAGTTTTGGGCACCTCAGTACAGAAAAGACATTGAGGTGCTGGAGCAGACCTAAAGAAGGGCAACAAGGCTTGTGAAGGGCTTGGAGAATATTCCCTATGAGGAGAGACTGAAAGAACTGGGGCTGTTTAATCTGGGGAAAGGAGGCTGAGGGGAGACCTTATTGCTTCCTTGCAGTATCTGAGAGGTGCTTACTGCAAGAATGAGGTTGGTCTCTTCTCAGTGGTGACAGGATGAGGGGAAATGGTCTCAAGTTGCACCAGGGTAAGTTTAGGTTGGATATCAGGAAACACTTCATTACAGAAAGGGTTGTTAAATGCTGGAGTAGGTTTCCCAGGGAGGTGGTTGAGTCTCCTCATAGTGACTCTGACCTTGCTTATGCCTAGACTGGATCCACTATGGCAAAATGTGCTCTGATGTACAATATGGAAACTCAAAAGATTCCAGAGTAACTTTACCATGACACAAGTAAGGACCTGGATCACCAAAACAGTTTTTAATTCCTTGCTGTAAGAAACTGGTCAGTGTTCTGCAGAGCATTCTACTAGGACCAGCGTCAATGTACTTTGTAAGCCTACGCTTCTTCCTCTCCAGCAGCTATAGAACATAAATTAGACCACTGGTAAACAGAAGCTGGTATGTCAAAGCCAGAAGTCAGAACCTACCCAGAAGTTGATATGTCAAGACATAAGCATTTCAATTTCTGAGTTCTCTTGCCTGTAATGCTACTGCTTTCTGAATTTGTGTGCCATTTTGACAAAAGACAGTCATCTTTTAGACAGTTTTAGTTTTTAAGCTTCCTTCCAAAGCAAATCTTTAGCTCATCAGTAGAATGGATATTGTTCTATGAGGCAGGGATCAGATCATTAGCAGACAATAGTGGTGAATGCAAATGTCATGCTATTTTAAACTCACCATTCTGTTTAATTCAGAACATAACTTATAACATTGAAAGAGAAATTTAGAAGTTTTTGGGGCAAGTAATGACACCAGCCCTATTTCAAGAAGTCTACATAAGGGGGTCCAATAGAGAAACCTACTTTTTTCGTGTGTGTTCATGCTTAACGCATGTATAGCACTAGGAAAGCTGAGCCGTTCCACCACATGTGGTGTCATTGTCCTTTGTCACTGTTGGTGCATCTTTATCACTGTGACTAATCACATAGGAAGAAACACCAGCACTTCAGATACTGATATTTAAGACTGTACTGCAATTTATAGCACTTCAGCTAAAATTTACAGAGGGAAGTACCCTAGTAACTTTCAAACCTCTTTGCTCCAATAATGTGTGCATGGTTAAACGCTGAAAGAGAAAGCCTTTACTTCTCTTTTCCCTTGTTTTTACAAGCACTTGGCAGGTCATAAATAAAGCAGGAGAAAAACAAAGGAAGTAAAGTTGTGCCAGCCCCCAAAGCACCTTAAGGTTCAGTTAATTGTGAGGATTTTCCCAGTGAAGAGAAACTGTAGAAAGCAAGATGTATATCAATTGAGACGGGCGGCATTCGGTTTCCCAATCTATCTTAACATTTTCTTTTATTCCACTGTATTTATACAGTATGTTAGCAGCTGTGCATACTGGTTAAATTCAGATTACCTCAGTAATGAATACATCCTTCAATATCCCATATTTTTTCTAATTGCAGGGAATTAAATGCATTATAACTGTAGATATAGTTGATAACTAAATACCTCTCATAAAAAGAGTCATGGAACATACATGGAGTTCAAAGCTGGGGTAACCTCTGTATTTTTGTGAGAGGGCCTTACAGCTTCAGTAAGAACTGTTAAGAATTAGTACTTCCTCTGGAAGGAGGGGAAAAAAAAAAACAACCTTACCTTGAGGAACTTTTCATAGCAGATGACCTGGCCATTTCTGCATCTGTGATTGCGGTGGTTTGGTTTTTTTTAACCTGCTTTAGTTGTACGTAATTTCCTTTCTTTAGTTTGTTCAGATTAAGGGAAATACTCAAAAGATGTTTGCAAGAGCCCATCATATTTCTGTATATTTGACCTTCAAGATCATTAATTCCAACCATCATTTGATCTACTGAGTCCTGTCAGTAAACCATATCACTTAGAGCTCTGTCCACTCATCTCTTCAATACCTTCACTGTTTCAGTGAGTAGCCTGTTTCAACTCCTTGCCAGTTCTTCTCCTTCCAGAGATTCTTCCCAGTATTCAAGACTGACACCACCTCACTGCAGTATCCTTTCAGGTAGATGTAGAGAAAGGTGAGGCCTCCCCTCAGCCTCCTCTTCATCAGATCAAACAGCCCCAGTATCCTCAGCTGCTCCTCTTAGTACCTTAGTGAGGTCCCTTCACCTGTTACATTGCTTTTCTCTGAATGTGTTACAGAAACACAATACTCTCCTTGCCGTGAGGGGCCCAAGACTGAATGCAGTACTCAAGGCATGATCTCACCAGAACTGAGTCCTGCAGATCACACTATTTTGATGCAGGTCAGGAGGCTGCCGGTGTTCTTGGCCACTTGGGACCACTGCTGGTCAGCCTGCTCTCAACCAGTACTCCCAGATCCTTTTCTGCTAGGCAACTTTCCTCAAGCCTTTACTGCTATGTATCTTTTTTGCTGTAAATCTGTGCCCTCATTCATCATCAGCTCTTCCATGTCTGAGATACCTTTGCATTGTATACAATATCTTGTGTAAGATCTAAAAGAAAGACCATGTGATAGGACAAATATCTGTTTTACCCATGGAGCCCTGGGGTATACCTTGTGACAATGGAACAGAAATGAAACTTACTTAAAAACATTCGAATTCCAATAAACAAGAGTTTTAGTTTCAAGTCTGAAGTATCTGCATACGAAACCTGAAATGTTGGTACAGTTTTGGCAAAGTTTGGGTCTATCTTAATAGGTTTTAAGTGCCTTCCTGCCTTTGAAAGATTGAAATTGTAATAACTTCAATTTGAAAAGGAATGAAGAACAATAAATTGCATGCATTGGGAAAGCTGTAATTTCAAGCTACGCTGTTACAGAGCACAGTTTCTAGATAAATGTGTGGGACTGTGCACATGTAAGCTTCTTTGTTAAGCGTTTTATGAGCAGATGTGACAGACTTGACAGTAAATTAATGGCTAAATATGATTTTATAGCTACATGTATTTTTATAGCTTCCTGAAAGTTCAGGTTTGTACAGACTTGCTTTAATTACATAATTAGAAAACAATTCATACTGCCAAACAGCTATCAGTTGATGTTATCTGTGTACGTCAGCACTGGTTTGTTTTGCTGAGCTTTTTCTTAACTCACGACTCCCTCTAATTATTATACTCCGCAAGTCTATCAAAGGTGAATACAGATTCTCACACGATAGATATTCTGATATTTTCTGTGTATTATGGTGTTAAGAACGTAATTATAAGAAGCAGGCACTTCTAAGGAAATTCTTATCTAAAGAATTGGATTCCAATCTGAGGATTTCCTTGGCAGATTTAATATTGCCCAACTTTTTTTGGCTCTGTCTGCTAT
The DNA here is from genome assembly GCF_039878825.1 of Excalfactoria chinensis. NCBI lineage: Eukaryota > Metazoa > Chordata > Aves > Galliformes > Phasianidae > Excalfactoria > Excalfactoria chinensis. The sequence continues at coordinate 27,082,322 of NC_092826.1, forward strand.
GGCTGACTCATACATTTACTACTTCAAAGTTGCCATCCCCCCTAGTTGTTTGAAGCAAAGAATAAAGGGCAGACAGACATACTCTTTGGCTCAAATGGCTAACAGAAACCTGGAGTCCTCTGGATTGCTGCAGGTGACTGTCACCGTCTTTTCCGTGCCTGCCTGTGTACCTCACAAATCCCATTTCCCTCAACAGAGAACCAGAGGAAGCATCACGATACATGCCAACATTTACCCTAGAAAAATAATGTTGTGAGCTGTTTTCACAGCAAACTTCACTTCTACCTCTCAGCCTCTACCTTTCTGCCTCTTGGACACTCAGAAAGTAAAGGACACATCAAATGTAATTAATACACGATCAAATAAAAAATAGATCTTTTTCCAGATTTAGACCCAAATGTAGGTACAGTTAACAGAACCTACAGAGTGATTCTATTTACCCTAGAAGAGGCATGCAATAACGTGTCTGTTGAATGCCTTCTAACCTACATCTTAGTCCAGACTTCTAATACAGTCAGGGTAATGACTGGCTATGCTCTGTCTCTAATGGCCTTCCAATACTTGAAGGGAGCATATAAACAGGAGGGAGAGTGGCTGTTTATGAGGGTGAATAGTGATAGGACAAGGGGAGAAGATTTAGGTTAGATATTAGGAAGAAGGTTTTTCCACACAGAGTGTGGTGATGCACTGGAACAGGTTGCCCAAGGAGGCTGCGGATGCCCCATCCCTGGAGGCATTCAAGGTCAGGCTGGATGTGGCTCTGGGCAGCCTGGTTTGTTGGTTGGTAACCCTGCACGTAGCAGGGGGCTGAAACTACATAATCATTGGGGTCCTTTTACACCCAGGCTATTCTATGGTAATAGACAGCTTCCTCGGACACAGATGCTTGCATTTGACTTCTTGTCAAATCACACTCCAGCCTGTGGAATTAATTCAGTGTTCATATTCTCAATAATAATAATAATCCATGTAGGACTGGGAAAACACCACTTTGGGTCTATGAGTCACCCACACCCTTCCTTCGTAGGAGCTGAAGGTCAAGATTCTCTAAAACATCAGAAACCGCATAAATACCCACGTTGGGAAGCTGAACTGAGAGCTAGCTCAACATGGAAGGGGTTTATTTTATAACTGTTAAAAATAGTAGTACCTCCCCTTCTGGGTTAAGCTCATCTTGTACAGTAGACAAGAGGAGCAGATGAGATGGCTCTCTAGTGTCACCACAAATCTAGCACATGCCTTTGTTTAAGCGGGAAAGTACGCCTGAGCTAAGGCTAGAGATTATGAATGTTTCATATACGTCATTGTAAATTAAGGCTAAGAGCTACCTTCCCCAGTTCTGATGAAAGTTTACTATTCTAGTCTTAGTAGAGCATATAATTCAGTTTCTCTTCCTTTAATTACAAATGCTGCCTGCATACTTCCACTTTGTTCGTTTTACTTCAGTTTGTTGGTTGTTAAGAAGGCTGGTCACTTTCTTATAAGATGATCAGAGGGCTGGAGCTCCTCTCCTATGAGGAAGGGTTGAGGGGAACTGGGCTTGTATAACTTGGAGAAGAGAAGGCTCCAGGGAGACCTCATTGTGGCCTTCCAATACTGGAAGAGAATGTATAAGCATGAGGGGAAACGGCTGTTTACGAGGGTGGGTAGTGATAGGACAAGGGAGAATGGTTTTTAACAAAGACAGGAGGTTTAGGTTAGAGATCAGGAGGTAGTTTTACACACAGAGGGTGGTGATGCACTGGAACAGGTTGCCCAAGGAGGCTGTGGATGCCCCATCCCTGGAGACATTCAAGGCCAGGCTGGATGTGGCTCTGGGCAGCCTGGGCTGATGGTTGGTGACCCTGCACATAGCAGGGGGTTGAAACTACATGATCCTTGTGGTCCTTTTCAACCCAGGCCATTCTATGATTCTGACCACACAGCCCAGAGAAACAACGTGTTTGTACTCCTCATTTCCCCTTTAGCAGCAGCAGCAGTCAGAAATAGGTAACACCCAGCAAGAACTTGGAAAGAGGGACGGCCACACAAAGGCTTTAGGAATGGGAAATCAAACCAAGTGAGAATGCCTGCAAACTCTGCCAAGTATTTAAACCTTTTTCTGCAGATAGTACTTACCGGGGGCTGGCACAACAGCATTCTGTTCATCAGAGGAGAGGACAGGCTTCCTGTTAATGTGTGTATCTAAGTCAGCTAATTACATACAGAGAGGTGAAACTATTTGAGAATAGTTTATCTCAGGATAGAAGTTTAGAAGGAGCTCAACATTAGGCTGAGTAGCGTAAGAGTACAGCCCTGCCCACAGTCGTGCTCTCCAACTGTGAGCAAAGGCAGCTGCATGCACAGGAGTGGGAGAGCAACAGGGATGTGCTGTGCATGCAGTGACATCAAACAGCACCTCCAGGGCCGCAGAAGGGGAGACAGCACTGAATATGAGGAACACAGCAGACTGATGCAACAATACTAAAATCAGTACTGATGTTTGGCGGAAAAGTAGGTGAGAGGTAAATGGCCTCCTTAGAAACTTTGTCAAGGTCTTTGGTTGGTAAAAAAAATACATTTATAAAAAGAGGTGAAGAACAAAGAATTGGGTCTCGCTGCTACTTTGTTTCAACTGATTCCATGCAAATTCCTGCAAATCAAATCAAATGCACTTGCATCACTTCTCGACAAGGATCTAAGACAAACATTCTGAGGAAACACTTGAAAGGGAATAAGAGTGGGGCTGCAGGAAGATATTTCATCTCTAAAAAGAACTAATTGTTCAATTAAAGCCCGCTCCTAAAAATGGCTTAAACTGATGATTAACATTCTTTAACAGATTCTAATTTAACTGCAAACACTCGAGTTTTTACTCCTCTCCCTCTCCAAAATGCTATTCAGTACATTTATTTTACAAACAATAATCATTCCTTGTGCCAAACTAAAGAACGCAGATTAGAATCACGGAATCATGGATTGACATGGGTTGACGAGGACCACAATGATCACGTAGTTTCAACCCCCCTGCTATGTGCAGGGTCACCAACCACCAACCACCAGCCCAGGCTGCCCAGAGCCTGGCCTTGAATGCCTCCAGGGATGGGGCATCCACAGCCTCCTTGGGCAGCCTGTTCCAGTGCGTCACCACCCTCTGTGTATAAAACTTCCTTATAATCTCTAACCTAAACCTCCCGTCTCAGTTTAAAACCATTCCCCCTTGTCCCGTCAATATAATACATGCAGCAGGTATCTGGATGACTGGTTATTTTACACAAAAGCAAGCTGCAGGAAGGTTGTTACTAATGGAAGAAGTTAGAAGGCTGAAGGCAGTGGAGAGTTCCATTCAAGACATCTCACAAAGAAAAAGAATACAATAGACTCAGCAAGGACTGCACAAAACCACTGCTATCCTTTGGAAAATGAAGCGTTGTGATCTTTTCCCCAGAACTGAATTCCTAACTTAGATTTTTATCAGCTGGAAATAGGATGTTCAATCTGAAGTCTTCCAGTCAGCTTAACTAGAAAGCACGTGGAGAGCAACAGCTTTCACTGCACCCTTAGAGTTTCTGAATGAGCTTTGCAGTATATAAATTGCTGGGTGACAATTTACCAACATACCCGATGCTGCTGTTTGTTCTGGGACACAACCGTGCAGCTCCCAGAGCAGTAAGGAAACTGTCTTGGCTTGAGAAATGGGGCTTTTATTTCTTTTCCCTCAGGAGAAGCCGATGGATGTGCAGCCTCTATTTGTTCTTCCACAGCCTGCAGCACCACCAGCCAGGAGGCACCTCAGAGCCCTTTCCTAAAGCAAGTTCTTTCCCAGTGAGTGGTTTAATTACGTGAGGAACTGGGCATGGATTATTTTTGCAGAAACAGACAATGAATTTTGTCACTCTGAAAATAGCTGCCTAAGTACAGTAAGTTCCATACAGCTATAGCTCGGAATAAAAGGAGGCTCATCCTTTCCCCAACATACGTGCCAGTTCTCTCATTATTTCTTTTAAATCACCACAACAGGCTCAATTTTTACCTCGCTTAAGTTTAACAACGGTAGCAAACTGATAAAGCTTAAGAGTAAAGTAGCTTATTAACACTGGCAGCTTAGCAGGCAAACATCATAAAAAGGATTTAAATCAGAAACGTAATCCCTGACCCTTGCTCTTTGGCTGATAACAGCAGAAGATACGAGGCACCAATAAACCTACAATATCAGTCACCACAAGAAGGAACAGTGGTACAGGCGAGACAAAAGTCGGCAAATCTACCATCCATATCAGCTGTCTCATGTGATAAAGTTCGGTATCGAGGCTGAGCTTATGCCATCTCTTATGATGCGGGACTTGCTGAATAACTGAAGTCTCAACACTATCATAATCTTCCCAGTGTTACTTATAAAAGGGTGCGAGGTAAGCAATAGGAACCCTCTTGCCAGAGAGAAAGCGCAGCAGCTGGTTTGCATTCGTGTGTCCCACGTAGGGAGTGCCATGAGAAAATGGTGCTGTGCAGAAGACGAGCGCTGCTTAAGAAGGCGCACCATGGCCAGAAGCCTTCCCTGCTGACGGTCCTTTGCACCTCGGTTCAGAGAGAGGCCTAAAAGCTCAGGCTTCTCTGAGCGCCCCAGCACAAAAGTTCCAATTCCAGCAGAGCTGACTCAGCCCTCACACCTCCCAAAGCCGCACACATCCAGTTCCACGCAGTTTTACCAGGAATTCCTGCAAGCAGGGCTGATCCTCCCTGCGGTGTGAAGCTGGGATTCCCTCTCGGGCCGTATTTTCATTGCTTCCCGCTCACTGCAGAGCTGGCCAGCCGGCTCTGTCAGGCCTGGCCATCACCTGGGCACATGACGCTCTCAGAGCTCAACTTACATGAAAATGACTTTCGGAAGTTTGCTGTTTGCTCAACATCGTTCCAATGCAAGTTATGTAAAAACTAATGCTACGTTTTAAGACGCTTCCCTCAAAATATTTTAGAAGAGTTGCTCAAGAAGCCCAGCATCAAACCCAGAACTAAAAGGCACTCCTTGCTTACAGGTTATTTATTAGGAGCTCTCTGTAGGATTCACAACACCTGCAGACCGTTTCCAGTGAGAGCTGTTTGTCCAGTGTCCGCAGCCTCTCCGAACATTCACTGCAGCCACTTCACTTTCAGAAGATATGGGAAAAGCAAATAACCTTCAGCAACAGGAATAAAGCAAGGCAGCATCACGGGAAAAAAGAAGGAAAAGAAAAAGCAAAGCCCTCGAGCCCAGCAGGAGATACTTATTTAAAGAATGGCCAAGACCCTTCTGTTGTTTGTTTTTAGCTCATACTAATTAAATCAATCACTTTTGCAACTGTCAGCTGAGTTCAAGCCTTACAGACAGCTCTCCCCACCTCCATGAGGGATCTGTCCTGTGGAGCTCCTTTCTGGAGTGTTTGTATCTCTAGTAAAAGAAGTAGGTGGGATCTACATGGCCCTTACTGCCAGCTCACAGAACGAGGGAAAAAAAGATGGTTAGGAGCAAAGCAAGTCCAGAGTGAATAGAAATAGAGGTATTTGGTGCAAGATAAAGAGGTGCCAGTGATTTTTAGAGAGCGGCTGTTTGAGATTTTAACCTGCGATGAGAAATGAGTCACCATCCATTGCAATGATGAGACTCTAATGTTAAACCATTTGATGTGGCAACTTAAAAACCACACGTAGTTTTAGATTCTTTCCTGAGCATACATCAAAGGGAAGGAACCTCCAATAATGCTCATTAGATGCCACATATTTACGCAGGTACTGCAGCGCTTCGGTTCTTAAGAGTTTCCCCAGCACTTTGGAGTGCTAAAAGGAAGACAGAGACGCTGAGTGAACTGCAGAGATGTGCAGAGCTGAAAACTTCATTGGACTGCCTGGATGGCTATGAATGAACAGCAGTGCTTCTAAAAAGCCATCAAATGCAGGAATCAGACCAGAACATTTCAGTTGGGGGGAGGGGTAAATGATTCCTAGATATTTTGTGAACATCCACATTCGTATCCTTCTGTTCCTGCAGCATCAGTAGATGATGTAAAGCTGCAAATTGCGTCAGAGGAATGAAGGTAAATAAAGGCCTTGAGATTACAGCTGCAGCTGGTTGGAAAAAAGTAGTGTTAAACACAGCAGTAATAACTTCTGCCAACGTATCCTAATGAGCGGAGTGTGCCCAGCGCAGTTTATAAATGCCCTGACATATCACAACCTCCGTAAGATTTTGATACAAATGTCTACCTAAATTCCAATTAATCACAGATTAAAGGTAAACCTTTCCACCTCCTTTTGCAATTACTGGGATTTCTGGGCAAGAAGATGACAGCCACTGTCTGCACAGGAATATTAATATTATATCCTATGACCTCAGCAGTCCAATTTTTCAGGTGGCTGCCAAGAATTACCTGCATAAATGTGGTATGACAACATCAAAAAGCACACGCAGGTCACTCACCAAACGAGCAGGCCATACAAAAGTAGTTACTTAAAGAATCTTTCAATTAAAGCAGCAATTAAAAATCATAAAATACCTTCTGAATTTCAGCAATGAGAAACACAAGACAAACACACCGGGTAGGACTTCTTTCATGACGTACTTCTTTGTTGTTAACAGTTTCAGATCTACACCCAGAATAGAGGAGCTGAAGGTTTGCTTGAATTCACTGGATCCATGCGACACGGTGTACTGGGGGAACATAGCACATACTGCCTGTTAACAAGCAGGTCTTCCACACTGGAGGCATTTCAGGAGATGAGAAGTGAGATATAGTTACTGTTTCTTGTGGAGTTGCCTGGTTCTAACAAATGGCTGCGATGACAAAATGCTTCTTACATCCAAACATGAAAACAACACATTTTTATTCTATGAGTATGAAGACAGTGCTGTCTGAAGTAATCGCTGAAGCACCAGAGGTTGGTGTGGCTGGAGAGAAGGAACAGAACACCACAGCAAGGGGGCTAGGCACACTGCACAGCCATTTCTGAAGGGATCCAATCTTTTCAGCACCCATCCCTTAGGTCAGCTCACAACTCAGCTGAAGGTCGCCCAAAATCCAGTTATAGGTATGCACAGCTTTTAGGATGCTTGGAGATATCAGTTACCTTAACGCGACCTGCCTTATTAGGAGGGAAGCTTAAACTACAAATAAACCCTGTGTTAGAAATTCCATGCAGGGAAGAAGTGCACATAATCCCTCATCCATCCAAAGAAGCCACTCTGCATCCACTTGTGGAAGGTGAGGAGGCAGAGCACAGAAAACAGATGGAACTCAATAGTTACATTTCAAATCTATTTGCTGTACAGTACGCTGAAGACTGAGGCACAAGTTATTAGAACTCCTGGAACTGCTCATGTGCTGATATGTGAGAAATGGTTTATGGCCGCCTTCTGAAGCAGCCAATCCAAACCAGTTCAGGTAACAAACCACTGCGCATTCCTTAATCGCAACGTTTGTTCCAATTGCAGTAACGGGAAAAACAAAGTGCTTACAAAATGGGAAAATCAAACTGGCTGAAGTCATAGGAGCATCCTAATCTATGTTTTTCCTTTTTTTTTTCTTTTTTTTTTTTAACATACAAATATTTTTAAAAACCAGTGTATTTATATATATATATATATATATTCACACACACACACACATATATATAAAATCTTTTACACCTCCAAGCATCCAGTTCACCACCTCTCCTGCCCCTGGATTTTAAACAGTCACAGAATCACAAGGTTGGAAAGAACCTACAGGATCATCTAGTCCAACCGTACTCCCATTACCATTGCTACTACAAACCCCTAAGCCATATCCTGTAGCTCCTCATCCAGACACCTCTTGAACACTGCCAACTCCACCACCTCCCTGGGCAGCCATTCCAGTGCCTGACCACTCTCTGAGAGAAAAAGTTTTTCCTTATATCTAACCTAAACCTCTTCTGTTACAACTTGTGGCCATTTGCTCGGGTCCTGTTTGTTGCCTGGCAGAAGAGGCCAAGCTCCTCCTCATCACAGCCTCCCTTCAGGAAGTTGTAGAGTGCAGTGAGGTCTCCCCTGAGCCTCCTCTTCTCCAGGCTAAACAATCCCAGCTCCCTCAGCCGCTCCTCATAAGACTTGTGCTCCAGACCCCTCACCAGTTTTGTTGCCCTTCTTTGGACATGTTCCAGGGCCTCAATGTCTTCCTTGCAGTGAGGAGCCCAACATGTATTTTCTTTATTAAAGAGAGGCATATTTCATTACAAAGTCACTAAAAAAGAAAACCTGTGTGAAAACCCACATTCTTCTTCTTCAGCGCTGAACCTTTAAGCACAGCATTCACTGAAACGCACTGTGCTATTGTAGCACACAAAAGACCAATCTCAGTTCTAAGGAGTACACGTTTATAGAACAAGGTTAGGGACAGCAGGCTACACATGCTGTGCAGGATGCTACGACTGCAGTGTACGGTAAAATACCTCCAGCAAAACTTCTCGGTTCTTGTGCAGCATCTTCACCAGAAGGCGGTCACCAAAGTGTGCTACAGAGAAACGTTTGATACGTTTGAGTAATAAGCAGAACTGTAATAACTCAAAAACAATCCGTTTGCTCATCACATTGTTTCCAACATTTTTCTCCCTTTTCAGCTCCTTTAGGCAGGGGATGTGGGAGCGTTCAGTATCTTTTCATTTCCCATATTAGTTTCCAAGCCTATTCAACAACAAAATAAAAAGGATGAGCCAATAACGTACTCTCTAATGAAGACACCTCTGCATCTGCAGAGTCAGCAGGCTGCAAAAGTATTACAGATGGGATACTTATATGACCATGTGGCCAAAACCTTAAAGGAGCCTATTACAAGACTTGCCAACCTCCAGCCAGGCAAAGAAAGCATCTTCTGCTCAGTGAACAAGTAGAAACCTATCAAATGCCACAGCCTCAAACTTCATTCGATGATGCTGATTCTGCTCAGACGGAAGGGGGGGGAGTAATAAATAACTCCCAACTGTGCATCTGCAGAAATACACCTGCACCTGCAAAGCAACAGCATCCTTATTAGGTCCTTATTACAGGTCCTTATTAGGACCTCTGATTTTAACCCTTACTTCTTCAGATGTATTACCGTGCTGACAACCAGGCATCATCTTCGGCTTTAAAACTAGTTTCACTTCAGAAAGTTATTAGACCAATGACCTATTTGTTAATATACATATGTACAGTTTCTATGCCACTGAAAAGAATCCTGAAAGCTGCAGCTGACGTTACAACTAAAAACACGTGTCGTAACTAATTCCACATAGGCACAAAACACATCACTAAGCTGGAAACCCGCTCTCCACATTTCTGCCACAGTAGACAGCCACAGAGAGGGCAGAACTCTTGTCCATCTCAAGCGCACACGGCCCTTTGCAGAAGGCTATTCTTGCATGGCACTGCCCCACATAAGCAAGTCTTGCTCAGTTTGGAAGGCATCATGTGTGAAGAGGATGGAGCCGGGCTTTTTGGTGGTGCCCAGTGACAGGACAAGAGGCAATGGGCACAAACCAGAACACAGGAAGTTCCATGTGAATGTGAGGAAAATCTTCTTTACTGTGGGGGTGACGGAGCACCGGAGCAGGTGCCCAGAGAGGCTGTGGAGTCTCCTCCGGAGATATTCAAGACCTGCTTCGATGCTTTCCTGTGTGACCTGCTGTAGGGATCCTGCTTCAGCAGGGCCGCTGGACTCCACCTCCTGAGGTCCCTTTCAAACCCTCCGATTCCTTGACTCTGTATTTCATCAGAAAACAAAACATCACTGGGTATCAAATCAGAACATCTAGAAGGATAAGGGAGACAGTCTAAGGGCGGCATTTCTTTTTAATTCTCTATGATGTTTATTACAGCCGAGTGCCAGCATTTAAGAGGAAGATGGTTTCCAGTGCAAATTTGTTCCTACTGTTTACACTGGTAAAGAAATTCGACTAGTCCCTTTCATGGTAATTGTTAGGAAATTCATTTATCCAATCCCAGCAATACATTAAGAATACCATCTGATAGCAGCAGAGAGCTGCAGATCACAGTCAAACAAATCCATTTGGTCCTCCAGCACAAGAAGACCGGATCGCCATTAAATGTCTCACAGCACCAGCTGAAGGGTTAGCATGGCATTGCGGTGGCCATCCCTCTCCCTCCGGCCCTACCAAGAGCAATTACACGCAGCATCTGAGGACACTTCATCATCACCAAGGAAACAGCGATTGTCACAACGCAACAGAACATTAAGGCCAGCGGATAATAATAACCAAACCTTTATAAGCAACACTGATCTCTATTAAATCCTGCTTTTCCAAATGTAACCAGAATAAAGCACAACAATTCTGTAGTGTACCAAGTGTATATTTCAATTTACTGTATGCAGTCTAACAACAAATTTGGTCATAATTTACCAGATATACATAAATGATTTAAGTAGTAAAAGAAGATTCAGTTCCAAGAGAATAAGTTCATACCTCCAGGAAGAAATGAACAACGAAAAAATAAAATAAAAAAAACCAACAGAAAAAGGAAGATACATTAAGAATGTAGAGCCAGGTCCAGTTTCTAAGCATTAAGTGAGCAGTATTCTAATAAAGCGGATTTAGGTGAATCTCAGATATATATATATATATATATATTTATATATATAGACAGATCTACCAATTGTAAACTATGGTTTTAAAGGGGATAAATGGGATGAAAAAATCTTTATGCTATACTTACATATTCACAAAGCAGAACATTACTTTAACGTTTAAAATACTTTTTCATTCGTATCATCTTTGCCCAACTAATTTCTACTTTGGACCCCACCAGAATTACACATTACTCGTCTCAGTATAGAACAATGAGAATAAAGATGCATTCTTCAGTGTAAAAAAGAAAAGGCACCCACCCACCCCGCCCCGAGAAAACTAAATCATGTCAGGCTTACAATAATGTGGAAACTACCAATGAAACCAATGGATGATTAAAAAAAAAAAGGTATTTTAATTCCCACGTAACTGTAGTTCAAACTTCTCTCAGCTTCGGTCAGCAAAAGCAACGTCTTAACATCGTGTTGCTTGTTCTACTGATGGGAAGGACAACAGTAAAGCTCGTCTCTTTAAATACATCCCAACTGGGATCAGATGGAGCACCATTACGATTCTGCCCATCAAAGCACAGTTCAAGGTTACCCACACAACTAGCATAATTTAGTTACCGGATAGAAAATAGGAAAAAAATATATATATACTTCTTTTAAAATTAAACAAAGCTGAAGAACATGGTGACCCTCAATTGGTTTGGATACAGTACTGTCACACTGGCCTAGCTATGCGTTATGACAAATGCTCTGCATATTTACGTCAGCTGTGCTGTTCCGATGATTGCCTGAACTCGTTTGTCTTCGGTCAGACAACACACGAGAGTTGAAGATTAAGATGTAATAATGCCCTCCCCTCCCTACGAAAGAGGCCTGAAAAATCATTGGTACAATATTACGAGCTTAAGAAGAAAAAAAGAAAATCCACATTGCTAGAAAAAATTCAAGTTTAAATGCCTTATAGAAAATTGGAAACAAAGAGCAGAGGGAGCACATCGTCCTGAAAAGTACGCAACTCAGCGAGCGCTGTTCTGCTTTGGACTTTGTTCTCTTTTCTTTTCTTAAGAAAAAGAAAATCCAGCAAATTAAGTCAAAATGTAACTGCTTCGTATTAAACGCCAGCAATATCCCGTTACATACAAAAGGATTAAAAAATAGTTTGTGTTCATTTTAAATGACGAACGATGGGCACAACAGCCTAGTGTCCAATCTATATCACATCGACTAGCCAAAAAGCGGACAAGAAATTATATATCAAAAAGTTTGTTTAATATGACACTTTCTCCATTCCTTGGACTTTTATTTTGTAGGACTGAGGTATACAGCAGGGAAGTCAAAAATGTGAAGGGGGGGAGCCTTGGAGGGGGGGAAAGAAGCTTCATTACAGACACTTTAATACGACTGTCTCTTTTGACTGAGTGGCAGAAGAGCAGCCCATGCTCTGATCAGTCTAGAACTTTAATAACCGGCCATTTCTCCTGCGACATTACTCTGCAACTGTTAAGTCAATAGCAACTTCCTGGAAAATACCAAACTGCGAAGAAATAGACTCAATTAATGCCATTATTAACTTCTCCAGTGCTTATCATCACCTGTACCACCTGCTGGCGTAGAGCCACAACTTTTAAAACCAAATTTCAATCAATTCTTGGCATTCTCCATGATGCATATTTAAGTAATTGGCTTTCACCTATCAGCGTATGGGAGAGGTAACGTTTGTATGGCAAAGACATGCTTGTGGAAGCAAGCCCACCAGCCCAAATTAGCGTTACTGGTTCACTACAAGTATGAGTGGATCTGGGGAAGCTGTCTCTGTACTTCCATACCAAGCTGCAATCTCCTTCATTCATGTTAACAGACACATGAATGTGTAACGTAAGTACAGTTACTATATCTGAATAGGACCCAAGTAGCTATATCCTATAAATAATAAAAAATACATTTTTCTTTTGATAACTGACTGTAGATGTGAGGACTCTGTATAATTCAACCAAACGGTTGTATGCTGTACAGTCCTGTGCAAATATCATAAAAAAATTAATAATCCTTTTTGTTTTTTTGTTTTTTTTGCTATAAGGCTTTGACCCTACATTTTTCACAGCAACTTAACTACCATCCAGCCTGTACCATATTTCACAAGCCTTCAGTCCAAAATTCAAACAGTCAATCCATATAGTGTCCATCTGCAGCACCCTGAAGTCAAATATGCTTTCGTCAGTCATCTAAAGGCATACAAACTTCACCAGATTCATCCCACCGAGACTGGTCGTTCTGTTCTTCTACGTCATCGCCAAGCTCTTCGTCACCTTCTCCCACTTCATTTTCTTCATATTCTTCATCCCTAGGGAAATCTGTGTCCTGCACCTGGTCTGCTCCCTCTTGCCCTCCAGGCTGAGATTTATCTGCACAGTCTACGCAAACTCCATAGCGTCGAGATCCGTGTCTTATTCCAACACTGGCTGCTAGCATGAAGATCTTCTTACACACCATACATTTATACTTTTTATCCTTTTTATGCACCTATGGAGAAGAAAAATTAACAGCTGAGAATAAGCACATCGTACTAGAATACTATTAACAATAATTACTAATAAAAATACCCGTTTTGTATCATATCATCTCAATACCGTTCAGAGAAAGATTACTACTAGAGATCCATTTCCACTTGAGCTATTCTCACAACCAACCACCACCTCACTTTAGCAGATAGCTAAACTGCTGCCTGTTCGATAAGCAGCCATCGGCTACTCATTGTTCAGACCAAGCCACTGAATGGCACCGAGAACAACATAAGTTTATCCTGCACACAGTACCATAATAGTCATGCTACCCATCTAGAAAATTACCTCTAACAATATTAAGCTCCAGAAACACCACAAACAAATAAGAGTCTGGTGGGAAATGAAAGAGCAAGATTCCTCTTCTACCCCCCTACTCCCACGAGCCAGTCAAGCAAAATGAAGTTCAGCATCTTTTCACTCCATTTTCACTTTCTTCCTAAGGGTGAGCCTGCCTGCAAAGTTGAACTACTGTGGACTAACTTGAGGAAAATACATCTTAATGTGTAGCCCGTTAAGCAAGGGTTACAAAGTAGCTGCAGGTGCGCTTTTAAGAGCAGGGAAGAATGAATTTGAGGCTACATGACTAAGAGAAGAAGAAAACAAAACTAAGCCAAGATACAAATAAGTACTTCAGTCCTTAATCTCTACAGCTGATACAGGATGCATTTTCCTCCAGCGCCCAGACTTCTTACTATACTGTTTCACACAAAGCAAAATGCTTTAGATGTTCCCTGTGTGGTGTGAGGGAGAAACTGGTGTTCTGAACCCACTGAGCACTGCAGGTTAAACACAGGACTGAACTGACTCTACAGCGATTTTCACCTTGTCTGACTTCACCACTTTTCCTGGAGGAAACATCTTTATCTCCAAGACCTAGTCAGACATTGCAGGACAGAAACCTGAACAGCCACTCTACCTGTCCTGTTACAAGACCTACAGGGTATTTCTACTACCTCCTGGAGTAAGGCACATCCACAACATCACCACCAAGGTGATAATGACCTTAATTCCTCTACTGAGTCACAGAACTGCTCCATACCATCACCACCTCCCTCACCTATACATGCTACAGGACAAGGTTCTTCACACTTAGTAGCATCGCAGCCACTGACATCCTCCCTTCATGCACTTATGTCTTCACCAAGTAACAGGGGAGCAGGATGAGAAGGAGCAGTTCAACAGAGGAAAGATATTTAAGGTGAGAGAATTCAAGTGGAATGTAAGGAACGTGGGTTCTAAGATCCACTTTGTAACTATTACCATAACCTGCCTACTGGTAGAACAGTTCAAGGATATCTGAAAACTACTATGTTATAGAATCATAGAATGGCCTGGACTGTAAAGGACCACAATGATCATTTAGTTTCAACCCCCCTGCTATGTGCAGGGCCACCAACCACCAGCCCAGGCTGCCCAGAGCCACATCCAGCCTGGCCTTGAACACCTCCAGGGATGGGGCATCCACAGCCTCCTTGGGCAACCTGTTCCAGTACATCACCACCCTCTGTGTATAAAACTTTCTTATAATCTCTAACCTAAACCTCCCCTGTCTCAGTTTAAAACCACTACCCCTTGTCCTATCACTATCCACCCTTGTAAAGCTGTACCCCTCCTGTTCGTCAGTACCTTCTAGAATTACATTCTTATATGACTCAAGTCATCATTTTAAGAAAGGATTCTTAAATGACTTTAGAAAAAAAAATATTACTGGCTTACATGAAGTGTATCTTATGGTAACAGGTTAGAAAGGAAAGCTGGGAGGACTTGCAGCTCTTTACTGCATTCAGATGAAAATCTAGAAGCAAGCAGCATTTTCTACACATTCGGGAACAAAAAAGCCAATTGCAAGGTGGCTACAGAGACCTACAGGAACACCTTCATGAGGACGAGCACGTTTAAAACATGTTGTAAAATAAACACTGTTTTTATATCTCACTTTTTACTTTTAAGATGACAGCTTGGAGAAATACCATCATCTTCTCAATATGAAATTACCTTGAAGTTTTCTCTCAGCACTTTTTGATACTGCATTTTCCCCACAAATAATAAGCAGCAGCTATTAAACAGATAAATATCTTCATTCAATTTATTTACACCATGACAAATGTAAATGAAGACTCCGCTTGTACACATGCATTGCACACACACAAACACACTGATGCTACCTACCAAGGAATGTCTCTTGACGTGCTCTCTTCGAGTAAACAGCTTCCCACAGATGTCACAACTGAAAGACCTCACGCCTGTGTGAATGAGCAAGTGTCTCTTTAGTGTTCTTCTGTATTTGGCTACATAATTACAGTGGGGACACTTCAGCTTGTTCATGATTAAAGCAGAGGAATCGCCTACAAGAAAAGAAGCCATCAGTAGAAAAGATGATGGAACAGAAGATTTTCAGTCTGTTCTTCCTGGTGAGAAAAGAAAACAACAAAACACAAGCAAATGCCAAAACAATAAAGCACCCACAGATGCTTTATATCAGAACAATGCCTGCCTGCTGGAAACCACAAATACCGGTGGGTCCAGCATGTATGATCTTACTAGAAAAAAACACTTGTGAACAAGGAGCATTAAGTACAGGAGCACAGATCAATTATTTGAAAACAATCATTATTTCATGAGTCAGAGCGAGTAAGTGACCGGTTGATCGCTTTGCTCAGGATTCTGTGGCATTTAGACAGTTAAAACCTTCTCCCAGTATTTCTGTTTTAGCACTATGTGTGAGAAGCACCTACCTGAAGATACGAATCACTACCAAAATCGAAATAAGGTATAACCGAGTAAAAAACGAATGGTGACACTGACTAAAGGAGGACAGCATGAGATAACGTGATTCTGAAATAGCTAAAAGCGAGAAGTGATTAGCTCAGATCTTAGCTATTCTGCCCTCCAAACCTAATTTAGTCTAAGCATAGAAGAAAAAAGGGAGCAGAAAAGACTTCTGGAAGTAGCAATATCCCAGTTCTTTCTTATGAAGAGAGCTATTTATATTGCTTGGACTAGGGACAACACAGCTTGCTCAAGAGTTATCTGCAAAACCAAGGTTTACTACAGCTGCTTTTTGCTATGTGAAGCAGAAGAGCTTAGGATTCTGTGACAGCTGTGAAAGAGGCTGCACAGCAATAAAGACCTTGAGAAAAGGATATAGACTGAACTTACTGTGAGATAAGAATTTATGGACACGATTGTAACCATATACAAAGGGAGCATCCAAAAAGCTCTAAAGCTGCGTGACTATGTATGAGAGTTTCTAAAGTTGATAGAAAGAAAAAACTAGTCAGTTACAGGCATGCCTCTATATAAGGTGCCAGCTTCATAGTTAAAAAGCTTCAAAACTCATCATGACATCCAAGTTAAATTTTGCTAGTATTCAACAATGTGCCTTGGGATGTCTGAGTATTGACACAAGTTGCATATCACCATGTAATGGGTTACACGGAAAAAACAGTTTGTAAGTTGGAGGGTTTTTAATTGCAGCCTTATATATATCAGCAGGGCTCTGGACAGATGGACACTGGGGCTGTAAGATAGGAACTTTAAAGCAGACAGATCTCAAAAGACCTCAGTTTTCATCTCTTGCTCACTAGTGAACTTCACCTCCTGATGCCTCCATTTCTTCCCGTGTAAAACAGAAATTGCTTGAAGTAAACCATAAACCACATTCACAAGTAATATCTCAAAGTGTTACAGGGAAGAAGCAGGCATCGCTACTGCCTGGTCATATAAGTTCTTAAGGTCCTCTTTTTACTATGATGCATTTTAAGATCTAGCAATAACAGATTTAGGTGTGCTGTTTTTGGGATACATTCCAAATGCATTCAGACAAAATAATTACAGATAATTGCTCACTTGAATAGGTTAAGGCACAGAAGTGTGAAAGAGTAGGTTATACAACATCAGTCTGACTGGAGAGGGCTTTAGTTACAGCTGCACTGAGTTCAAAGCATTTACTGTGATTAAATTTTTATCACTGTATAGAAAATACCGAGATGCACTTTTTAATAAACAGATAAGAAGTTGACTAAGCATTCAAATTCTACTTATCTGCAAGTTAGCTTACTAAGGAGGGTTAAAAATCCCAACAAAACAAACCAACAACAAACCATCAGACCACTTCATATCTATATCTACATAGCCAGGCACAATACAAGAGTTAACTCATTCTGTTTTCACTCTTCCACATGTCTGTGTTCATTTTAGTCCCTCCAGAGAAGCAGACTTATTGATGTTAGCCAAAAAAGTAAAAGGAAAGGGGGAAGAATACGTAAACACGTAATCTAATAAATCTCTATGGAAGTTAATCAAATATTACCAGCGGTGGCACACAGGTTAAAGAACGGCAGCTAAAGAAAGCAACCTGCTCTGCATCAGATATACTTGCCATTTTCCCAAGCATCTTTTGGCCAAGATTCTGGCAGCAATCCATACTTGAAGTCACTTGAAGTACCCGGCAGCAGTCCATACTTGAAGTCACTCGAAGTACCCGGCAGTAGTCCATATTTGAAGTCACTTGATGTCCCCGGCAACAGTCCATACTTGAAGTCACTCGAAGTCCCTATTACAGACACAGTACTACTTCAGCTTTCCTGCTTACAATCAGTCAGTTTGCATCTCAAACTATTTATCTTCCTTGAACCATGACAAAAAAGTTTAAAATGTTAAAACTCTTTCCACAGTCTTTGATATTGAGATGAATAAAGCTGCATTCCTGATTTAAATGAAATTAGGTCTTTGAATTACTCTCCATGGCATCATTTCTTTTCCCCATCTTGAGAAACACTCAAAGCCTCTTTAATACCACAGGAATGTTTATGGTAAGGATATTTATTCACTCACTATCATCACGACAGCACTAAGAAGTTTTCCAGTGGTCTCTCCTCAGAGCTTCTATGTTCAGTGACTTCATCTGGTCTACCAAAGGCAGACTACTGGTTGGTACAAACGCACTCATTTTCTACCAGAAGTGTGACTCCTTCTCTATTGCTTTAAACTACCTCAGTGGTCCATAAAGTGTTTTACATACCTTTATTTTTATAAAGCATCCCTACAGCTAGATCTAAACCCTTCTTTGAATAGTCATCCCCATTACTCTATAACCACATCAATTCAAGAGATCACAATTATTAGCAATAAGTCAGCTTGAAATACTAGCTTGTGTCTTTACATTTGGTCTTTAGACAAGCTCTCTATGTGAAGCCTGGATGGTTTCTGTAGCTTTTTCCCCCCATAAAAGAACAGAATTAGTCAGAAGCAAACAACACCTTAAAAACGTATTTACTTGGTTTTGACTTGTATTAATTCTACACTTTTGTAGTAAGTAAAATCTGCACGAGTGAATACAGATTACATATGACAGAGAACCATAAATAGTTCACCAAAAATTGCAGTAGGCATTTGACAATCGTGTTTGTAGGTCAAAGACTCTTCTGGCAAGAGAGCAAATCAATCTTACACCCAATCCCCAAGACAAGAGTTTGCTGGAAAACATGAACTCATAAATCCATTACTCTCCTCACAGACACACAGTTGTTAAATAAACAAACTGCAATGGAAACTGGCACATTTCCTTTTATTTGTCTGGATGGTGCTGAGATCCTCACCACACTGGATTCCCAAACGTCACTGCTGTCAAAAACCTTGAGAGTACTTTGCGCAGCAAGTACATCTATTTTTCACTCTCAAGCCTGAGACAGTAGGTTTTAATAGTCCACAGGCTTCTTCACTTGTCCCTACGCTGCTCGTTCCAAGGATTTTTCCAGGAAGGGAAATACTCTCAGAGGGTAAACTACATTTTCATACAGCTAGTGGTAAAAGCAGCATACCAAAACACTCCTGACTTCCAGTTTTACTGGAAAAGAAGTACAGATCATATATCTTCACAGTATTATGCACAGACATTAGTCATAGTTAAGGCTCTAGCAGTATTACAGTTGGCAGCAGCAATTGCAGCTGCAACATGAGAAGATAACAGTTCAAAAGGAAAGAAATTAACAAATAGGAAATCTAGAATTTTACCAGATCTTTCACACAATGGCAAACGATAAGCAAAGCAAGTGCCAAACTACAGAGTAATCATAAAGCTATTCCATCTATCTAAGCTTATCACAAGCTGAGCTTGACTGGACAAACTAAGAGAAAAATCAGTATTTTAATTAACCCACCCAACTATATTGGTATAGAAAGAAATAAGGGGAGCTACGGAGGAAGGAAGGCTCAGTCTCCCTCCATTTGAAAGAAACACAGTGAGAACATTTTAATAAAACTCTTTTAAACCACAGACTCCAGTCGTTCTTGTGTCCAAAAGAGGCAAGAAGTCCTTATGCTAATTTGAAGCTATACATTCCTGCAATGCCAGCTCACCAGCTCAAGCAATAGAACAGATACCCTATGGACACGCCAACTAAACATTCCTTCGAGGTGAGCAGTAAACCTTCCTTCAGTAAAGTGCAAGCAGTGAAGAAGCAGTGTTGTACATCACTAGGCAACAGCAAAGATGACCTCAGAGCCCAGAGCCTCCAAATTAAAGCAGGCTTCGGGAGCTAACAGAGAAAAACAAAACTGTAGTTTAAAACATTAGACGTTTTATTTATAAGCCGTCTCTCTCCACCCCAATAGAAATGCCCCGTCTCTCGTTGAACAACAGAAGATCTTTAGTTGAAGTACTTTAATCACTTTCCTCTCCCTTGTAAGAGGATTATCTGTAAAATCAACAGACCAAGGACTGGACTGCTCACAGGTGCAACAAATATGCCACGTATTGGCATATTACTTTACTTCCTTCAAAATAAGCATACACCAAAGACTGCCAACAAGTAAAGACTGACCAAGCCAAGCGCATTTATAACACTGCTGCTTGGAGACTTCTTCTGGAACTAAGAAAACACACACTGTCATGAGGATCATTTATGCCCACAGCTGATATGGAAGTTTGAACAAACTTAAGAGCTCAAATCCCTGGGTAGGTCTAGATCTTAGTCTAAGACTCGGCAGAGAGCCAGAGAGACTTAAGAGCTATAGTCTAGTGCAGATAAAAAGCTACTAAATCTGTCTGCCTCCAATGTGAACCTGCTGCGACATGAAAGAACACTGGTATAGATACCACAAGAGATAAGAGGTTGCTGCAGACATTTCAGTGTCTGCAGAATAAATGACTAAATAAATCCTAATTAAACCTAATACTTCTTCTCATAATAATTTGTTGGCTTAAAAAGCCTACTTCATAGATAGAACGAATACCTAATGTGTTCAAAACAACAGAGAGGCACTCTGAATGTCCAATGGTTCCCACACAGGAAAGACATATGGAGTGTGAATGGGAAATGCAATGCCTAGCCTCTAATAGCTTCCCCGAGATGGACACAGAGTCTACAGTAAGAGAAGCTCCATACTCTTGCTAAGCTAGGCATAAGATGCTAGAGGACCCAACAGCTCAGATCAGTCTCTCCCATTGCTCCCACCCAGGCTACAGCACCTCTCAAACCCACCTAGAAAGATGCAGCTATAGTCACTGCCTAACTTGTTCTTGTCAAGGTAACAACCTGACTGATTTTGACAGGAGACTGAGGGCAACAACATAAAACAGTTGTGCTGGCAGATCAGGCAGAGAGGGAGGGGAACACAGGAGAACACAGGAGAACAGCAGGGAGGAAAACAGAAAAAAAAAAGGCAAATAATTAGAAGCAATAATTCTCAGTACCTTCAGACCAGTTCATCTGTCTACAACCTTATCTTAATCTAAGGATGCTTTTCAACAGCATTGTTCATTCCTAAAACAGGTGTAAGCTAATAACTCAGATGTCAAATAGCCTCCAACACCCACCCATACTTAGACTACGCGTGGAGAAGAGATTTCTACTAGCAATGCTATGTTTAAAAGAGAAACAAAACCAAAACCAACAAGCCACAAAGCAAAATAATAATAAAGCAACACAAACTGATTAACTATCAGCATTAAAACTCTCAAGATGTCAGTCTGAGAAGAGATTAGGACAGTCCCAAATACAATTAAGTGTTTGTGTAGGTTTTTACACAGCAGAAAAACTTTTGAAAGCTTTTTATGCTCTAAAATGTGCTCCTTCTCAGATGAAAGGATAAACAAGATTCAGACACTGAACTGCTGTTTTAAAGGCAAGAGGTGAGGGAGTATAATCAGAAGGAAAACACGTGAGCAGAAACTTCCTTAGTTTGATGGCTTTGCTTTTTCTGTACCCAAAAATCTACTAAAATTCTGGGAAGGAAAAGAAACATCGGGTGGGAGAAGATTAAATAGATCAATGAAAGATCAATGATAGAAGCCTTTGAACAGGTCCTTACAGAAACGGATATGGAGGTAAAGTGCATAGAAGGACACAAACTTCACAGGAGAACTAGCTGACTATAATATCTTCTGTTTTCTTTATACCTACAGCCACTAAAAACAGTGCCAAAAGAGGAGGAAAAAGAAATATGGTTTTTCTCTGCAACTCTTCTGACACATTGCTTATTCAGACCAATTCAAAAAAGACAGAAAGTAGATCAGATAAGCGATTAGACCACAGCTTTCAAGGATTGTAAGGAGAGCCCCGGTAATCTACTGATACAATCTGGCTTGCTATTAGAGCTGGATTTGTTGCTTATGTTAAGTAACATGTGACAGAAAAAAACCAGCACTGCCAAGAGCTACATACTGGCAAGGTGAAGAGAAGAAAATACATTGTACTGTTCATTCCCAGAGTATTACTCACTTCTTTAACCTTGCTTCTGAAAAGAGGTCAAAGCAGATTACTTCTGAACCACCTCTTGCAACAGAATCCTCTGACAAACTTGAGATATTTTGCCAATCCAAATTCCAATCCCAATTGCTCGGAATTTTTCGCTATTTCCCATTGATGAAAATTGGTTTACAGCAGAAGCAGAACCACTAAATAACTGCCAGATAACCACCAATTGCTGCCAATCAATATTCTATTTATCGTATGTTTCCTCCAAAAGTCTGCTGTTCACTGTCACTGCTTATAAAGCCAGCTTGCTGATCTCTCCATAAAGGCTACAACAGTGAAACGCGAGCTAGTAAGGACTGTCCCGATCCACATCATTTATTTGTGGAGGAGCTACTGATCTCAGGGAACAAGGAAGAACTTAGATCACAAGGAATCTCTGAAGGTCACCTAGATCAACCCAGCTCAAAGCAAGGCTAACTTCAAAGCTGGATTATATCTCGCTTTGAACCTTGCCAAGTGTTAAATGTCTACAAGGATGGAGTACGCAATCTGCTCCAACAAAACTGCTTTCACAGTCCGCGTACAGGCAGAATTTCCCTTGCTGCAACAGATGTTTTTACAGAGGTGTGCAGCAGAAGGGCAAGTATCTGGATTCATATTCTATAAAATCCACTTAAGATGGTGACAGACTGCAGGTATACGCCCCTCCAGCTTCCCTATGCTAAATAAATTCAGTATCCCAGACTCTCCTCAACATTTCTCCAGTTCCTTATTTCTTTAAGTACGCACCCACTGGACTCTCTCCTGCTTAATGATACCTTTCTCATTCTGGGCTGCCCTGCACAGGGCACAGCATTTAAATGTGGTCTTGCAATCCCTGAATTCAGGGAAATTCCCCCTTCCCCCAGCCCACTGGCTATGTTCTTGTTAATTCTGACAGTCTACGGTGCCTTTGCTACTGCTATGATGCATGGCTGACTCACATTCAACTTGCTGCCCCCAAAGGGGCCTTGGTTCTTTTCCTCAGTTACTACACAACCACCCAGTGCTCAGCTGTACCGATGCAGAGTTGTAGAAGAAAAGGCATCCAGTAAAAAAAGGAAACTTTATGCCCACTTCAGCCCTAATACACGATTCTCCACAAAGTAAAGCTGTTCTTTCTGCACCAGTATCGAGAGTTGCTATTGCTACCATTTCATCTGCTACATGTTGTTCTTAGGCCCTTCAAGGAATAATTAAATCAAGAAAACATCACCAAAAAAATCATACATGTCTTTGTTTGTGTTTATTCTTACATAAAGACACAAGCACAGATACCATTGCTACATAGATTGTTTAGGTCAGAACAACCTTATATGCTAAGTAGTTTTAAGAAAATATTCAAGAATGCTTCAATTTATGTTAGCTTCTCTAGCAGTAGGCAGTCTTAGAAGCAGCAGCATCCTTGACCAAAATGGGTACCTCAGGATCACCCATTCCAGTCAGACATTGCCAAAGCCTGACCAGGAATACCAAAGCATTTGTCCTTTCATAGAGCTTTGAAGAAAAGGAAGGTACAAGACTAAGATATAGATCTATAAAAACACAGATTTGTACAAAACAAACAGGAAGCACACATGAAAATCTTGCCAAACAAATCATATAACCTTGCTATACTATGAGCAGAATACTACTGTATAAAGTTTCTATAATGCAGACATTTCTGGTTCACAGAATCATAGAATTATCAAGGTTGGAAAAGACCTAAAAGATCATCCATCTTGAACACCCCCACGGTTGGTGACTCCACCACCTCCCTGGGCAGTCCATTCCAGTGCCTCACCACCCTTTCCTAGCAGTAATACTTCTTAATGTCCAGCCTGAATCTCCCCTGTCGCAGCTTGAAACCATTCCCTCTAGTTCTATCACTGTCTACACGAGAGAAGAGGCTGACCCCCAGCTCACTACAACCTCCCTTCAGGAAGTTATAGAGAGCTATAAGGTCTCCCCTGAGCATCCTCTTCTCCAGGCTGAACAATCCCAGCTCCTTCAGCCACTCCTCATAAGGCCTGTGCTCCAGACCCCTCACCAGATTTGCTGCCCTCCTCTGAACACGTTCCAGGGCCTCAATGTCTTTCTTGCAGTGAGGGGCTCAAAACTGAACACAGTACTCGAGGTGCAGCCTCACCAGTGCCGAGTACAGGGGGACAATTACCTCCCTGTTCCTGCTAGTAACACTGTTTTTGATACAAGCCAGGATGCCGTTGGCCTTCTTGGCCACCTGGGCACACTGTGGGCTCATGTTCAGCCGTGCATCAATCAGTACCCCCAGGTCCATTTCCTCAGCGCAGTCTTCCAGCCACTCTGCCCCAAGCCTGTAGTGCTGCCTGGGGTTGTTGTGGCCAAAGTGCAGGACTCGGCATTTGGTCTTGTTGAACCTCATTCCACTGGCTTCAGCCCAGCTCTCCAGCCTGCCCAGATCCCTCTGTAGGGCCTCACTACCCCCAGCAGATCCACACTCCCAGCAAATTTAGTGTCATCTGCGAACTTACTGAGGGAGCACTCAATGCCCTCATCGAGGTCATCAATAAAGATATTGGACAGGACAGGCCCCAGCACCAACCCCTGGGGAACACCATTTGTGACCGGTCGCCAGCTGGATTTAACTCCATTTACCACCACTCTGAGCCCAGCCCACCAGCCAGCTCCTTACCCAGACAAGAGTGTACCCATCCAAGCCATGGGCTGCCAGCTTCTGCAGGAGAATAGCATGGGAGACAGTGTCAAAGGCTTTGCTGAAGTCTAGGTAGACCACATCAACAGCCTTTCCCTCATCCAGCAGATGGGTCACTAGATCATAGAAGGAGATCAGGTTGGTCAAACAGGACCTGCCCTTCATGAACCCATGCTGGCTGGGCCTGATCCCCCGGCCATCCCGCACATGCCGCGTGATCTCCCTCAAGACTATCTGTTCCATAACCTTCCCTGGAACCGAGTTCAGGCTAACAGGCCTGTAGTTCCCCGGATCTTCCTTACAACCTTTCTTGTAAATGGGAGTCACGCTGGCAAGCCTCCAGTCTTCTGGGACCTCACCAGTCAACAAGGAGCGCTGATAGATGATGGAAAGTGGCTCGGCTACCACCTCTGCCAGTTCCCTCAGCACTCTTGGGTGGATCTCATCTGGCCCCATGGACTTGTGGCAGTCCAGTTGGAGTAGTAAGTCTCTGACCGTTTCTTCCAGAATCAAAGGGGGGTTAGTGTGCTCCCCAGCCGAGACTACCAGGTCAGAGAGAGTACCCTGAGGATAACTGGTCTGACCTTTAAAGACAGAAGTAAAGAAGGCATTCAGAACCTCCACCTTTTCCTTATCCTCAGTGGTCACATTCCCAGCATCATCCAGCAAAGAGTGGATATTCTCCTTTGTCCTCCTCTTACTGTTAATGTATTTATTAAAGAGTTTCTTATTCCTTTTCACCCCAGCGGCCAGGTTAAATTCGAGCTGGGCTTTTGCCTTTCTGATTGTTGTGTATATTTACTGATGCCTGCCAGAAATTTGCAGGAGGAAGAAATGCTGCTCACCTCAATTTCTTCCAGTCCATGAAATTACTCTGAGACCTGTACAATACAACTTCAGAATTCTCACAGTGCACAGAGGATGAATGGTTGTACAGCAAGAACTCAACAGGAGAAACTGAAAATACAGTGAAAGGAAACATTCCCTAGTCAAACTTAACGTTGATTGAAACCTATAGCCCATTATACCATACTACAAATGCTGAGGTTGACCAAACCTTCCCTTCAAATGAAACAGAAACAAAAGCAAAAGAACAACCAGTCAAACCCTGAGGCCTGTCAACCCCAAGAAACTGAACAGGAGTTGATCCACTTATACTACAATAAACTCTTACGAGACAAAGTCACCTTAGTGTAAAAGCTCTCACAGGGAGTTACAGTAGTTTAATTGAATTGAACAGGTCTGCCAATGCAGAAAATCTGGAAGTTAAACAAGGAACTTATGGCTGTTTTTGTGTCAGTGAAAACAAAGTCATTATTGGAAGCCCTTTACCAGACTTCTAGCTTCATACAAGTAATCTATTAAGGAATCTGTATTCTAAACACGCTCCATTAAAGTCAACAACAATCCAAGAGGATCTTAAACTTTTGTGTCAAAATCACTTTCACTGCTCAACATGTTCTAAAGTTAATCAAATTTGACTTCCTGAGCTACGTTTTTGAGGCACAGGAGGGAATACAGCTGAAAGAATTGCACAGCTAACTTCTGCAGCCAGAGCTGCATACCCCAAATGAATCTGGAAGATATGCAGCCTCTGCTTTTCTTTATGGAGTTGCTGCCACAATCCTTATCATTTCTTAAATAGTTGAGGTAATGGAAAGATTAAGTCAGCACTGCAGATTGATGATTTCTTATAATTCAAAATATTGCCTGTGTTTTGATTGCATCCCTTAAAGTCATAAGGACAGCTGTCCTTATATCCATTCCATCAGAACGTGGGAATCTACCTGCATTCCTAAGAGAGGCAAATTTACTGGATTGGCTAGATTCCTGCTTGTTGGACTCTCTCTGGAGAGTCTTTCAAAATCCATGGGGCCTTTATTTCCTTATTAGATAGGAAATGGAGCAAATAGAAAGGTTAAACTTTCATTAAACAATTTTAACCATCCAATCAGGGTATAGTGCCAGGAAAGAAGACTGGAAAAAAGAAGTTTCCTAATGCTGTATTTGTTTTTTTCGTATGCCAGACAGTCCAAGCAAGCACATCACTCCTGATTTCTTCAAGTACAAAGTTACTTAACACTATAGTAAAACTTTTTCATCAAGTTATGACTTGAAGGAGCAACATATGACAAAAACTGTGACTAGCACGTTTTTTATAAGCAGCTTTAGACACTACTTGTAACGTTACGAAAAGTAGTTGCTTTTACAGCCAACTGAATTCAAATCCTTCTTTAGGAACTCCTACAAAGCTACCCAGAAAAACCTTTTTCCACAAAAAGCTGTTTTCATCTTGTCCTTGTTTTGTTACCCTTTTCTCGGATGCCATCAAACTAATAAGTAACAAACATTATGTAGCCTGAAAATCATGCAAAGAAATGGCCTGGTGTTAGCGTCACAAAACCAACCAAATACTCCATTAAAATGTTCCAAAGATTCAACTCTGTCAGCTCTGGAGAGCATAAGGAGTAACTGACGGTTATGTCTTGAAGTCTACGAACAGAATACTATTCCAAATCACAAACTGAAATGAAAAACAAGTCAGAAGTGGTGTGAATTTACAGAATCTACAGACAGACACTAAAAATATCATTAATTAGAATCACTGAGATTTCATGAACTGGAAACTGACTAAAAGATACAGACTGATTGCACTGTTATTTCCACCATGGTAAATGGTTAATTGCGGGATGCGCCCTGGTTGCAAACAGCAAAAGTATTTTTAACAGATGATTAACTAGAAGGAAAAATAACAAGATGGATTGTACAACTCAGTGAGAAGGAACTCAGCTACTTTATTTCCCATAGTTAAACTTGGGGAACGTTTGAAAGCATCAGTAGAAGTAGATAAATGAAGCAAAAGTGTCATATTGAATTCCAAACTCATCTTTATGAAGTTTTTTTGAAGCCCAAAGTGCTACTGCTTACAGGAAAGGTGTCAAATATAAACCCACTGTTAATGCAGAGCAAGAGGAAGGAGAACTGAAGTACCCTCATAGCTATCTGCAGGAAAACTCACATTCACATTTGCTTTACCAGGATAAGAGGCAACAGCATCACTGAGAGAAGTTTTAATATGATTTATCTAACACTTACCTAGTAGCACTCAATCAGAAACTCCATTTAGAATATTATTTAATTCAATGGCTTTTGGCTATTGTTTTTTTTCCTTCTCCCTCTCCAAGCATTGGATTCCATTTTAAGTTTTCATCATGAGAGCAGCAGTCCTTAAATTGGTTTCCCTTCCACCGCACCACCACCTATTGTACTTTTTCCCACCCCACAGAAAAGCCAAACAACCTAAAACCATCAAGGACACAGCAACCCACTTTGCATGTAATCAGACATCTAATAACCACAGCTGGTGTTAGTTATCCCCATCAGCACACTGCAAAGTGTAACAGTAGAACCTCATTCTCTCTCTTTCAGCAACCAAAGAGACAGCAAGTGTATTACTTAGCTTGCACCACAAGAATTTACTATTCATTCTTTTTCTTCTAAACTTACTGTCTTATATCTGTTCCAGAAAACATTTTCTCATGAATTTTTAACTGCCTATTCATTTTTCCATCTTCACAAAAAAACTTAATTCACAACTGCAAAGTTATCATGTAACCTGCAAGTTATTCTACAACCCATGCCTGTCATTCTTCCAATTCCCCACTCTTTCTTCTCTCTCTCTCTCTCTCTCTCCTGTCTCTTGTACCTTTTCTTGGATCTGAAGGGAGGAATTACAGAGTGTTTTAAAGAACAAATGCACAAATCATCCATGGAATCTACCTTTACTTATCTGGCACACAGTAAAGGAGAAAACACAAGCTACTGAAGCATAACTAAGACTAAAAGTAAGCGATATCATACTCTACCTCCACCATCTCTCATAGAAGAATTGTAAAAGTAAATATTTTAGTACAAAGATATTAAACAGCTTCCAAAACAGTTCTAGTACTGACAGGAATAAGTAAGTATTTGCCTAGGACCTCTCATGTTGCAGTCAAAGTACCAAGGAGATCATTACTTGATAACACTGTTTTTTTTAGTTACAGAATAAATTCATTCTCCACAACCTAAAGCTCTCCACGATTTTGGACTGACAACACAGCATAAATTCAATGCCTTTAATACACTTCTTTTCATCAAGATGTAGAATGAAATACATTTTACAACTTAATTCTGCAGTACAACAAATGACTGGAAACCTCAGATTCAGCGTGTGGATGAGGGGATACGAGATATGGTTTAGTGGCTTCTGATAGCAAGGGTAATGGGAGGATGGTTGGACTACATGATCTTGTAGGTCCTCTCCAACCTTATGATTCTATGATTCTATTTCTGTCCAAACAACTGAACAAGTTTAGTACTTGTTCAGTCATTGCTGAACTGCCCCACCACCCATTGCTTCCATGAGAAAGCTCTAGTACACCTATTTCAAGTCTGCAGAATGCAAACAACCATTTATTTCTGTTGTTGAACACACCATTTGTTAGCCGGATACTTACTCCCTGTAATGTTTCAAACAGTAAAAAAGCTTAACTGGCTAACCCAAATAAATCAGATGTAAAGACCACGCACTAAATTGCATCAGAAACTTGATATTTGTGCAATTTCTCGGAACTCGGATCCCCATTCCTGCTCCAGACTTTTTTCTGCTGCCCTTCTTAAAGCTGCTGCAGCTAAAGGCATGCTAGCAAGTAGTGCCATGCAGCACAAGTAGATAGATCTGTTAGCGTGGGTTCTGAAGACCCAACACCCCTACCATACAAATTCAGAGCTGTTTTACTTCAGGCCAGATCTAACCCTGGTGCTGTGGATCTAAAGCCTGTCAGTGGTTGGCACGTAACAAGCATGTTTCTGAAACACAGCTTCCATTTTCTTTTCACACAGAAGAAACTCTCTGCAGGCCAAGAATGCTTCACAACATTAATCAAAGTACACTAAGAGAAGATCAAGAAATCCACTTTACAAGAGTACACTCTCAAGCTAAACTGAAAAGCTAGCGTGGACATACCTACTGAGCCCAGAGACAAGTAACCCCACTCAAGCACTTATGGAGTGAGTGTCAGTTCCTTAGCACAGCAGATTCTGATTTCCCACATCTGCTCCTGTTGTGTCATGCTGCTCACTAGCAGCACATCCATCTCCTGTGTTGTCTGCTCCTGCTCTCACCATATATAGGTGCCTGTAGCTTCAGTCCGCAGTACTCTACTGTCACATGTTGTTGTGGTGCTCACGTATATGTGATACACAAATGCACAGCAGTACAATGCAGCGCAGAGATACCACGTGCCCACTGCTGGACTGCTATTCACGTATTGCTTCCTCACACCTCAGCAGCTGCCAGCAACAGAGATAGACTTCTAACACTGTGGGCAAAGGCATTTCAGGGCCCCAGTACAATTGGCTTGGTCACAGCACTCCTGAAAGGATTTCTTTCAGTCTTTGCTTTTCAAGGAGACTGAGGGTACAAGAACGAACTAAGGTCACCTCTACTTCCACCAGAATAAAGACAGGTTTCCTAGGCATTCCTGAAAACTCAAGCTGCTTTCAAATCTCCTTTTTTTAAATCACTGGAATGCAAAAATTTCCACAGAAATACGCTGCACCCACAGGTCTGACTGCTGGTGTTTTTTGTTAGTTGGTTGAGTTTGTTTGGGGGTTTTTGTTTGTTTGCTTTAGTTTATTTACACATGGGTTGTTCCCCTCCTGCCCCCCAAATTCTGCCATTTAAACCTGAGAAGTAATGGTCGTTCACAGGCCTCTGAGATATCTGAAGAAGACATGCATGTTTAAAACGCTTGAGAAACATGTTTAAAGAACTTTGTTCTAGCTACATCTCACATCCACATGTTATTCAAGAGTCAACTCCGAAACTAAAAATATCCAAAGTCATACTTCCAAGATTGCTAATCCACCTACAACTCATACAGCAGTATTTCAAATCCATGTTTCAGCTACTCATGCAAAATAGTGGTAATTAAAAGCTATATTACCCCAAGTTCCAAATATACCAGGAACAGTCTGCTTAGAATTCTATGTGACAGTATTTACCTAGAACGCATTTAATCTTATCCTAGCACTTTCAATAACCAATAACCCTTGAGGAAAAATAAAACAAATAACCCCATGAAAAGTCACATTCCAAGATTTGTTTAAAGGACAGTTGAACAAACAGTCATTTCTCTCTACCACAACAACATGTAGTATCTCTTTCCCATCTGCTTCACAAATCTATCTGCTTTAAGACATAATGGGCAGTATTACTCCATTTTGCAGCTTCCCAGATATCCACACACTTAACAGTAGTGGAATGCTGATTTCTGCTTCTTGTTCAGATTCAAGGAGATGATCACAAAAATCTTTTGCTAGTGAAAAGAAGGAAATTAATAAGGCCATCCCCATGCAATCAGCAAGCAGCATCAGCTATCACTTCTTGATTTTGTGTCTAATTTTAGCTAGAGATTAAAACGTAGATATGAAGATTTTAGCTTCTACTAGTTGATAAGGACCTGCAATCAAACATCAGTTATAAAGAACATGTTATGTACCACATGAGACTGGTTAGACAGTTCTCTAGCTGAAGACGCACTGCTGCTGCACAAGAAGGGGAACCAAGTTGCTGAATAACGCTAAACATGTGCTGATTTTACTAGAGCACCCTACCCGCCATACCCGTAAAGAAATTACGGTGCCATGTACCTGATTGGGAAATGTTTAAGTTATACGATTGATATTAAGCAATATTTACCTGCTTCTTCTTTAATGAATGACAGATCTTCCTCTGGATATGGGACTGACGGCTGCAACACTGAGCAATCTTCTGAGTTCTCTTCAGTGTTAGGCGGTATATTATAAATAAATCTTTTTGCAGTTTGGTTTTTCCTTCTCGCTTTTCCAGGTTCTTGAACTGATTGTCCCTGTGAGCCCATGTCATTCCACACAAAAACTTTTCCCTCACCTTGAGACTCATTTTCAGCCATTTCAGGTGAGCTGTCCTGGACCCAGCTGCAGTCATTCATTTGGTAGCTTTCCATTTGGGCCTCATCAATAGAGTAACCATCGTTCTCAGTTTTTATGCTGCTTGCCAAGTTGGTAAGATTTCGTGTTGCCCAGAAGCTGGCAACTTTCTGATCCCTTGGAGACATACCATCCCTACTAACAGACCTCCTGTTATAATCCACTACAACAGTCTCTGGAGCTTCTGATTTTATACTTATGTTTAAGGCATCTTTAATGAAATTGCGGCAAGACTGGACAACCTCCGTCATCTGAAGGTAGCTGGCCACTGACATCACTTCAATGGCATTTTGGCTCGTAAGCACGAGGTTACCAGAATACAAGAAGTCCAAAATGACAGAAAAACCTTGAACAGCAACAACATCTAAATAGGTAACAGTGGTTTGGTTACGGCTTTCTTTGTTTGTAAAACAATACAGAGTCTTAAAGAAGCGGCTGCCTGCAACCAGGATGTTCTTGTGAGCTCTGAAGACCCTCCCACTCACCACAATATTGACATCACAGAGAATGCCTTTCTTCCTCTGCTCGTTTAGTTCTTGCAGGAGCTGATAGCAGTAAGAGTTCTCATTTGGCCTGCTGTTAAAATCACAGTATCCTTCATTGTTCAGTTCTGACGGTAACTCTGACTCCTGGAATTAGAAAGAAAAACAATCAGCTTTTCACAGATGCTCTCTTTAGTCCTACAACACTATTAAAAGGATACCAAACTGAAGGTAACGTTACTCCAATTGTTCTTAATTAGAATCTTGGTTATAAACGCAGGCTGGAATGCATGTTTAAAAAACATTTCCATCAGCTAAGAATCATGTTCCCAAACTGCACCTTCCTCCCATATTTGGAACAAAACTAAAAGAAAATTGCCACAAGGACAAAGGAAGTAAAATTTGGGCCAAAAGTGAAGTAAGATTTAGATGAGAATGAAGTACTTGACTTTGTACATTAAAGATTTGCAGTCTCTTCCCTGAGATTTATCTAGACAGTTCTCACATTCCCAGTTCATTCAGTCAATAAAGAACCTTGATCCAGACTAAGCTCATGCTGAGAGATGAATACATAAAGACGATCAGTTTATCTTCCCATCCTGCACCTAACTGTTCTCCATGTTCAAAAGAAATCATAGTACCAGAGCAGTTGGAACAGCAGCTGTATTTCCACAGTTCTACAGATTAGGACTTTTTACAATAAATCCCCACTGTACAGGCTTAAGATTAAATACTGGTAATACAAGTGAACAGAATGCTGCAGGTGACCAAACAAGAGTCAGGCTCCCATTACATTACTTAGCCAGGACTTCCTTGAATCAAACTACACCGGAACTTCCCAGCAACACCACCTTTAATTGGCTATCATACCGACAACATGCACTTACATGCCTCTCCACAATCTTTTCAAGAAGTGATCTTAAATGTAGCTTCAGACATAACCCAGCAGTAGAATCAGATAATCCAACACCAAGAGATGAATTCCTAAATAATTAGTTCAGGCAGAAGCTGGCGAGTAACAAGAAGTTTGAAGTACATTTTACACTACTCTGTAACTGTTGTTTAGACAGCGATGATTCAGATCTGTTACAAGAACAGCAGCTAGAAGAGAGCAGAACACAACAAAAAGAGATCATACCTATATTAACTGATAGATGCCATCAAGTGCATTGACGATGGCAGCGCTGTTTTTTCCACTAGATCTCTAAGACTCTTCTTTCCTAGTAATTAAGAATAGTTTGGAATGGCTGATTCCATTATGATTTTGGATAAGAACAGACTGCATTTAGCAGTTTCCAAAACGGACTCTCAGACCTGGAGGTTTGAGAGCATTAAAATCTGCACTACCTCAACATCACAGGTCAGATTCAGTTAGTGGGTCTTCATAAGATCATAATATAAACTGGGGCTAGAACGCATCCTGAAAACGAGTACTACCCCTAAGTTGGGATGATGGCAGAATTGGCTATATAAAGAAGCCACTTTCCACCATACAGGAATCGGTGCCTTAAATCAGCACTTGCTTCAAGTTATAATCCCAGTGTGGATCACTAGAATGACAGCTGAGGTCACAGAATCATGAGGTCAAGCTACATACTTCAGAAGAGATGTTTTCTATCTCTAAGCAGCAAGCAGTGTCCAACACGATCAAAAGAGAAACTTCCCAGTATCCCCTGCAGAGAAAATTCAGTTTGCTGCCATGTTCAACTCACTTCTAAACCTCTACCCTTTTTGGGGAAAAACCAAACAAAAACAACCTTCAGTGGAAAGAAGAAAATAAGAAAGAAGTAGCACGACAAGCAATGAGGCTTCTATGTGAAAATGAGGCACATCTTTGTCCAGCCTCAGCTTACTTCTTTCTATGTGCTCTCTGACAAAGGCGAGCACTCCCTCTGATCAGAGCTCTGAAACAGGAAGCACATCCGAGATGTGACAGCTCAGTCTGCCACCAAGTTCTGAGCATTTCAGAGCCAGACAAACTTTCTCTGACTCCACAGTGCAGTTTCAAAACTCCGACTACGCTGTCTTTGGGTCAGAATAAAAACAGAAGCGATGGCACTGAAGTGTCGTCACTCTAGTCACAGCCAAACATCAGTGCCTTCTGTCTTTCACACCGTCAGGCACATGCCACAATGGCTGATGTGTCTTACTTTCCTGAGACCAGGCAATATCCAAAATCACTCTGCAGCAGGACTTTTCTCTTTATGTTTGACTACACAGAAGCAATAGAGTATGTTTGAAGTAAGGATGTGTACGCAACCAATCCAGCTGAAAAATAAGTGAGATGTACAGTGCATCTTTCCTCAAGGATAAAAAGGCAGCACAATGAGAAGGACTTGCTGAGTCGCATGCTACAGAAGCGAGGCTGAAGTCTTTGTTATGAAAACAACAGAATGCCAAGTGAAAATAAGGGACATAATGCAACAACCATTCAAAGTAAATGCTGGGAGAAAGGGATAAGTATTAGCAGTTAACAGAGAGCACGCAGAATTTCTTTCCAGCTAACTGCAGTGCTGAACATGAGCAGCTAACTGCTGCTGGAAGCCAGCAACTCTAACACTGCACCGTGAGCTAAACGAAAGCACTGCCATCAGAACAGTTAACCAGTCTGTGGAAACCAAGTGTTAGCATCTACTATGGGAAAAAATCTAATATCCCTTGGAGACTTTTAAACATCTCCCCTCTCCACAGAGACAGTATAATGCGATTCACTGGGAGGTAAAGTTAAGAAAATAATTACAGGAAAAAAAATAATCAAAGAGGATTTATTTCTCATTTTCTATTACCCACGTAATGCTCATAGCAATCATCATAAGGAAACTGTTTTTCTGGTAAGAACCACACGCTACTATTTCCTTAGATGCCGATTATATTTTCAGAATACAAACATAAATATTCCCCTAGCTTAAGTTAGCTCACCAGCAAACAGCTTTATCCTTGACAACTGATAAGAAACACAGAATAGAATGGAAGACTTTCATTCTTGTTTGTGGAATTTCCAGAATCAGCCCGAAAAGTTTCACTCTGTAGGTGAGATTAAGCAGCGGTGTAACAGATCATGAACTGAGCTCAGCTAACTGGTCTCCAAATACACCCAAAGACAAAATGACTCCTCTGTATGTGCAGCTCAGTAATTACAGCCACCCAAAAGTTAACCGTGACACAAGGATGATCAGAAGCACTACTAGAAACTTGCTTCCTTTCTCGCTGTGCCACCGACATGCTCTCCTCCTAGGAGTGAAAAGCAGGAGGGAGGTGAAGGAAAGCACTCTGACCACAGATTCCACCCCCAATGTATGCATATTTAAAGCAGTAAAGCCACATTTTTGCAATCCCTTCCCTATTGCCACACCTTGCTCTACAGCAACTTTTCAATGCCCCCAAATTAATTCTCCTCCTGAAAAAATAGGTTGTTTTTTACACACGTGTGGCTGCAGAAGGAAATGCTCTCAGAAAACAGCCCCATCAGCTGTACGCAGGATGCTCTGCTGCTGCTTCACAGGCCTCAGTCAGCATCCCTCAGGAAACTCAGCACTGCGGCACTGCTGCACTAAGTGCCTAAATGCACAACCCAGTAGTTCTGGGCCTGGAAAGAACACCGCATAAATCCACTGTAAGCGATGGTCCTTACTCTGAAGGCCCGACTGCCTCCTCAAGCAGAGTAATTCAAGAAGTTAACTTAGAACACTACAATGCAACTTTACATTTGAAGCACGACCTCTATTCATCACTGCACACACAAAGCAAACAATTACAGTTCAAATGGAAAAAGTAACACATCAAAGGCCTTCCTCCTTTCCAAGAGCTTCTGCTTTAAACCAACACGCCTGCTAGGCTGGAGAAAGCTTTCCTGGCACTAATGCCAAAGCTCGCTTCGAATTATGTCCACATTAAAACAAATGTGTTTTAAGAAGCAGCTTTGAGGGTAGGAACCACAAACAGATGATAAATCTGCACCTCATGGATCTAAATTCATCACAGAACTAAAACGTTTGGCAGTGACTTCTGAATAAGTCTCAATTCTTTTTCAATTAAAAGAGAAATATTTCTGCAACAAGTCTTATTTAACAAAACACTGAAGGACTGAAGGTAGCTTCATACGGGATTATATCTCCTTAAGCTTTAACGTGGCAACACAGACCAGCCAAAAAACAAAAACAGAAAAAAGAACTGAATTTTTTGTCTTAGAAAGTAGCACCAACCGACAGCTCCGTACCCTTGAACTGCAGCAGCTGTAACCACTTGTGCGTTTGGGCATTGCGAATTAAAAGTATCCCAAAAATAAACTGAAATCATCACTCACTTCTTCATGAGTGTAACATCCAACAGACCCACAGAAATTTCCACTGCTTTACTGTCTTAACACCTACCATTTCCTTTTTGCACTTGAACGGTGGCACTACGCCATATGTTTATTAGCAGCTGCTAAACATGCCCTGCAGTTGAAGCTTGTCAAGTCAGGAATACATATGCATTGTCTCTAAGACAAAGAGTGAAAGACCTCTCCCAAATTTCATTAAATTTAAAAGGCTTTGCTGCCTCATTATGTATGTTGGAAATACAGTCGGGGTACAAATTACCTACTTTTGTTCCAAGTATCTGGTATCAAGGCATTAAGATAAAAATAGGGCTATTGTTTCGGCATTAGTTAAACATATGGATCTAGAGAAGGAAGAGTGCTATTACTAGCACGAAAGGGGAAAATAATGACACAATAAGCACAAAGAAAACACAGACTCTTAACCATATTTACAGTAGGACAAGTGCAACCCACAAGTGCACCACAGAAAACCTACGGTGACCCTTGATAAACTGAACTCTTCGCCTTGTAAGAAGTTTCTAACTCAAGCGCAACTGAGCAGGGATGCATCCAGCACTGTTTCTACTCACAACCACCACTCCTACGGCTTACAGAACCTTACTTGGTCCAAACCTTATCATTAATTATAGTGCAGAACAGCCACTAACACTTACTGTTTCATTGGTTATTACAGTCACGATTTTTTTTCTCCATAGATTGTGATTAAAAGCAGAGGCTCATTTTATAAGGATTCCAACAACAAGGAAAAGTTAACACGCAAATGCAAGTGATACTTGCACTAACATTCAGGCTGCTCCCTTCTCCCCAATATCAATTAGTCTTATGACAAGGTATGGAGAGGAGGACAGAAGGAAGGAGTATTGAGTTTAGTAAGAAAAACTGCTTGGAGTATGTTTTATTTACACATAGCTAAGGGCAGTAAAAGAAACTTTCACATGTGACACAAAGTAACAATATCTGGTGGGAGGGAGGCAGCACAGCGACAGGACATACCTCTGCGGGGTAATCACCCGTAACAGGATGGCGGGGAACATACCACGCTAACACGAAACAAAAAGAACGTTTACAAAATAAAGAGAACGAAAATTGCAAATGAGAGATTCAAAATAGAAACTGGAGGTATTTAAGGCAAGTCAGGCCAAAATACTGCAGAGTAAACAGCAAAACCTCAGATTGCAGGAAACTGATAGTGACCTACCGCCATGAAGCGTGCATAGCAGCGGGCCCACAAAGCCAGCAATAGCACTCACCCAATAGGGAGCGTTACTCATCTCAAAGGTGATCGCTGCCTTTATCAATCCCAAACAGCGTCCTGGATGACTGCTATTCCTTCACAAATCATAAGGTTCTCTTTGCAGTCCTGCAGGAGCTTCACGCGAAACTCGTGTTCCTTTACAACTAGCTCTAACATCACACTCACCTAAGGTGTCTGCCATCCTAATGCCCTACCCAGAGATTAGGGCAGCAGCTTTTGTCTAAGGTACCCTGAGCTCCTTAAGGTGCTCAAGCAACATGCTCAGTGCAAGCAACGAGCTATGAGCTGGACTCCGGATACATCTGCACAACCATAGTAGGGGTCTCAAGGAGAGCTCAGTTCTAAGCTGGGAGAGCACAGTGCTGGGGGACTGAGTGCAACCAACAGCTCCAGGATGACCCTAACCCACAAGCACAGCACGCTGCAGGCCGGTTAGTCCACATGAGCAGGCTTCAGCAGTGCAGGCAGCCTTTGGAAGAAAGGCTGGTGATTCAACGAGCCCATTCCTTAGAACATCTGTAGGTGAAAAGCTCCAACTTCACCCTGACTTATTCACGAGAGCAGCCAAGAACTCCAATAACTCTACATTCAGCAGGGAACAACAAAGAGTTTGGCCAATCCAAAAGCGTTAGAGGAGATGCTGGCGTATTAACGCAGCTTTCAGGAAACCACATGTTTATCTCAAACAAACACCGAGCGATTACACATTTCTGGCTAAGTAACTCGATCTAAAGCGATCCGTTCGGTTAAGGCTGAAACCGGGAAGCCTGGCCTGCAGCAACCCGAGCGGCAGGACAACAGGACAGCGGAACAACACCGATTTAACGGCGGCGGACAGTACCCTCCCTCCGCCAGTACCGCAGGAGGAAGTTGTAACTCGCGCTTGTAAATCAGTGCAAGAACGCCGCCGTGAATACGCAACTGCCGCCCGCAGCGCAGCTTTTCCTCGGCGAGATAAAGGCAGCCGGGGATGCGGGTCCCTCGCGCTGCGGACGACGCGCGGAGCCGTGCGAGGAAGCTCACGCACGTGGGCAAAAGGCAGGGGGGAAACAAAGCAAAAGCCAGCAGAAAAAGCAAACCAAACAAAGAGGCCGCTATAAGGGGGAGGGAGGGCGACCCGCCGCCTACCTGCTCGGCGCTGCCCGGCTCGTTGAGGCGATGCTCGGCGGAGAGGTGGTGCCGCAGCAGCAGGGCCCGCTTGTAGTTGCGGGTGCCCTTGCAGAGCTCGTCGTGGCCGCCGGGCACGGGGCCGCCCGCCAGGATCAGCTCGGGCGGGGCGGCGGCGGCGGCCGCGGCGGTGCACCAGGCGCAGGACATGAGGCCGGTCTCCTGGCAGTAGTAGAGCCATGGGAACTCCTTCAGCCAGGAGCCCTGGAAGGAGACGTGCAGCTTCTGCAGCAGCGACTTGGGCCTGGCCAGCGGGAAGTGCCTGACGCTCTCCCCCTCCCCCGCGCCCACGCTGCTGCCCTCCGCCTCGTCCCCGCCGTCGCCCCCGGACCGCCTGCTGCTGCTGCAGCTGCCGCCCTCCGCGCCGCTGCCGTCGCCGAGGCTGCCCCCTTCGCCGTCCTCCTCGTCGTCGCTGCTGTCGCTGAGCGAGCCGCCGTCCTGCGCCAGCTCCTTGCCCTCCAGCAGGCCCTCCGGCTCCAGGCCCTCCGCGCCCTCCAGCTCCATCTCCTCGTCCGCCCCCCGCCCGTCGTAGCGCTTCCGCGGCCAGGCCGCCGCCTCGCAGCCATTGTTGGCGCCCGGCGGCGCTCCGCCGCCGCGGAAGGCCAGCGTCCGCCGGTTCCTCTCGGCGGGGGGCGACGCGGCGTCCGGCGGTGGCGGCAGCAGCAGCAGCTCCTTCTCGTCGCCGGCCGCCTCCAGTTCCTCGGCCTCCAGCCCCTCCAGCTCCGCTTCCTCGTCCGCCCCGCGCCCGTTCAGCGCCTCGGGCTCCTGCCGCTCCCAGGCCTCGGCCCCTCCGCCTCCCGCCGCCGCCGTCGTCGTCGTCGCCGCCGCGGCCGCAGCGGCCGCCGCCACCAAGCCGCCGCCGCGGAAGGCCAGCGTCCGCCGGTTCATCTCCGCGAACATGGCGGGCGCGCGCGCGCGCCCCCCCCGCCGCCGCCGCCGCCTCGCGCCCCCTCGCCCGCTCCCCGCCCGGCCGAGGGGCTGCGCCCGCGGGAAGGAGAGCGCCGCGGCCGCCCGAGGAGAAGGGCGGAGGGGGGGCGGCGGCCGAGAGAAACGCGCGTCCGGGCCGCCCCCCCCGGGCTCCGGCCTGAGATCGTCGCCGCCGCCGCGGGGCTGGCCCACAATGGATCCGGCCGGGCTCGGCGCCGCTTCCGTCCCTACAGGCCCCGGATCGGGTCGAATGGCAAATGAACAACGGGCGGCTCCCACAATGCACCGGGACGGCCGCCGCAGGGGAGGGGGAGCGCGAGCGGGGGGCGGGCGGGCGGCCGGGAAGGAGAGAGGGGGGGAGCGGGGGGCGGCGGGGCGGGAGCGACGACTGCGACGCGTCACCAGCCCCGCCCCGCCCACCGCGCGGATACCGGAGGGGCTGCGCGCCCCCTCGCCCCGCTCCGCCGCCGTCCTCCTCCCGAGGGGCCGCGGGATCCCCCTCCGCCCGCGCACGCGCGGGGGGCCGCGCGGCTCTCGGTGGCGGCCACGGGGCTGGGGGCCGCTCGCCGCCTCGGTTCGCACACGGGGGCGGCCGGGCTCGGCGGGAGCGGCCGGTGGCGGCGGCGGCGCGTTCGGGACCGTTATGTGCGGCGCGAGCCCGGCGCGTGCGGCGGCGGCGGCTGCGCACGTGCGGCGCGTCCCGAGCCGACCGGCGGCACCGGGACCGCTCTCGTCGGGAAGGGCCGGGCGAGGCCGGGCGGGCGGGTGGGGGACGTTCTCCTGTAGGGCCGTCGCTTACGGGGCCGTCGGACGGTCGGTTAGCTCCGAAAGCCGCCCGTTCTGGCCGCGAACAGGTGAGGTCGTTTGTGGATAAGGTCGGTATTAGGTGAGATCGGCCTTGCGTTTCTTTCCTGACGGTGCCGTGCGACGCCGTGCTCAGGGAGCGGAATTCCAGCCACCTGGCCGCGCTCCGGGCGTGGTGAAAGCACGGCGGTAGTTTGACTCGGAGCGCGGTACCGTGCCGGTATGTCGGCAATAGCAGCGGCACTCGGTGTCGGAGCTCCAAAGGAGTTCACTGAAAGATACCGGAGAGAAACAAGCGAGGAGGGTTTGCAAGAGTGTGCTGTGAGCGGTGCACGGGAGAATGCTTTCCTCCTGCTCAAAAACGCCTTGGGAAAAGGAATTGCTCAAGTAACTGGTAATTGCTGCCGGGTACTTAGTGAAAATCTGTCTTCTCGTGGCTGGGATTAAGAAAGTCTTTCTGAAATTCCGGGCACTGCTGGTGAATCTCGGATGGATTAAAAGAGCCGCCTTGGAGGCAGCGTCACGTTTCCAGGAGGGGGGAACAAAGGTGCTCAGGATTTCGGTGAGGGTTTGGAGATGGGGAGGTGATGCGGCACAGAATTTGCTGTGCCTCGGCGGGGCGCGGGGTGGAGATAGCGGTTCAGATCCAGATCCGTCCATGCAAAGGGTTCCCACCACGCAGCCTGTGTGGAAACGCAAAGCGGGGCGGCACTTGCTGAGCTCCTGGGCTTTGTGATGCTTTCGTATCCCTGAGCGTGAGATCCTCGCCTGTCAGAGTTTGTCAGCTGACTGCTGCCTCACGCTGCAGTTTCCCATCCGCTTGAGAACTGAACTGCTCTTAAATCCTGCTGTAGGTTCTTTCTTAGCGGATCTTTCTTACTGAATGGTTAAACTAGAACGGGTTGGTCGCATTAAGAATCCCTGCAGGGATTCACATGTAGGGGGAGACTTGTTGTAGTCAGGAGCGTAGTCGGCATCCGGGAATGCGTAAAGCATTCCCAGTGGATGCTTGGAGATGCACCGGGGTACTTAGAAAGCGTGAGAGGAACTGCAGGAAAAGGAGCCATAGGTCTCTGCAATAGAGTGCAAAGATAATGCGTGTTTGAGTGCAGTGGCTAATCTAGAATTGCTAATAAAATTGATAGAGAACCATAAAATAATTTAGATTGGAAGGGATCTCTGGACTTCAAAGCGGGACTGGCCTCCATTACATTGTGTTGCTCAGGGACAACGTCTCAGCCTCTCCCAGACTGTTTGCTCAGCAAACCTTGAGTGACGTACCTCTTCCCAAATAACCTCACTGATTCCTTGCTTTGTCAGCCTAATATAAGGGATTTCACCTCCATTCGGTGCATGGGGATCTTAATCAAACCTTAAGTG